>NC_138350.1:53162206-53642206 GCF_046562875.1 Panthera onca | reverse complement strand
CCTGACCTAAGGGGTCAGTCACACCATAAACTTCTGATTATAAGGATGAAAACTGTGGGGTGTAAATCAGGATCATCCCAACAGAGGAGTCGGAGATAAGAAAAAGGAAAGGAGAAAGAAAAGAGGGAGAAAGCTGGTGCAGGATGCATCCGAGCAGGATTATTTTGCATTCTCAGAGCTATCCAAGTATAATTGTGGAGGAAACTGAAAAGCAACCTTTAAATGTAGCTGGTAGAAAAACATAGTTTTTGAAGGGAGTTGCCTCCCTCCTCTGAACTGGAGAGTCTTGACAGCAAATGCTTGCTGGGGATCATGATTTAATAATTACAATTGAAAGGGTTGGTTAAGAATGACTGACTGGCATCACGAAACAAATGAAAGATGACGAGGGTGGATTTTGAGCTCCAAATCTCCCATGCCAGGGAAGCGTTCGACCCTGTCTCTGCCTGGGAGTGCCTGGGGCCTCCTCTATTTGAGCCGTCATATTTCTAGCCATTCACCTATCATCTTCTGCATTTCATTGTTACCCTGTACTGATTCAAGACGGAGCCACAGTGGATTCTTTTATAAATGTGTTGTTTTTAACTGTTGCCGAGAAGCCTGTCCCTCTGCAATAGCCTACGATAGACAGGCTCCCTTTTAACTGTATTTCTCCAGCTGAAGTGATATCTGCTACTAATTTGCTTCTGCACAAATGTGTGTCAGATAAAACCTTACAGAAGGGTCGGTCTTCTTGCTCAGCTGTACACCACAATGGGAGTGTGGATTATATAAAACATTCTGACATTTTGGCAGAAAGACAACAACTTGTAAAATGGGGCGGATGGGGTGGGGGGAGTGGAAATGAACCACTCTCTATAAATCATTGATTCTGTGTGATCCCATTAGATAATCCTTAGTGTTTCATGTCCACTCTAACAGATTAAACTTGAGATAAACTTGAGATGCTGCTAGGAGGCAGCATCTATAGAACATATATACTCTCAGGGGAATCCTTGGGTACGATTTTGTCTGTATACATGACTTACAAAGATTCATAAATACAGTAAGAAAATGTAATAAGACATACATTAAAGTTGTTTAAACATCAGACAGAAGGAAAACAGAATAAATAATCAACGGGCCAAAGAGTGAAGTCAGTACAAAATATATCCATGAAGTCATAAATATTTGCAAGTAATGACCGCAAAGTAGTCTCTGAGCTTTCTAGTAGCCCCCATAAAGAAGCAACCATTGCAATAGTTCAGTCATTCCAGATTTATAATCCTGGACATGACTAGTTAGAGGAATATACAGAATTTTATTCAGTGAACCTTCAAATATAACTGTTTCATGTTCAAATTTGTATACCCAATTCTAGGCATACTTTATCCCTGGCTGAAGAGGGAAAACTTAAACATTTATTGCATGAAAAGGTTAATACACATCCTAGGTCAAATCTGGCAATAATGAGATAATAGCCTCCTAATATCTCCTTGAAATTCTTTAGCAGAATTCACTGTTTATGGTCACCTTATGGTCAATTCACCTATCTATGGTCATAACCAATTCAGAATGGTTCCCATCTAGACCCTTGCAGACCTTCTTTACTGGTTTGTTAAACATGTTTGTTTGTACTCAGTATTATGCAAAGAATCCAGAATTATTTTATTGGTATTTTATAAGTAACTGCTTGTGGATGGAAGTCCCCAAACCTTGTTATTCCAATTATAAATGTTAGTGCATTTTAATATATTATTATATATTACAATATCTATTTGGCAGATCCTTATTTTTGAAGTTTATTCTTCATAAGCATAAGATGGCAAGGTGCAAAGAAAACAGTGCAACACCATTTATAGTATGTGTGTGTGCACTTATCTCTTAGAGTCATGAATTCATAATCTCATTCACATGTAAAATGTATATGGTTAAAATATGAATAACAGCGTGGAAGAGAAGGAAACAGGTCAGAAATACTGAGAAGGAAAAGAAAACAAATTTTAAAAATGTATTGTTCAAGCCATTTAGAGTAATATTTTGTTTCTGATTCTTTATCAAAAGCACAAAGCAGTTGCTGAATATGAGCATAATTGTATGTGCCTCTTTATTTGCAATAATTTTATTTTGGCATTTCAAATTGAATCACCCATTAAGATATTAGTTTAGTTGCTGAATGTATTAAATCATTTGAAACAAATCATGTAAGGGGATAGACATACTTCTGAAGAAATCTGTTCTGAGTAAGACAAGTGTACTTCATTTTAACAAGGCATTCACAAGTCCATTGCTGGATTCCAAAACATTTCCACTGTGTTGCATTCACACAACTAGTCTATAAATGTACCAATTTAGTTCTGACACATCAAGCATAAATTTGAGTTTGAAAGTCTCACTTGACTGAGTTTTACAGGTGTCCATATTGTTCTATGATAAAAGGTGACATTCGGGCCATCATGGATAAGCGTGTGCTGTATCTTAAAAATGCTCACAATTTCCTTTTGTTCTGGTTCAGTTTTGGTGTCTAGATCATCTTGCACCTATTAGCAATTTCATTTCACCATCATGCCTGTACAGTAGTATATTTCACAGACAGGGTGTTAGCTGGATATATTTCATCCAGACTCTACGTATTTTGCCCAACCAACGTGTCAGAGCACTAGACCTGGCTTAGAGGTCACTTTTGTAATCCGTGAGGAAAATAAAACATGGGAGCTCAGTAGCACACACATCCACAATCAGCAGTAGTCTTCTTCTCTGAAAGAGATTGCAACTTATGAAAGGGAACATGCAGAGTATAAATGAGAAAAGAGCTAACCAGCCAGATCAGCCAAATAAACCCTGGTGATTGCTGGAGTGAGAGATCACATCCAGACTGACCTAATGTCCAGTCATGAGTTATATAAGTATTTCTGGAATGTTAAATGGAGAAAAAAAATGACCAGGAAGGAGCAAGAGATAGCACTAGGGCAACGATATAATTTATTACTAAGACTAGAACAATTATGATCATAAAAGAGGGTGATACTAACAATTACACTGGGAAAACAAACATAAACCAGAACTGTCCTGGGAAAACTGGAATGCATGATGCCCCCTGGACAGCACAGTAACTTGGAAACCCGACCAAAAAAAAAATGTACAGTCCTTATAAATCAGTAAACCATGAGAAATCTAAGTTTAGGACTGCACTGGGGAACAGGAAAGTCAGTATGATTAGTAATATTTGGGGAAATAGTTACAGTTGCCTATAATTGAAGAGTTGCCTATAATTGCCTATAATTAGAATCGGAAACTGGTACCAGTGCAAATGAAGATACCCTGGGAGGTAAACAAAGTGAAAGTAAATAAGGTCCTTACTTCTTCCACTTGGGGTATATTTGGTATTAACTCTTTCTGGCCACTAGGGGACCACTTAGTACTTTGCACGTTGCCTTGAACCGCTTTATACCATTCTGCTCATAGACTAAAGAAAGACCACCGGATGCTAATTATGTCAGGGTCCTGTGTCATCTCTTGCTTATACAGCACATACTGGTAATTGATTATATGACACTGTTGCCTAGGGGCTTCAAGTGTCTTAGTTTGGTTTGTTCCAACTCACGGACTTCTTAGATGTGTCTGAAATCTTTGGCGTATCCAGACAAATGCCTGGGCAGAGCTTCACACGGTAAGAATTGGATCCGTATTTTTCTTTTTTTGATTTGGATAACAGCCCTGTCTGGGAACTTCCCTAGCCCTTCCCTAACTATTGAACTCTGATTTCAGGTAATAATTTGAGTTTAGAAATAACAAAAAAAAAATAATTACAATTATTACATACCTACTAGGTACCAAGTGCTGTGTATTTATATCTGAACACTTTTTTCTAATCCTATAATTTCTCCCAAGAAAGCATTTTTTTTCCCCTCTCATATTAGAGATGAAAAAACTGAGACTTTGGTTGAATTTCTTACCCCAGGTCTAAGACTATACAGATGGGCCAAAGATGAAATTTCAATCATTGTCCTAAGTTTATACGATTTCACCTGTCCCACAACAAAAAGGGAGAAAAGACAACTAGTCACCTGGTTCTCGTCATGATGTCCATGAATCCTTTTTTTGTTTTTTTTAATATATGAAATTTATTATCAAATTGGTTTCCATACAACACCCAGTGCTCTTTCCAAAAGATGCCCTCTTCAATACCCATCAACTACCCTCCTCTCCCTCCCACCCTCCATCAACCCTCAGTTTGTTCTCAGTTGATGTCCATGAATCCTAATTCCAAGCAGAAATGCACAGAATTGTCTCACTGAGAATTTGCTATGGACTCTGTACAGAAAACCCTACACTGTGACATCTGCCTCACAAGCCCCCGGACATCTTCCATCATCACCTACTGAATGGGGAATTCAGGCTGTCATCCTGGAAAGTAGCTCTGTGCCACCTTAGACACAGAGTTACCAAGGCACGGGTGGAATGCTAAGGCATGAGCACTCTCAAAAATCTCACTGCCTGACATTATTTGATGTGCATATTGGACATTTTCTTTGATTGTTTTTAATTCTTTTAATTTTATTATAATTGCATATAGTTTTTATCTACAGTATGATAGATAGATGATAGATGATCGGTAGGTAGGTAGATATAGATAGATAGATAGATAGATAGATAGATAGATAGATAGAGATAGATAGATAAATGATAGTTTGCTTCAAGGCTTGTGCCATATGTCTAGTGACAGGTCACTTCATGTGAAAATTCTGAAGCAAGCGCACCCACTAACCTCGAGTATTACACTGTCATTATAGTCACTATATTGTGACTTTTTTAAAGATTTAAAGTAAAGCCATGAAAGGATAAGATCATATCTTATTCATCTCTGAATTCCCAATCCTCAGCATACCTTCTGGCACATACTTCCTGACAAACAGCAATTTAAAAAGAGAGAAAAAAAAAGTGCCACCCATCTATCACCTGAATGCCAATTTCATTTCCAGTGGAAAATCCAGTGCCTTCCCCTGAAATTTCCAGCGAGGCCTCTAGCTACAATTTCTTCTCGAAAATACTTGCCTACAACAACTTCTGTGCCCTGCATGGGGCATCTGCTCTTTTACCTCTGCCCCAAGATTGACCCCAATAGCCTTTCCACAGAGATGTTTTATATCCTAGCAACACAAACACAAACCATTAAAATTGAATATTAGATATCCTTGAGCTGACCAGAACTGCAACGATGTTGCCGTGTTTCCCTGTCATCAGTTCTCTCTTGTCTACTCTCTGTTCTGGGCACTCGAAGCGTCTGTTCGTTTCTAGTAGACAACATTTGAGCTATTTCTTTTGTTTCCTTTCCTCTGGCTATTCCAGGTGCTAAGGTATCACCTGCAGTCCTAAGGGATATACAGAATTATTTTCAGAGATTAAAGTCTTTGCCAACTCTTAAGATAAAATATAAGTTTTAATCTCATAATGCAAGGAAGGAAAGAAAGGAATGGGAAGACAGAGGGGGAAAATGAGGAGAGCAGAGTGGGGAGAGGACTATGGAAGCCACTTACAGCCCGTGGCTGCTGTGTAAGTATGCAGGGAAATTGTGTTTCAGTCTCAAAACTATGATAAGCCTCTTACTAAATCATATAGCTGACTTGGGGAACAGGCTTCCTTTCTTTCTTTCTGTCCCTGCCTCCTGCTCCTCTCTCTTTAATGACACGGGATCAACATAAACAGCACATATTTTAAGTACACATGCGGATTTTTCTACATATGTAGACACCCGTGAAACTGTCATCTCAATCAGCAGAACGAATGTAGCCACCATCCCAACACCTCCCCAGCCCCTTTGTAAACCCATTAGACCTTACCCTGTCCTCAAGAAATCACTCATCTGCTTTCTGTCACTATAAATTAGTTTGCATTCTCTAGGATTTCATATAAATGAGATCGTATAGCATTAACTCTTTTTTTCAGTCAACATAATTATTCTGAGATCCATCATGTTTTCCATACATAAATAGCTCATTGTTTTCTTTGCTGTGGAATTCCATTGTATGCATATATCAATATTTGTTCATCTGTTCACCTGTTCATGAATATTGAGGTTATTTCCAGTTTGGCTATTACAAACAAGACCAATAAGAATATGATATGTTTTCATTTTTCCTGGGTAAATATCTAAAAGTGGAATGGCTGGATCATATGACAGGCAAGCATTTAACATTTTAAGAAACCACCAAACTGTTTTCCGAAGTGGTTGTACCATTTCGTGTCCCCGCCAGCACTGTATGAGAGTTCTAGTTCCTCTGCATCCTTGTCTATATTAAGTATGGTCAGCCTTTGAAATTTTAGCCCTTCTGATAGTTGTGTGATGGTATCTTGTGGTGCTTTTAACTTGCAGTTCCCTCATGTCTAACGTTGTTCAGCATTTTTTCACATGCTTATATGCCATCCATGTATCTTCTTTGGTAAGCCATCTGTTCAAATGTTTGCCCATTTTTAATTGGGGTGTTTGTTTTCTCATTATTGGATTTTAAAGTTCTTTATCCTAGGTTTAATTCTTTAACAGATAAAAGCTTTGCAAATATTTTCCACCAGTCTATGGCTAGTCATTTCATTTACTTAACAGTGTCTTTTAAAGGGCAGTTGGGTGGCTCAGTCAGTTAAGCACCCAGCTCTGGAGGTCATGATTTCACAGTCATGAGGTAAAGCCCCACGTTGGGCTCTGTGCTAAGAGTGGAACCTGTTTAAGATTCTCTCTCTCCCTCTCCCTCTGCCCCTCTCCTGCTCACACTCTCTATAAAATGAAATGAAATATGAAATGAAATGAAATGAAATGAAATGAAATGAAATGAAATGAAAGGCATAAGTTTTTAATTTTAAAGAAGTATAAATTATCAATTTGTTCTATTATGGATCCCCCCTTTTTTGGAAATATATAAGAGATCTTTACCTACACCAAGGTCACTAAATTTTCTCCTTTGTTTTCTTCCAGAAGTTCTACTCTTTTAGGTTTTGTGGTTAGTTTTATCATCCATTTGACTTATTTTTTTATATATTATAAGAAGTATGAGCCAAAGTTCATTTTTTTGTGTAGGGGTCAAAGTTCATTTTTTTGTTTATGGATATCCAGGCTCTTTGCTGACAAGAATATTTTTCTCCACTGAATTGGCATTATACTTTTGTCAAAAATCAGTTGTCCATAGACCCTCTAATTTGTTTCATTGCTCTATTGTCTATCTTGATACTAGTACCACACTGTCATAATTTCTGTACCTTTATAAGTCCTAATATTGAAAGTGTTCTCCCACCAACTTTGTTCTTTTTTTCCCACATAAGTGTTAAAATCAGCTTTTCAATATTTACCAAAAAAAAAAAAAAAAACAACCCACCATGATTTTGATTGGAATTGCATCAAATTTATAGATCAATTTTGGGAGGACTAATACCTAAATATTAACTCGTTCAACCCATGAAGAGTACATCTTTTCGTTTATTTGTATCTCCCTTAATTTCTCCCAAAAGTATTTTATTGTTTTTAATGCACAGGTCTTTCATATATTTTGTCAGATTTATCTCTAAGTATTTTACATTTTTCATGCTATACTATAATACATGAGATATTTTTAATGTTCAGTTGTAAGAGTCTATTGTTAATATATTCAAATACATTTGCATATAAATCTTATATCCAGAAATCTTGCAAAAGTCACTTGTTATTTAGAGTTCTTATAGATTTTATGTGATTTTGTATACAAATAATCATGTGAAAATGCAAATGAAAGTTTTACTTCTTCCTTCCTTATCTGGATAACTTTTCTTTCTTTTTCTTGCTTGAATCCACTGGCTTGAATCTCCAATTGGATTTTTTTTTTTTTGCTTTTTTTGTTTGTTTGTTTTTAATTTATTTTTTTTTAAGAGAGAGTGTGTGCACTCGCAAGCATGGGGAGAGACGAAAAGAGAGTAAGCAGGGCTTCATGCGCAGCATGGAGCCTGACGTGGGGCTTAATCCCATGATGCTGAGATCATGACCTGAGCCAAAATCAAGAGTCAGATGCTTAACCAACTGAGCCACCCAGGTGCCCCTCCAATGCATTGTTGAATAGAAGTGGTGAGAGTAAGCATCCTTGTCTTTTTCCTAGTTCTAGGAGGAAAACATTCAGCCTTTCATCATTAAGTGTGTTAGCTACTGTCATCAGATTGAGTACATTTCTAATCCTGGTTTCCTGAGAGGTTTTGTTTTTTCCTTAATGAGGAATGATTTTGTTGGATTTTGTCAAATACTTTTTCTAGTGAGATGATCATAAGCATTTTCTTTTTTGGATATGGAAATGTCAAACCACCTTTGAATTCCCGTGATCAGCCCTGCTTGGTCATGATGTATTATTCTTTATGTGTGTGTGTGTGTGTGTGTGTGTGTGTGTGTGTGTATACATATATGTATATGTATACATATACATATGTACATACATATGTACATACATATGTATGTATATGTATACATATACATACATATATGTATATACACACACATATATAGTTGGATTTTATTTGTTTAAATGTTATTTAGAATTTTTGCACCTGTGCTCATGAAGAATATTGGGCTATCATTTTATTTCCTTGCAATATCTTTGATAGGGTGCAGGCTAATTCTGACCTCATAAAATGAATTGGGAAGTAACCTCTCCATTTTAAAGGGAAAAAACATACACCCACAGTATTCTGATTTTTGGAGCCATAAATATCCTATCCTCCATGTTTAAAAGGAGTTATTTTGTGATCTCCTTTTCTTTTACATGTTTCTCATATGATATGCTCTCCAGAACCTGACTTTTATGCTCTTTATCTTGAAAAGTGACAAACTTCTACACTCCTTCTTAAAAATGGGACTCTGAGTAGAACACAGCTTAGCAACATTTTCTTATCACTTTATTGAACAGTAGGACTTTCACATCCTTTAGTCTTGTCATTTAACTTTTATTAATCCAGCCAAAGATGGCTTTACTACAAACTAAATCCTTTTCCATCATCACTGCCATAAAGCCATGTTATAATGTCACAAGAGCCCAAATGAAAGGATCCTATCCTTCTATCCTTGAGAGTAAACTTTACTATGCCTTTATCCAAATAGAGAAGGATTCTTCTTAAAACACGCATGCAGGACAGATCTAAGGAATGCAAACCTCTTACCCTTTGGCTGGTGACTACAACCAAATTAAAAAAAAATCTATGAATACAAAGAAAACCTTTTGTTGGGAAGTACTCCAAGGTGGCCTTTATAAGAAGCCTTGGACAGCAAGTTACTAGCCAAAGACCAGATCTAGGCATCATGAGAAAATTGGAGGCTAGGTGTGATTGGACAACTGTAGGTATTGGCACCAACAGAACAATTCTTTTCTCTTGTTTGTATGAGTCTTTTGATTTAAAACAATAATATTTGTTACTTGTACTTTGACCTAAGTAAATCAAAAAAAGACTGGCTTGATATGAAAAGAGACTCTTATTCAGTGTCTCAGGAGTAGCATACTTTATCTTGAGACGATTGGTAGTAACTGTCTCCTAATTACAGGCTGTATGCCAATAAGACATGGAGCAACTAAGATGAGAAATTCAAGAGTTAACTTTTATCTCAAATTTACTGACCTTGGTAGACCATGAGCTGTAAAGAAATTTAACAGAATATTTGGCAAATAATAGATAATGTATAAGTGTTTGCTACATAAGCGAGTAAGTAACTAACATAACAACAAAGTGACAGAATGAATGAATGGGTCAGTCCTGTCATCATCCAGGATAAAGGGACAAAGAAACAGATGGTACTATCAAATTAGAGCAATTCAAGGAGGGCTTATATACAAGCACCGATTACAAAGACATGAGTAAGCTATAGCAGAAACAAAGGATGGTGCAGAAATCCTGGGCCAATAGTAGTGGAGCTGTTGCCACCTCCAGACCTAAAGGAGAGGGAGAAGGCATGGAAGCCCATTGATGTAATCTGTACAGATCAGCCTACCAAAGCAGAGAGTGGGGAGGAGAAGGGTGGAGAGAGGGTCTCAAGGAATAAGCAGAGGATATTCATTACAAATAGGCTTTGCACCAGGCCTAAGAGCAATCAGCTCCAGAAAAGGAATGCTACCAATGCAACAGGTTGATCTTCAAGCTGTGGAAGGAGTGTCTAAATAAGCTGATATAAACAGGCATAAAAGAAAATATAGCTCAAATGGTGTCTGGGGCACAAGGACACCAAAATGTTGATAATACTCCCTCAGAAAAGTGTCTGACCTCAAATTTACCAAAGACCAGATTTCAAGCAGATCAACTGTAGGGATTTGATACCTTTCCTCTGATAGCAACCAGGAGGTGGTAGAGACCAATAAAGGGAACTTTAAAAATGGTCCTGAGTTGGTATACTGTTAACCATGTTAGTATACTGTTGGTTATTTTTTAACTAAAAAAAAAAAAGTTCTTTTAAAACCTAATTTCTTAAACCATTGTCAAAGTGAGAATTCTGAACTAAAAAAGAACATAAGAGTCCACTATACTGGTATCCAAAATCAAAGTCTCCTCCAGGCAAATTTACGATTATGATTTAATATCAGACAGGCAGTGGCCTCTAATCTCTCAGCTCATGCCTTTCCCCTTTTACTCATGTTAGTGTAGTGATAAATGATGTAGAATTTCTGAGAGAGAGAGAGAGAAAATTATGCCCAATATAAAAAGTGGTTGAAAAAGCTGATTACAGAGTCATTAGCCCCTGTGGGCTCATTTTATTGCTATAAAGTCATCATTCAAGTAGACATATATTTAGCTTCTGTGGCCTTCATTTGTGGTAAGCAAAATAATCTCAGACAAAAAAAGGGAGCCCAAGTTCAAACTTCCTATTTTTAGTGATGTGACAACCAATTTGCTAAATTAGAAAAGCCCAGCGCAGAAACAGAGGAATGTCATCAGTTTGCATTCCTTGTACTGTGTGCTACTCAGACCACATCTAGGGACAGGTTTACTCCTAGATCACATGTTCTATTTGGAACACCTGGAATCCAACATGTGGCCAGAAAAAGATACCAAAGATGGCGAGGAACTTATACACACCTTGACACTGAGAAACAGTTGAAGGAACTGGACATATTTAGTCTAGGAAATAGAAGCCTATATGGAACAAAAAGTCTTTTGATTTAATTTTTGGACTTACTGTAGAAAACAGATTGATTTATTCTCTAGCTAGTTCAAATAATTTATGGAAAAACACTTCCAATTCAAGGTGAAACATTCATTCATTCATTCATTCATTCATTCAATATTTATGGGCCAAATATAATTTTTCTACTATTGTGCTAGGTTCTAAAAGCTAAAGAAGAATTTATCAGCAAACACTGATTTTAAAAATTGTGAACTCTAGGGACACCTGGGTGGCTTAGTCGGTTGAGTGTCTGACTTCAGCTCAGGTCATGATCTCACAGTTTGTGGGTTCAAACCCCACGTCAGGCTCTGTGCTGACAGCTCAGAACCTGAAGCCTGCTTCAGATTCTGTGTCTCACCCTCTCTCTCCACCCCACCCCTGCTTGTGCTCTGTCTCTCTCCCCCTCAAATAAATAAACATTAAAAAAAAATTTTTTTTAATTGTGAACTCTTACTTGTGGGTCTGTAACCAAACACTATCTGTGAGTGGTAGTATAGAAGGTAGAATGTTTGTGTTTCTTATTTTAATGTGCACACAAATCACCTGGGAAACTGAATATCCACAGGTTCTAATGCAGTAGATCTGGGGTGGGGCCTGAGATTGTACATTTCCAGTAAGTTCCCTGTTGATCCAGACGCTGCTGGTCTGTGGGCCATTCTTTGATTTAGCACAGCATTAAGGTCATTGCCTCTCCTATATTCTCTGATTTTAGTGAGAATCAGCGGACCTATTTTGTGTCATCTCAGATGTGATGTGTCATCTTTCAGATAAAGAAACAAAATTACAAGACGTTTTTGGTCAGACATCTGTCACTAGAAGAGTGAGGTTTGGTGCTGCATCCCACTTTGCAACTGCATCCTGGTTAAGCTGTTTTGCCCACCCTTTTAGTATAAATTGCAAGCCATGTGAAAAGAACACACCAGTACACAATCTCCATTCAAAATCTTAGTTCTGAGCTACTCTCCTTGACCTTTGCTCATGTTCATCCCATCCCGTCATAGTCCCATCTTATGCTCTAATTCCCTAGTACTGAAATTTTATTTGCCCTTCAGAAGTGACATTTAGGGCATTTTTTTTTTTTCAGGTTCAACCTTGGAGTAGTTCAGCGATGATCTTGGTATCTTCCCTATTACTTTTTACCTACTGTGAGGACCCAGGCTTCTCAGTAAACATTCTTGCCCTTCAGCTCAGAATCAGTCTCCTTAAAACAGTTTCTGCCACTATCCTGAGTAGGAATTGAATACATTGAGGCTATTGAGATCAATTTGCCATCTCAGGTGGCCCAGAATGATTGCAGATTTCCAGAAATTATTAGGAAGGTGGAGTTTATCCAATATAATTTCCAAACACAGTCTATTTTTTTCTGTAAGTGAAAAAGTGTGAGGAGAATACTGATAAAAACTGATACTAGAGATTCATCTAAGTAATGATAGTTACAATCCTTGGGAAGGATGATTCTTCAGAAGATAAACTAAGAGTTTACAAGTTTAGAAATGTATTCCACTTTATAGGCAAATTCTCCAAATTACCTCTTATCAAAAATTCATCCTTAGGTGTTTCCATACAGTTTTAATAAATTTGACTACTAAACTGAATAAAAGACACTAGAAAAACATACAATCATTGAGAGAAACTGGAGTGATTTTAATAAGAATGAGCTAATTTTTAATCAGTCTAAACAATGTCCTTCAATTTGCAGAATATATTCAAATAGAGCAACCCAGAGGGGTGGCCATTCCCTCTCATATTCATGCCCACCATCTATGAACTATGACAGAGTTTCTTGTCTGAAGACTCCCCTCCCACTAATAACTTGTATTCTGTTATTTGCTATGTATTAGACTTGGTCCCTCCCCCTCCCCCGCCAAAAAAAATTCTAAGCTCTTACAGGTAAAGCCTTTGTTTGATTCTTCCTTTGAATTTTCCTCAGCACTGGGCAGTAAACAATACTTATTGTTTTATTAACAAGTATAAACAAAACTTATTGTTTTATTATTAAAGATGTTAAAACAAATTATTTTACCTGCAAGAGATATTACATCTGCTTTCCATTTGGTAAGAAGTGACTCACTTGGAACTGGTGCTCAGGGGGCAGAAAATTGTAAATATGGCAGAGACATTTTGGACTACTGTTTTGAGTTCTAGAAAAAAAGGCAAGGCAAAGATTCTCTGGGACAAATGTGTGCAGTCAACTGGGTTAGAGGAAGGAGCCTGGGCAGGGTCTTTACTGTCATTCCACCGTATTGCCTGTGGTATCCACTGCTTCAAAACTACTATGACCCCTACTTGCACATAAAAACAAAAGGGTGTGAGGACACCTTGCTACTAAGGCATTCAAGAAGAAAGACAGGTTTGTGTCTTATATGTACCATGTTTGTGTGGTGATCATTTGAAATACTTCAAAATCTGTAAGGATTTGTGACCCTGTAAGGAATCAGTAGCCATGTGCTTTCCTGTTTCTCTTTTCAGAACAAAGTTGTGTCATTCTCCTTCCCCATCTTTTTCTTCTGTGGTTCCTCAGCCCATGCCTTAAAAAAAATGTTTGTTTATTTATTTTGAAAGAGAGAGAGAAAGAGTACATATGAGTGGCGTAGGGGCAGAGAGAGAGGGAGAGAGAGAATCCCAAGCAGGCTCCACATTCTGCTCAGCTGTTGTCTCCCACAACTGTGAGATCATGACTTGGGCTGAAATCAAGAACTAGATACTTAACCAACTGAGCCACCCAAGTGCTTCTTAGCCTGTGCCTTTATGTGAGCCTTGGGCTCCATGGCATATCTGTGTCAACTTGGCCAGGCCACTGGGTGCCAATATTTGGCCAAACATTACTCTGGATAATGTTCACTCTTCCTGTATCAACTTGACTGGACTACCCTATGCAGATATTTGGCCAAACATTATTCTGGATGTTTCTGTGAGAGTGTTTTTGGATAAGATTTAAGTTGGTGGACTTTGAGTAAAGCAGATTACCCTCCATAGTGTAGGTGGGCCTCAATCAATCAGTTGAAGACCTGATTAGAACAAAAGACTGACCTCCCCGAAGCAAGAGAGAATTCTGCTGCCGAAGCCTTTGGACTTAAACCATAATGTCAACTTTCCCTGTTCTCCAGTCCAATGACCCACTCTGCTGATTCTGGCAGCCTCCATAATCACTTGAGTCAATTTCTTAAAATCTCTCTCTCTCTTTCTCTTTTTCTCTCCATACATACACACTCTCTCACCTCCTATTGGTTCTGTTTCTTTGGAAAACCCTCACAAATATAGGCTTCTTTCACTGTGACATTTAGAAGTTTGCCCTTTCTCACATAATCACAATGGCCACAAACCATTAAAAGAAACTCAAACGATCAAATGAAGAAGGTACTGACATGAAAGTAGCCTATCCTCAGTTTCCAAACAGACTGCAGCACAGTGCAGATAAAGGAAACAAACAGCTGGATAAACTGGAAAACTTCCAGTATTTTCTCCACTGTGACAGAAAACTTCTTAGACAAGCCTCTGTATTTCAGGAGTTAAACTTCCACTTCTTCTGTCTGTCAGGACATGAAGACTGTTCTGTTGAACTTGGTAAGAAATGGATGATTGAAGGGGGTAGGCTGTTCAGTTAATAAGGATGTCAGGGAAAACTGGGGTCCCAGAGCTTTTAAAATGGAGAATATAGAAATGAAAAAGTGAGCAACAGCAATCAGATGGAAGAAGGTCCTAATTTTAAGACAGAAGCAACAGAAGCTATAAGCATGCTTCATAGGAAACCTGGAAATTCACTGGTGAATCTCAGCCACGGCATTCTACTCTACTTTCTTTAATTTGATCTCTGTCCACCGCTAGAGAGCAAGGGTGATATTTGTTCATGTTTACAGGCCATAGCATGCAATCATTTTTCCAGTTCCCCACTGTCTAAAAACAATTGTTTCTCCGACAAAGACCATTATTGACTATAAAAATTCAGCAACAGAGAAAAGAATAAATTTCAAACAGTTGTACTTTTTTGATGAGTAATGTATAGAAAGATTTCCTCTACAAAGTAGGAGGTCTCTTCATAATCTTTAAGTGGATCTTGGACAGTTTCTCAGCAAGTGTATTTCATATCTTCACAGTTTCAAAAACCATGAAATCCTTAGTCTTCCAACTGCTGACTTCGAATTTGTCTGTAATTCAACACATCTGTGATTATCTCTGGACAGGGAAAACAATAAAAGAAGTGAAACCACTGAAAATTCCACTTACACTCCCAAGGGCCCTTACAACTTGCAACTTGTCCTAGTACCTCTCCTTTCCCCATCCTTTTTTTTTTTTTTTGTCTCCCAAACAGTGATAAGCCCAAGGTTACATATTATCCACAGTTTTCAAATCAATATTACCTTATATCACTATTGCTGCACAGTTTAGGGCTTTGCGGCTAGCTACCATGACAATAGATGCACAGCCTGGAACCAGTTTTAGTTAATTAGAGTCAATCAATCCAAACTTTGCTAACTTACTCATGTGAAACAATAGTATAATGAACCAAAGTCGGCAAGATGATTGGGAAACACAAATTATTGCACCCTGATAAATTAAATGTGACTATTACAAAACCTTCTTTCTTTTTTTTTTTTTTTTTTCAACGTTTTTTATTTATTTTTGGGACAGAGAGAGACAGAGCATGAACGGGGGAGGGGCAGAGAGAGAGGGAGACACAGAATCGGAAACAGGCTCCAGGCTCCGAGCCATCAGCCCAGAGCCTGACGCGGGGCTCGAACTCACGGACCGCGAGATCGTGACCTGGCTGAAGTCGGACGCTTAACCGACTGCGCCACCCAGGCGCCCCTACAAAACCTTCTTTCTAAATGAACACTCAGGGAAGGAATATGAGTCTTTAATATAATTAAGAATACAGGGAAAATAAACCTAAAGGAGCTATTAAAAACTCCACCTTTTTTTGTTTTTAAGGAAGAAAAATAAAGGTCGTGTTATGGAAAGATCTTGTGGCATCTTTATGTATTAATTTGGGAAAATAACTTCCTGTTGGTTCTGGTCCTTGGATAGAGTAGGCAGAAAAGCAGGAAATACATATATGGGGATGCCAGAACCACGGCAGGGTGGTGAAAGAGCAAAAGGGGAGAGACAGGCCTAAACCTCTGTGTCTGTGTGTGCACAGTGTTAAGAGTGCGGGTTTATGTGACCCAGGGGTCGGTGCTTTGGGTAATGTATGGAATTGAATGGAAGCATTTCCCTAGAACTCTGGCAGATCTGATGTGCTATCATTGGTGTTTGTGGCACACATGCTGAACCCAAGGGCTGCAGTAGACTAAGTAAAATATACAGCCATTTTACACATGTAATTGATAGAAGACAAACCCAAGATTCAACCTTCCAGTAGCCAAACATTGCTGTTGCTTTACCCCAGGGTAACCTGTGAATCCTATCAGAACTGTTACTTGGGTTAAAAAAAAAACATGTTGATGGTTAAACGGGGACTAAAAGAACTTTTGCAATGGAAATTGATAGGAAGATAGTAGATGCCCCATTTGGGAAGCAAAAAGAAACTGGAAAGGAGATTGAGGAGGGTAGAGAAAGGAAAACAATGCAGAAGGATAACTTTTAAAACAAGATTCATCTGTCTCACCTTAAGCTAAAAGTGGTCCAGTTATTGGCTGTTGGCAGTGAAACAGCTCACATAAAAACTTTGTAAGAGGCAGAATCAAAGAGCTCTCACCTGAAGTTTGAAGACCTGGGTTGGCGGTGGGGGGGGGGGGGGGTCCTCTCCCAGCCAGTTAAATGATCTATTTGACCTCTGTTTCCTTATCTGCAAAATGGGGTGTTGAGGTAGATCATCACTGAAGAAGCTTCCAACTCAAAATATCCCAACTGCTGGTACAATTTCAAGAAAAGTTTTTAATAATTTACTTATAATGACACATGTTAACTACCATTATAAACTGAATGTCTCCTAACTCAAAAGTTGAAAACTAACCCCCAGTGTAATGGTATTAGGAGGTGAAGCCTTTGGGAGATGCTTAAGTTTTGCAGGTAGAGCCCTCATTAATGAGATTAGTGCCCAAATAGAAGAGGCCTCAAAGAGCTCTCTCATCCATTCCACTATGTGAGGACACAGGAATCCATAAACACAGAAGGAAACTCTTACCAGACACTGAATTTGCTGGCACTTTGATCTTGGACTTCCCAGCCTCCAGAACTGTGAGAAATAAATGCTTGTTGTTGAAGTCACCCAGTCTACAGTACTTCTGTGACAACAGCCCAAATGAGCCAAGACAACTACTGAGCTACTTTGTTGCCTTCTGTCCCATAGTCAGGCAGACCCGGGCAAATGCCAAAGATGCTTAGTGCAGTTCATAAAGGCATCATATGTCTTTACATATTGCTTTACACTGAGCTCTCACCTGTTTTCTCATACTCTTAAATAACAGCCAACTTGCAGTCTTTATACAGTTCTTATATGTCAGTCTAAGCTCATATACATTTTATTGTCACTTACCAAGGGCATAAACAGAGCCTGTCTTAAAGGGGGTTTAAAGGTTGGCCCTGCATCCATGGTGAGACTTGGTATCTGTACCTTGCTGGGCTGGTGGGAGACAGCTTTTGTTTAATTTTCCTTATTCTTTAAAGGCAGTTGGTACAATGATAAAGTGACTCACTCTTCCTCATGTCATGAATGAATTGTCAAATAATTTGAAGCTTCTAGAAGACAGGAAATAGAAGTTATATGGCTTTCAGTGTCCTATAATGTCTAACACAGTGTTTCAGCTACAGACGGGCTTAATCAATAGCTATTAGATGATGGATAGATGCATAGATGAAAGAATAGACTGCAGGTGGATGGGGAATAAACATATGAATAAACGGAAAGTCAATATAAACACTGGCATATAGTTGATATTTCCTTGCATTTGGAAAACTTAATGTCCTTATATTTAGCGACTAATTTTGGGAAATGGCAATATGACAGAATTCTACACATTTTTATATGCATTTAACATATTCATACTCATTTAACTACTAAAAAAAATGTAACTAAAAGATAACAAAGTAATTTTTAACATCTCAACGATGTGTGATGTGACTGATTTAATCCCACCTACCATATCTCAGATTCAAATCCTATCCTTAACAGTGAAATGAATTCAAACCAAGGGTTTACTTTCCAGATATATAGTTTTTATCTATAACTGAAATCTCACAAAACCAGTTGCTTCTCCCCAAACCACATAAAAACCACAAAGTATTTCATTGGCCATGACACCGCCAATTGGTGATGAAAAATTTGCTTGTACTTTTGACATTTCTGTGTAAAACAACAGCTGCTTCACTCACTTGGAAGCAGCCTTTTTCCCCCACTGGGGATTCTTATCCCCAGTGGAGGTGGGTGGGCATCTTGCTGGCAATGTTGCATGCATACAGAGATTCTTAGATACTCCATAGCTGACAGCTAAAATGAACTCATTCTGTGAAGGATATGTTTTCCGGTGGAAGACAGCCAGACCTGCTTTCCTTTGGGGAATAGAGTATGAGGGGTACCATGGCCCTGTTCTCATCATAGTGAGTCTAACACCCACAGTCACATGGGGCCAACCATGTACATTGTAGAAACCAAAGGCTAATACTTTAAATTCATCTTAACTACCAGAAGGAAACTTCTAGGTCAAAAATGAGCAGACAGTTTAAAGCAGAAATGTACCTGTAAATTTACTGGGTCCTCCTCTTTCCCTCCTATCATCACCACCATAAATACCATCATTATTATTCTCTCATTTGCCCTACATTCTTACGTTTCCAAGTTCCTGAAACTTGAATATTGTTTGTGCCCTTTTCCTCTGCCCCCCCCTTCTTCTATTGCAAGTACCTTAAATCATACATTTAATGAACACCCTCATTTCTTGTGCTCCTAAAATTCAACCCAAGGGAAGAAATGAGATGAGTTTCATTTAGGCACATAACCTCAAAAGGTCAAGCCCTTAGAAGGTGGCCGTCATTCTGATGTATTCTATACTAATTATTTTGGCCCAGATCCCGCTGGTTGTTTTCCCACCGTCATCACAACCCACCTTGTGAATGGCACTTCCTTACTCATTAGCTCCACGCCTATCATGCAGAGTTTCAGTGCAAATCTGAGACTAGGTCTGCATGAACTCAGGATATTCCCCTAGAGCATGGGATGCAACTAGGAGTCAGAAGGCTCCACTTTATGTACTGCTGCCACTATGTAGTGGATCTGCTAAGCTCACAGAGTTGTCATAAGGATGAAAGTACTTATTTAAAGGGCACAGGGATTTGTTAATGTTGGCTATGGCAATTCATAGTAGCGTAGAAAGAACTCTGAGTGTGGAGATTTCAAGTCTGTCTTCAGCCACTTGTTAGCTATGTGACATCACTTAACCTCTCTGAACTTCATTATCAGTATCTATAAAATGATAACATGATTTGAGTGATACGAATGTGCGTATGTATGTGTATATATACACATATATAGAAATACAAACCATGACACTTCTCTGACTTTTCTGAGTGGCTATTTCAGAAAGGCATGGGAAGTGGCTGAGTACCTGACTCCGGTCCTCAAGGAATCAAAGTTTGGGGGAACAGGTGCTATCAACCCAGAAGAGTTTGTGGCAAGCTGGAGAGCACTTAGCCCACCACTGTCCAACACGGT
The DNA here is from genome assembly GCF_046562875.1 of Panthera onca. Classification (NCBI taxonomy): domain Eukaryota; kingdom Metazoa; phylum Chordata; class Mammalia; order Carnivora; family Felidae; genus Panthera; species Panthera onca. The sequence continues at coordinate 53,622,428 of NC_138350.1, read as the reverse complement.
AATGGGCTACAGGGGAAGAGTTGAAAGTGAAGGCATACCTACCAACAGGCAAACAATTTTGGGGTCACCAAAAATGTGCCATGCTACAATACAAGCGGTGCAAATAGATGGAATATTCACCTGACTTGGAAGCTATCATTGAAGAAGATGATGGTGATGGGGGATGGGTAGCTACATGTCATAACACAGGTATTGCAGGAATTACTGAAGCAGTTAAGGAGATTACATTGGAAAGCAAGGACAGCATAGAACTTCAAGATCGCTCAGTAGGATTGAAGAGGAGGAAGAGGAAGATGAAGGAGAAGCTTCAGATATGGAAGAATGGGAAGAAAGTGGATTGTGGGAAACAGATGAAGCTTCCCTAGACACAAGGAAAATAGTAGAATTAGCTTGTGAAACCAAAACTGATGCTGCCAACCCGAACTTACGACCAGACACCATGACTATGGTTGTTCAGCTATGATGAGCAAAGGTAGCCTTTAACAGTCGAACACATGTGTGAAGACATCACTCAGCATCAGGTGAAGAAAACAGTGACCATTGAAAATCAGCCTCATCTCCCACCACCTCCTATGTGTTCAGTTCACCCGTGCAGGCATACTGAGGCAATGAGGAAATCGTTAAGACCGTTGCAGGAGGGGAGAACTTGGTGTTCATACACATTTTCTTATTCTCTTGAAATTTGTACAGTCTGTCATTCCAACAGAATATGGCTACACAAGACCCTTCACAATGTAAGGAGAGAGCATAGGGTCTATCCTAATTATTCATTCTATTTTTTAAAGAATTAATGCATAGATGTGACCATTGACCATATTCACCAATATGTACAATGTCTCTAATAAAGGGACTTATGTGTTTATGCATTAAATTTTAAGAGTTCCACCAAACGGCTATTTCACTGATGATCTGTGTTAAACAATTTAAGAATGTCTTTGATAATCTTCTAATAATTTCTGTATTGCTGACCTCCAGAATAATGGAGAAAGTCTCATACTTGCCAGCACTAGTACAATGCAAAACATATAATAACTGTCATTAAAATGTAGCCAACAATACATAGCAAAAATCCAAAACATGTGACTACATGGTAATATATAAAAACAAACCAAAAAAAACCTTTCTTTTTTCATTTCTTAGAGAACATCTAATATTGTTCTTTCTCTCCCATGATCTATATTATGATCCAGAGAAGCTCTTTATTACTCTAATTTTTATTAATAGCCCACATTTCCTCTATAAGCCCATCATCCCTAAGTTTTTGTTTCCATGTTGATTTCTGTTCTGATTCTTATAATTTTATATCCAGTTCCTCTTTATATCTCTATTTGGATGTTTCACAGCTTCCTCAAACACCACAGTTCCAAAATCTGCACTTATCATGTTTCCTTGCCAAACTATTCCTCCTCAAGTGTTTCTACTGCAACAATGGCCAAATATCCACTCATACGCATGTGACAGAAATCTTGCAGTCATTCTTGACAACTCCCTACCCCTCATGCGCCCTATTTGCTGATTATTCTTTTAAAATGTGTCTCTAATTTATCAATTTCCCTCTACTCATTTCCACTATCAACGATACCCGTGTGAACCATCCATGCCTCTTTCTTTTCTTTCTACACTGAACTTGGCCCTTTGCCAAGCTGTTCAAACTCAAACTTGAATGTCATTTCTCTTCTTAAACCTCCCATGAATGCTACTTTTTAAGAATAAACCATCCTATGACTAGCACCTCTGGGTTTTTTATATATAAAGGGGTAAGTTTGAGGGAGTGGGGTGGCTTTCTAGTGGAAGGAAGGGAGGAAACTTCTCTTGGAGATGCATTGGCATGGGATATGTTACCCCTGGCCTCATCCACTGTCACATCTCTCTCATGGCCACTGATCCCTCGAAAGCACTGATTCCTGCCCAACTTCTTATCGCACCTTATGTCTTGCTTCCCCTCCCTCACTGCATTGGAGCCTCATTGCCCCGCTCCGCCTTTGCCTTCTTCAAATGTACCAAGTTCATATGCACGTTTGCTGCTTTTCCCTCTGCCCATACCCTTCCTTATGCCACCCTTCTTCTAAATTCCCTGTCCTCCCCACCCTCACCATCTTTCTAGTTTCTGTTTAATTATCGGTTCTTCAGTGAAGGTATCCTCTCTCTAGGTCAGATTCTCCTCTTGAATACTGTCAAGTACCTGAACTTGTCAGTTGTAATACTTACCACAGCTGTAGTGACATGATGTTTAGAAATCCTTTTGTTTGAAGCCCACCTCACTCATTATGGTCTACATCCAGGAGTGCAGGAGCCAAGTCAGTCTGGTTCATCCCTGAACCCTCAGTGTCTAACGTAGAACTGGGCACATAGCAGGTGCTCTGTACAAATTTGTTGAATAAAGAAATTACTGAGTCTATTTAGACCACCCTTTTCAAACTCCCTATCAGTTCTCAAAAAAGACCAATAATTTTAAATGTAAGTGGTATCTCTTAAGGACAGTAAATGAAACACTTTCCTTCCAATGTCAGATTTCCTAATTGTTTATTAAACTGAGAAAGGGACCTGTTCTTCAGATCTCACACCATAGAATTTTTTGGAATATAAAAAAATATTTACTTTTAAATATGTTTTAAAATCTAAATGCTTCTCATTGTTTAAGAATCCTCTAATTCTATGTAAGTGATCAATAGTCCAAATTTATTAAATTGTAGGTATCATTTTCTAACTTTTCCTGGAAGTTTGATTTTACTTAAATCCTCTTGCAATTATTCAGTTCCAAACATTTATTAGATACCTATTACGTGCCCAAACCTCAGCTATGTGCTGTAAATGGAAGATAGCATTTTTTGAGGAGCTCATACTCTGGTAGAGTAAACCAATAAATAAATACATTCACACACACACCCCTGTAAGATAGTTAATAAGAGATACTAAGATAACTACGTATATGGCGCTGTGGTCACATAAAAGACAACTGCAGATCAGAGATATTCACAAAGAAGGGGAAGCATTGGGGCTGCTCTTGTGTACGAATGGAAAGTTACCAAAGAGTGATTTCCTCCAGTCATTCAGGAAGAAAAATCACAGCAGGAGTGAAGGCATGAGATGGTTCACACATTTAACTATTGCCCTGCAGGATTCAGGCTCAGTAAACAGTCCTGCCTCCTTTATGAAACACTTCTCCATGTCCGTGGTGAGCAACTCTCCTGAAATCTAACATCAAATTCATTTGATTCTCAAACTAGTTGATCTCATGAACAGCCAATCCCGATTTCTTTCTGGACACCTATCACTATGTGCAACTTCCCAGCAGTCAAAAAATACAGACGCCTCCTCCTGTAGAGATATACTTTAATGATCCATCAGTGACTGTACTATAACTCATTCATAAAACCCCAAAGCATTAAAAGCTCCATCTTCATTATTACCAGATGTCTTACAGGCACCTAAGTCAACACTTCAAAATGACTCCCTGCAAGTTTGCAAGACCCAGTGTTTCTTCAAGGACATCCAAGAATACATTTCCTGAAAGGAATCTGCTGGAAGCTGCCTAGCATAACCGAAAAAATGCTTTTTAATATTAAGAACCCTGTATTTCTCACATTCTACTACTTCCATCCTGGAAATAAAAATGTTTCCAAAGGACTTAGTTGGAAAAGGAGAGAATCAATTTCTTCCAAAGATTATAGCACTTCCAAGCACTTAAGGGTCTCTCTCCCTCCCTTTGTCTCTGGATGGATAGATGGAAAAATTAGAGGTGGATAGATAGATGTAGTGCTATAGACAGCAATAGAGATAGAAAGAAAGGTAGACATCATCCTTCAGAAAGCTGTTTTTTTGTTTTTTTTTTTTTCATCATGAATAAAATGCAAAAGAATTGGTTTGGGCCTCAAAAGAAAGAATTTTTAAACACATTTATTTCCTTATAAAATTAAAACGCCATTAAAAATTAACTGCCAGAATTAAATCCATGAAACCTTTAAGAGCAGCAAGCATATGGTCTGAGAGAAGCCTGCCTCCGCTCTCCCACCCATCATAGGGTCCCAGCTGAGAGAAAGAAGAGACCATCTGAGTCCCAGCTACGTAGAGATCCTAACAGACCTCTGCCACTGACTTTTCAGTTGACTTTATTCCACATGTCCCCAAAGAAAAGTCTTCCCTTTTAAAAATCATTTAATTTGTATATTTAAGACCGCTTAGAGATATGCTTTTGTCAAGAATGCTTTGAGAAAAAAAAAAAAAAAAAAAAAAAAAAGACAACTCTTTTGAGACTGCAAGTTTCCTGCAGCTTGAGCTGGCCACACACACTCAGCAGTAACCATGGACCGGAGAAGCCTGGACTTGAACGGATGCCTTGATTCCAAAAGGGCCCTAAGTGACGAATCCCGTTCATACGTTCCCCAACACCAATTTCTCCCCTTCTGAAGTCGTCACGGGGCTTCATGTCTTTCACTCTGGTCTGTTTTACCTTTAAAACGTTGCATTTGCAAACAGTTTATTTTTTCGTCAGCTGTAATCAGTTTTTGAATTCTGTTGCGTTTTATTTTTTTTTTTTTTTATCCAAGTATGGTTCTCATGGTGTAGTAAATGACATTAGGCTTTTGTAAATTCTTGCAGAATATAACAGATCATTGGTTTTATAACACAGTCGCTGCTTTTGCATTCTGATGAGATTATTAGTAGCAGCCTAGAATACAACATCCTCGCATACTGTTAGTTAAAAAAAAATAAAAGTTTACTAAATGGTCTCTTGTCAACTGTATCTGAAAATCATTATAGTTTCTGTGTTTCCTCTACATGAAGGGGCTCTTCAGCAAGCTGGTGGGTTATGTCAACACGAGGTTACAAAATTATTATCCCGGCTCTGTCTGTTTCAGTGGGGCTTACGCCATGCATTAGCATTCCTATTGTAAATCTCGGGGGCTTAGGTATTTGTACATCAGGTGTAGAACCATTGCGGTGTTCGCACAGAGGATGTTCAAAGCCAGTCGGCCTAGTGGTAGCTTTCACTGGGAACAATTTCTGAGGGGGGGGAAGAAACACACTGGGGCTTTTCCGATTTGCCATCTCTCCATAACATAGATTAGCCCTTTGGGGTGTTCTGTGGCCTCCTGTAGAGAGATTTAAAATCCATTCTATTAATAAAATTAAGTGTTTTTCCCTCTTGGGCCCATAGTCTATAATGCAAATGAGCTACGTGTGATATTTAAGGGGCAAATGGTCCTCCACGCGCTGCAGCGTGGCGGCGGCGCGGAAGCAAGAAGCGGGAGACATGCGAGCGGAAGTGCCTGGCACAGACCAGGGAGCAAAACGTTCCCTTCCGCGTGTGCGTTCCCTTTTCAGGGCTGAAACAATGACATTTGAAAATTGCCTCTTGCGTGTGCACCTTACCTTTCTCTCCATACCACTCTACCCACGCATATCTGCTCTCTGCGTTAAGATCATGACATTCTGGGCTTCAAATTGATACAATGCCAAATAAAAAGCTATCCTGTGAGCGGTAATGGTTCTCTAGAAGTCACGGCATTCCACATAGTCAATAATATAAATTTTTAAATGGGTAAATGCATGCTAAAATGAGAGATCTGATTTGCTTCAGTAGTTCTGGCCTCTGAGACACATAATACAGTGTTTTAAAAAACTGCTTGCATCTAGTTTGCATTTTACCTGAAAATGGGAATAATGAGAATGATGAATTTTGTAAAAACTTCACATTCTGTTTTGAAATCTCCCCTCCCCCATGAAAACTTCAAAAGCGAATCAATTTCTCCCTCTTCTTTGGCTTTTTCTTTTCTTTCTTTCTTTTTTTTTTTTTTTTTTCAGTTTCTGGGTGTATCTTTGTTTTATTAACCCTTTAATATTGAATAATGTTTAAAATTAAGATTATTCTTTTTGGAATTGTAAGCATATTCTTCCTATTCTTTTGATTTAGCTGTGTTTAGCTAGGGACACTCCCCATCAGGTTTATTTATCATTCATATTTAAGAATGCAAATTCTTCTTGACAATGCAAGTTCTTTTCAAAAATATTTACTCATGAGTGACTATCACTTGTTTTATTAAACTAGTTCATGTAAATGGAAGACTAAAATAATCAAATAAAAAACAACTCCCACGGATCAAGATTTCAGGACAAGGTCCAAACCTCTCCCTTCAGCTGAGCTGCAGAAACTGTGCTAGGTACTAGGGCCAAGGAGACCAATATGAGGAACTAAAGTTGGTTGCAATCTAATGGGCAAGTAAAAAAAGCCCAAAATATATGAAATGCTCTATGGTATATAATCAGAAAGTATATTTTTCCTGAAAATCAGTATGATCCAGAACGTCACTGTGGACCATCACACATTCAGGGCAGAAGCAGTCCTCCTCACCCAGAGATAACAAAGCTCAAGCTCTAAATCTAAACAGATAAGGGTTTATATCGTGCCTCCCATACTTGCTGTGTGATTTAGACCAAGATAATTAATTAACTTCACTTTGTGTTTTTCTTCTGTGAAAATGGAGCCATATTCAGTTCTCTATTCTGGTCTGGTAAATATGTTCTTTTAGTTCATTTTGCTCTCTCCTTATTTATAAAATTAAATAACAGATTATGAGGGTGATGAATTTGATCAAAAGTATTCACATATCTGTTTACCTGTAGAAGTGGAAGTTTGTTCCGTTCATTGAATGCAGTGTGTCCTCAGAAACATCATGTGACTGCTCGGAAAATCTGTGCCGTTTTACCCTGGAGCTGTGGTCTCTTTTTTTTTTTTTTTTTTTTTCTGTGTGAATGAGTACATTGTGCTGTTTTCCTAGGTGCCCATCAGCATAGGAAATTCAGAGTGGTCTCCAACGAAGAGCCAGGGTTGTGAGCCAAGGCCCCTGATCTCTGCATTGACCCAGGCTTCATGTGTCAGTCTTGTGCTGGGACCCTCTCCGCTGATCTATCCTCCTGCAACCCTGATGCCAAGCCTTCCTATCTCTCCTACTCCTGGTTAGAATATGTTTCCTTCCTTTCCTGGTCCATTGGGGCTGTTATAACAATACCATGGATTGGGTGGCTTATAAACAGCATTTATTTCTCCCAGTTTTGGAGGCTGGAAGTCCATTATCAAGGCACCAGCAGATTCAGAGTCTTATGAGGACCTGCTTTCTGGTTCATAAATGCTTTCTTCTACTGTGTCCTCACATGGCAGAAGGGGTAAGGGAGCTCTCTGGGGCTTCCTTTATAAGAGCACTAATACCATTCGTGAACGGTCCACTCTCATGATCTAATCACTTCATGCAGGCCCCACCTCCTAAGGCTACCTCACTGGGGATTCCGTTTCATTATGTGAATTTTGGGGGAACACAAACATACACTCAATAGCACCTCCTTTCACTTAACCATCACAACGCACACACCACATTCCACATACACACAGTCAACCCTTTTCATGAAAATTCTTTAGAAACATTGATTCAATAAATATGTTTTTTTAATGCTTATTTATTTATTTTGAGAGAGAAAGAGGTAGAGAGCAAGCAGGGGAGGGGCAGAGAGAGAAGGAGAGAGAGAATCCCAAGCAGGCCCTGTACTGTCAGCACAGATCCTGATGTGGGACTTGAACTCACGAACCATGAGATCATGACCTGACCCAAAACCAAGAGCTTGACATTTAGCTAACCGAGCCACCCAGGAACCCCGACAAATATGTTTTATGTGCTTCTATGTGCCAGGCACTGTGCTAGGCAACAGGCATATAAATTAAATAAGAACAAACTTGGCCTTGAGAACACTGACTTCATCCCATACAACAGAAGACAGCAGACAAATAAGTGAATAGACAACCAAAATATTTTGAGACTATGATTAGTACTTTGAAGGAAATAAAGAGGGTGCTGTACCAGCAGATAACAACATTTACTCCAAAGGCGTGGACACAGAAACCCTTTCTTTCTGAGGAAAAGATATTAAACAAAAGACCTAAAGATTGAGGAGAAGCCAAGTAAGTGAAGAGCTAGAGGGAAAGTCTTTTCAAAATTTAACATTTATTTATTTTTGAGAGAGAGAAAGACAAGAATGCACGTGGGGGGAGGGGTAGAGAGAGAGGGAAACACAGAATCCGAAGCAGGCTCCAGCCTCTGAGGTGTCCGCACAGAGCCTGACAAGGTGCTTAAACCCACAGACTACACGATCATGACCTGAGCCGGAGTCAGAGGCTTAACAGACTGTCACCCAAGCACCCGGAGGGAAAAATCTTCTCAGAATGGAGGCAGAGCCAGTACAAAATCCTGGAGTAGGGGAGCGAAATGAAAAAGTTTCATGAGCCCCCTAAGATTCAGTGCAGCTGCTGGAGCTGGAGACAGGTACTTAAGACCCAGAACACGCAGAGTTTTACAGACCTTGGGGGATGGAGGGGAGAGTTGTGTCATGTCTTAAACACAACAGAAAACAAATGCAGGTGGTTAAACAGCATGGAGACCTGCTCCAATTTTTCAAAGGAGAACTCCACAGTTTGAGTGAAAAGGGGAGCATAGGAAAATCAGACTTACAGGAAGGAGTTCAGTTTGGAGGTTGTAGGAGCTTTCCAGAAACTAGGATGTGAACTGGGGTTGGGGCAGGAGGTGGAATTAGGGTTGCAAAGATCGAATTGATCCGGGATATATGGACGTAGAACCTAAAAAAAAAAAACTGAATGACAAATTTGGGCGAAGGAGTGGAGGGGAGAAGGGAAAGCAAGAGATGAAAGAAATGAAGCCTCTCCTGATGACTTGGGACTCCTGGACGGATACCTGAGTAAACAACATATTTCCTAAGATGAGGGAGACTAGGGAGGGACGGTTTCAGGAGATACTGACAGTGAGCACGTAAACTTTGAAATGGCTGTGGGAATTCATGTGGAGATGTCAAGAGGGCACTACCCATCAGGGTTCTGTGTGTTCCACCTACCTGTTCACCAACACGCCAAACTGATTACATCAGAAAACTTAAAAGTAACCGCTTAGGTGACAATATGACCCCGTATAGCATCTCTTTGGTGTGTTGGCTAAGCATGATTTTCATATGTCAGGATGGCTCATTACTGTCAGGGCCAACACACTGTATTAAATGCTTATCATGAAGCTCAGGATAAGGAATGTCTAGCTGGGAGATGATTGCAAAAGGCTGAAGGATGTCAGTGCCAAATCTGTAGATCAATGAGGAGGTCTCATGACCTAGAATCTGAAAAATGAGAGGAACCCAGCCATCTGGAGAGAGGTGACATGGTCAATGTCTAGTGTGCATTGGTAAATACTATGAAAATGGTCTCACCAGGTTCCAGAAATGTCAAACCAAAGATATTTTCCCTGTAATATGGATCAAATGGTGCTGCATAGGGGAAACTGTTGGGGGGGGGGGGGGCGGGTAGGGAGGAGATGGGGAGGAAATTCCACAATCACATCCTTGATTCTTATAAAAGAAGAACATCGCCACATGCAAATTTTATCAAAGAAAACTATAAAATGTTGCAGAACCATTCCTTTCAAATGAATATAAGATGCTAATTGGTGATGTATGTAGTCCCAGAGATGCTTGACATGCAAGGAGTGAGTGAAGTAAGACAAAGCATTTGTGTGGGCCATCTGGAAGGGCATACCACACTCCTGCATGTGATGAGAAAGTGGAATTAAACAGAAACTTTGGAAACCAAGGTCTAAATATGCACAGCTGCGGGTGCTTCTATCTTTTTCACGTACCGAGACCCTGGCGAGAAACCCCTCCATGCGCCTAGAGATCGTGGCGACCAAATGAAACAGAACCCGACTCTCCCCTGCACCGCGAGGATTATCACCACCCCTTGCGCAACCCGGCATCCCTACAGCTTTCCCAAGCACGCAGATTGAGTTCCTCGGGGACTTTACATGTAGAATTTAAAGCTTTGCCCCGGCTCACTCTCGAAAGCAGGTATTTGATCTCGCGTGTAACAGACGTACAGAGTATTTAGAGTTCCAGGATGAAGACGCTTCCTACACGCACACGCACAAATAATTTCCACGAACACTAAACAGCATCTACAAAATGGACATACTTGTTTGCTCTATAACTGCCTGAGAGAATTTTTTTGAAATAGGCACCAAAAGAACAAAAGTGAAAAGTGTGATGTTTTTATTCATTTCAGCTTATGAATTGAATTTTCAAAAATTAACCTTGAGGGTAACATTTCCTCCTTGGGATAAAAGTTTGCCTAACTGTTGTACAAAGAAATGTCTCAGTCTCTAAGGAGAACTAGTCAAATTTTGAAACACTATTTGATAGGAAAGAACTGGCCTCTAATACTTGAAAATGGGCCATAAAATCCGGTGATCCATTTTTTTAAATTAATGATTTGGTTTTTGGTGAGGAAGCACAGGCAGTACGCAGTGTTGAGAGAGACAGCAAGGAAGAGAGCAATTCAACAGCACCGAGATCCCCCAAACTGAGTTGTTTAGATGCTCAGCCCTGTGTTCTGCACTCCAAGGCGGCGTTTTCTTCTGAACTCTTGTCATTTACGTCCTTGTTCTGAAAAGTTTCAAGATTTCTTCAGCCCACAGCTGGTTAAAAGACAAACGAACCCAAAGCACAAATACAAACACCTGGGAAATTGCATCTCTGCGATCAATCTACCTCTTCTTAAATACATTTTGTTTGTTTGCCTATCTGAGTGTAAGCCCCAAGGCAAGAACTGTGTCTTTTTAATGTCTTCTGCGGCACCAAGCATATTGTAAAAGCTGAGGCAGTGATAAACAATAATAATAATGCCATTCAAAGGGAATGCTGACTCAAATAGCATGAGTTTAAGCCTAATGGTTTAGACACTTGGAGTTGAGAAAAGATATGGCACTCGAGCCAATTTATATAATCCAAATCTGCTTCCAAAACCTGAATCATTCGCTTCTCTGTTTGGCTTGCACATTTTTAAAACTGTGACAATGAAAGTAGTCTTTGCCGCCCACTCTCCCTCAAAAAGAAAGAAAGAAAGAAAGAAAGAAAGAAAGAAAGAAAGAAAGAAAGAAAGAAAGAAAGACACAAGTGTCCTAAAGCAAAAATGTATTCAAATATTTACTAAGACCAACTGTATTCATAGTATAACAGGCATTAAAGACACAAAGGTGGACAAAACACACCTCCCACTCTCTCAGATCTCGTAATTCATAGGTAGATCGTGAAAGAGTTAAGAGAAGGGGGAACTAGGAGACTTTTTAAAATGCATGTGTGAAAAACCATGCCCTGTAGAACATAATGAAATGTACTCATTTGAAATGGATGGTCTATTCCTAAGAACATAGCTGCATGGGTCAGCTCTTTGGAGGGAAAATGCAAGACTGATTTTTCTGCACTCAGGGAGTAGGGACTGACTGAAGAATATGCTGAGAGCCTTCTTCACTCACCCACTTCAGTTACTGCAAGGTTCACGAACAATGAAGTTCCTACCAGTGAAGTGTCCACTTCCTCTGGATAAAGGCTTCGAGTTGGCAGAAGACATCTCCTTAATACAAGTCTAAGAGTGGCTCTACCTTAAAAATATTCACCTCCTACCTACACAGTCATCTGAACTGTTTATCAGATGAGCGATCTGCCATTTTTCCAGAGTTGGAACCTGAAAGAATAAGACAGGATGCATGGGCTTTGAAGGAGCAAATAGTGGGATGTGGGAGCCTCAGGGCGAAGCACACAGTTGTAAGGACACTGAAGAACACGACACTGAAAAGAAGCAAAGAGATGCTTTAAGAATGGGATTTAGGAGGGCACCTGGGTGGTTCAGTCGGTTAAGTGTCCGACTCTTGGTTTCAGCTCGGGTCATGATCTCACAGTTCATGAGTTCGAGTCCCACATCAGGCTCCGTGCTGACAGTGTGGGCCTGCTTGGGATTCTCTCTCTCCCTCTCTCTCTGTCTCTCTCTCAAAAAAATAAATTAAAAAAAATTTAGAAAAAAAGAATAGGATTGGGATTTAGGAATGGCGTAGGGGGAGTAGGGGAAAACTTGCTTAATTCATCCAAACTTCCCAGTTCAAAACTTGAAATGTTTTTTCAAGATGGATTAGGCGCTGCTCAATATTCTGAAACTAAATTCATCTAAGTTTTACATAATGAGATTCAGTTTACCAACTCTGCTTTTCTAACTGGAATCCTTGGCACAATTGCCACTCATGATTTTTTGTGAGTCAGAAGATTCAAGGAAATTTGAAACTACAGAGTCTTAAGAAACCAAAAGGTAGGATGTGTTGTTGCCTGAGAACTTTTCATATTCTGAATGTTATGGACTGAATCGTGGCCCCCATTCCCCAAATCCATATGTTGTATCCCTAACCCTCCATGTAATTATGTTTGGAGATAAGCCCTTTAGAGAGGTGGTTATGGGGAAATGAGGTCATAAGCGTGGAACCCTAATCTAGTATGACTGGTGTCCTTACAGGAAGAAGAGACAGTAGGGATCCCTGCACATAGAAGAAAGGTCATATGAGGACACAACCAAAGATAGCCATCTGTAAGCCAAGGACAGAGGCCTCAAGAAGAACCAAACCTGCCAACACCTTGATCTTGGACTTCCAGCCTCCAGAATTGTGAGAATAAATTTCTGTTGTTTAAGCCACCCAGTCTGTGGTATTTTGTTATGGTGGCCCTCACAGACGACTACACCGAACTTTGGTGATTACCAAGAAGGAAAATTGCTCTTCATAAAAGAGAAGATATCACCAATATGCTATGAGGAGAAAGAGGTGCAATCACAGAGAGAGCAACTTAGAGTCACAAGTAGCAATTTTTCAGGAGGGTGAAGCAATGCCAGGTACAAGCGAGTTTCTGCAAAATCTACTTCTGACTTCCCTTCTCTCAGCAACACACATCTGATGCTGAGTCATCCTAAGACCAACAGGAATATATTGAAAATGCTCCTGAAGATTATAATACATGAACTCCCTCCCTCTCTCACCCTTCCAGACTCTGGTTCAGATATTCATCGCCAAACTGCTGGATATTTAGGAGCCCTAACTGCCTGTGTAGTGATTGTTCCAAGCAGTCTGCTGATTAGCAGAATGCCAACCATGAGCCTCAGCTGTGCAAAAACAGAGTTGTCTTAATCTCCTTTTCTGTCCACAATGCCAAAGCAAGACCAGAGGCACAGGACAAAACCAGAAATGCAAAATGTCTCCACATGAGAGGAGGTTGTCTACATGTCCGAAGTGGAACATCCACATAATAGATGAAACTTATAGCCAACCTCACCTGGATTTGGAGATGGGGATACTAAATTAATTACAGGCCCACAAAGTAAAAAATGAAGCCTCCTATGGTTTCTTTGTTCATTTAGCCCCTACGTTTCTATTCCTTAGTGGAAACTCAGAGATCTCACCCACATCTGAGTTCTCCTCTACTTTGTGGGCATTCAGTTAGGTTACCTTTTCCAGTATCTGTTCCAGTTAGGAATGGCCATGTGACTAAGGGATCTCACCAAAGGATATGAATGGAAGTGACGTGAGCTACTTCCAGGCCCACCAAAGAGCCTTATTTCTTAGCTGAAGTGAAAGAATGCTTGGAGGACTTGAATGAAGGTAAATCTCATGACGGGAAAAGCCTGGATGCTTGGATGATGGCCTAGACAAGCAACCCACCAGCCTCCCAGATCCAATAGACTGGCATGAGTAAGAAATAACCTTTCATTTTATGAAACCATTTATACTGTGGAGTTATTTATTAGAACAGCAGACTGACTTTAACAACACTTGTTTAACTTAGAAGCAGCAGAGTTTTGTTCTTTTTTGCCAATGAATTCAGGATTTTTCATTCTAAGGAAATGATAATCAAGCTAAACAATTTCATACTCACACTCATCTTTCCATAGCTCTGAGTCAATGCCCACACAAGGCTAAAGGGTAACTAAGCTGATGGACCTAACAATTTTTTGATGGAATGTAAAGCAAGGGTCACAGTGATCTTTCACAGTTGAGTGATGTCTTTCTCCAAAGAGGTGTGCATGTTGGATTCATTCCATCAGAGTCCCTCTCCCTTATGGGCCTTGCCACATGGAATCTTCTTATAATTCCACTTTCTATAAGCAATTACTGAGTATCCCTTAATGAGGACATAATCATACATATTTGGGTGTGATAGGCCTATACTCTGAACTATGACACTGCAGCTTAATTACGGCCTGGACATGTTTGTGGGATAGTAGCAAAGTCATAGCAAGTGTGTAAGATTCCTGCTACACAAGTGAACTATTCCTGCTTGAGAGAGCAGTTCTACAAAGAATGCATTTTATTAACCTCTCAATTATAATCTCCTGCTCCCAATTTACAGGAAGAGTAAAAGGAAGAACTGAATATTCTCCAATCCCTTTGTTCCCATCTGGGTTTTCACACACTCATTGGAATAAAGAAATCTGGAAGCAATGAAAGGGTGCCTAGATCTCTGGTGTGTGTGTGTGTGTGTGTGTGTGTGTGTGTGTGTGTGTGTGTGTTAACTGGGTGGTAGCTAGATAACACTTCTGGGAGAGATTAAAAGTAAGCCAGCAAAGTAGCAATGGGTGTATGAATATTCCACCCAATCTCTGGCCTTTTGCAAACAAATGACTGTACAACCCTGCACAATAGTATCACAGATATTATTAATTGGGATGAGCCATATTGTTTGATAAACTTTTATTATAAACAAGAATATTTGAATTTTTTCACTAGTAATAACCAATAACATTTGTTTAGAACTTGATGGTCCACAAAGCACTTTGCATAAGCATTATCTCAAAGCAGACATTTTTTGGTCACCCACATCACATCCCCTTGGCCCATATTTGATTTCAGAACAGATGTGGTAAACATTTCCATGGACTTACTCTGCCACCATCCTTGCTCAAACGCAAGCAGTAACTTCCTTCCTTTTTTCTGCCTCAAGACTTTCCTCTAAAGCCACACAACACAACCACAGCCAGGAAGTGTGGGCATGGGGTAAGGGAATAATATCCCTGCAGCAGGGCTGAACCCATAACTAATGAGATACAGCCATCAGTGGACAAATACCCCGACATCCCATGTTTTGGAGAGAGAAGTTCTGGGGTGTACCCTCTATGCAATCCTCAGAAGGCTCCCAATGGAGATTAAGACCTAGTAGCCCACAGCAAGAACCAATGAATAGTGCACATGTATTGTCTTTCCTACTTTCCTATCTTCTTCCTGCTCTGTCAAGACTGCTTCCAGGGATCACCTCCCAACAAACTACCTGCATCTAAATCCTTTACTTGGGATCTTCTTCAAGGTAACCTTACTGAGGTTCTCATTTAGTCTTGGTTCCTACAATAAAAGCCCCAAGCATTAAGATATGTACAAATTACATTTGTAGTAAAAAGAAGCTCAAGGCGAATTGGGGTAGCCCATGCTCCATCTGCTGAATGGTTAGGGGCTGCTAATGAAAGGACTGGCAGAGGTACACCTTGTGTTCAGGGCAGAAATGCACCAGGCTGAGTGGAAGCAGGAATGCTTCCTAGGAGGGCAGCTCAGCATTGCTTCACTATCACTCCCAGCCACTTTCCATCACCAAAGGAAATCAAATGGCCAAGACCAACACCACTAGGATGGGAGGGACTGCAAGTGCACCTGGCAAAGGGTGTGGATAGAGGGAGAGGAGAAGAGTTAGAAACAGTTGTATAACCTACCACATCATGCATTCAACAACTTATTTACCAAGTACATGGCATGCCGGACACTAGGGATCCAGTTGTGAACAAGACAAACATGATTTCTGCCCTTATGGAGGTTATAAGTGTGTGTGTGTGTCTGTGTATGCCCCCCAAAAGTTATATTACTCATCATTATTCATAATTTTCAGCCTGTGTTGATTTTTAAGTATACTTGATGTTTCTTAGTGGTCTCCACTTTAAGCATGTTTTTATTTTAAACATGTATTTATTCTCAGAGAAACTTACATGCATGGTTCTCTGATTTTTCTGACTTCATACTCCATATACTAGCAGGTGTTCAAATGCCTGTTAAAAAATAAGTAATAACAAATTTATCTAATTGCCTGAAGAATTGTCAGTCAACAATTTAATATAAGTTTATGAAGTCATACATAAAAGATGCTATTATAGTACAGCTTTTTCAGGCCTTTTTAAGCCTTTCCCTCATTTTATCATTAAAAAATAAATATTCTCTTAAATGAGTTGAGTAGAAATTGAAATTAGAGAATCTATATCATCAGGAAAGTGGCATGTTTCTATCAGTTAAATAAACGAAGGCGACATCATTCTCATTCTTTGCCAGATACGATGTTTTTATTCCATGATATCTTATTCTCAGACAGAAGAGAGCATCACTGTCATTTACTCAGTGACTAGCACAAGTGCTGAAATATTATAGAATGAATACGTGGCTCAATCAATAAATTAAGCGATGAAAAGAGAGGTAAGCCTAATGGTTCCTTGCTGATGTCCACGAACTGCCACAGTCTTCTGCACTATAAGCGGGTTAGGTGTTCTGGGCACATATTTCTTTGAAGATGGGTTGGGTGACCACTGATTAAATTGCCGAGGGCCAAATGGCAGCTCTCCAATTAACTTTCTTTTCTTGGTATGTTATAGTTGGCACATCCTCTTACTGTTAGGAGACACGCCATCACCTGCAGGGTTTGCCACAATGTTCCTGATGTTACATCTCCTAAGTTCCCCCCAGAGGCACTCTCTTCCCCAGCCACACTGAAATACTGTAGTTTCCAAATTGCTGTGATCTCTTCCATTTCATGGACTTCCATTTCATGGACTTCCATTTCATAGACTATGACTGCTATTGTCTATTTCTTGTCTATCTTTCTCTTCCTTGCTCTCCTGGAAAATCCTCCCATTTCTCCAATGCAAATGTATCTCGTTTGTGAAGTCTTCCTTGAATTAACTTTCTTTTTTTCTTTTCTTTTCTTTTCTTTTCTTTTCTTTTCTTTTCTTTTCTTGTCTTGTCTTGTCTTGTCTTGTCTTTTCTTTTCTTGTCTTTTCTTGTCTTTTCTTGTCTTTTCTTGTCTTTTTTTCTTTCTTTCTAAGAGCAAGAGAGAGAGAGTGGGAGAGGGCCAGAGGGAGAGGGAGAGAGGGAATCTCAAGCAGGATCCATGCCCAGTGCAGAATCTGGACATAGGGTTCCATCTCACAACCGTGAGATCAAGACCTGAGCCGAGATCAAAAGTCGGACCTTAATTGACTGAACCACCCTGGAGCCCCTGTCTTCCCTGAACTTTCAATACAACCACTCCTGTCTCTGTGCTCTCAGAGAAACTTACATGCATGGTTCTCTGATTTTTCTGACTTCATACTCCATATACTAGCAGGTGTTCAAATACCTGTTAAAAAATAAGTAATAGCAAATTTACCTAATTGCCTGAAGAATTGTCAGCCAACAATTTAATATAAGTTTATGAAGTCATACATAAAAGATGCTATTATAGTACAGCTTTTTCAGGCCTTTTTAAGCCTTTCCCTCAATCCCACTATAAACACCCACCTCATCTCACATTCTGACCTCATTTTATCAACAAGCATTTTTGAAAATCTGGGAAACAACAGCAAAACAAACAGATGAGCATATTAGCATGAAATATGCAAAATTCTGTGTTCTTGTTTGAAGGGTCACATTTATTGCCCTTAATCCAGTTTACAAATAGCAGGAGTTTAGGATGCTCATTGGCGTTTGTGTTTGATTAAGACACGACCATATATTTAAGAGCTGGCAAGACTATTGAGCCAGGCTGTGATTGCAGCGGTAATTAGGCATTTTAACACATATTAGTGTAAACAGCTGTGTAAAATCCATATCAATGTTAGAAACACAAGTGATATGGTTCAATTAAAATATGACAAGGTTGGTTTTGAAGGTGGCTGAAAAATGCTGAGGAGTACCTGAAAAAATTAATTGCTCCCACACAATGACCTAGGCCAACAGACGTAAATTTGAAAGAACTGCCTTTCAGACATTGTAAGAGGCAGATGACATAGCAAAGCAGGAGACTCGGGGGCCAGGATTCATTTCCTAACTGCCCCAGTCTTGCTGTGCAACGCACACGTCCTGAGACGCTCCTGTGCCTTGGAGGATCACGTCTCATGATTGCTCACTAGAACTTAAAGAGCTCAATAAAAGTAAACTGGGCAAGACTACAAATGCTACATCTCCAAGCTAGTTATCATATTAATCACAACTAAACCCCAGCACCCTTTATGAATTAACAAGGGGCAATGTGTAGCTCCTACCTTAGGAAAGCTTCATGCATCGAAAGCGAGCACAGACTTCGGAACAAACACACCTGATTCCAAATCTCCACCCTACTCTTTACTATGCATGGGATATTAGGCAAGGTACTTCACCTTTCTAGATCTCAGTTTTCTTATTTGTACAATGGGCATAATATCTGCCTCCTAGGGTATTGTGCTATAAATTAAATATATATATGGTATATAGTATAAATATATATATATAGTATGTATACAGTATATCTAGTATATAGTATTTATACTATATATTTATACTCTATACTATTTATACTATATATATACTATATAAAACATATAGTATATATACAATGTATTATACTATATATTTTTATATAGTACGTATTTATATACTATATACTTATATTTATAGATATTTCTATATATTTCTATATAGTATATATTTATAAATATATATATTTACTATATATATTTATACATTTATATTTGTACTATATATGTACTATATATATACTATATATACTACAAATAAATATCTATAAATATCTATATCTATATCTATATCTACTAAAACTACACTAAAAGTGTAGTTCAGGACTCATTGTCATGGGTGATACCCCAAGAATATCATAAGCAAAAGATCAAGAGATATTAAAAAAACTATTACTCTACACTCTATATTTGATATTATGGTTGAAGAATCCAGTCTTCCGTTGCTTCCATAGACTCAGTAAGTAAGCTGCCAGTGAAGGTCAAGCCTAAGGGCTACCTCAGTTCATCAGCTCTTTCTGACAGCACAGAATCCCTGGGTCAGAAACAGAACTTGGAGACCTGAATACCAGCTCACCTAAGGCCACCACTGGACACCAGGCAGTCAAATGGTCTGGATGAATCCCTGTCGCCCTTGGTGGGAGAGAGACAAGAGATAGTGTAACCCTGCCATCTGTTGACCTAGCAGCGTATTGTGGCACTTCTGATATGTTTCAAGATTGTGCCACTCTCCAAGCTCAGAAGGAGGGTGAAAGATCAGTATTTACAAGAATGAACTTGCTAACTTCATTCTGCAAACTCTGGCTATACTACTGCACTTTAAATATGATGTGCAGGCTGATGGAACCAGAGATTCCAGGAACAATATTCCCTGCAAGTTCTTTCAGTTCTATCCCCACTCCATTCCACCCGAATACCAATATGATTATTAAAACAGCTATCTGCACTTCTCTGGGGGCACATTCAATAGATTTTTGAAGGTAAATCATATGAACAAAGAAGAATAACTCCAATATATGTCACTAGAAATAAAGGGCTCCCTACAGGGCGTGTGGCATTTTCAGCTTTATATGCCAGATCTGTTATCAAACACACAATATTGATCAAAAATTAAAATACTGTCTTCAAAGGAAACTGCAGCTTTGGTTCTAAAATATCTGCTGTGAATGTATTAATAACCAAGACTACCAAAGTGAAGATAAATTGATCTCTGATTAGATTAGAGCTGAAGCTATATTTCTCAGGAAAAAGGAATCAAGAAATCATCGTTCCCCTATTTCTAAACAGGTTTACATAAATGATTTTCAGATAGATCCTTGTCGGTCCCATTTTTAAAGATCTCCAGGGACTCTGGTCTTGCCCTCCTTTGGTTAGCAAACCACAATAGCATGCCCACCTGTAGGACGAGCTTGGTTTATACCAAGCTTCAAGCTCCTTTACTGTTTTTCTGCCCCCAGTGAGTGTTGGCATTGGTTCATCAACCCTCACCTAGGAGCTCTTTAAATCTTTAAGACAAGTATTCAACTTGACATTCATGTACTTGTTACTGAGGATTTTGTTGTGTTGTTATGTTGGGGTTTTTTTTTTTCCTGGTTTATTTTTTTTTTCCTGGATTATTTTTGAAAGGCTGTTGTTTTCATTCCATTTAATCAATGGAAAAATTTCTATAAGTTGCCTACCAAGCAATGAGCAAAATGCTAGAGAGAATACCAGTAGAGTGGTCGGATATCTCACAAGCAAAGATGCAGGTGTGGAAAATGTGGAATCTTTTCTTTTTTTTTCCTCTGTGTCCATATAATCCCCATTTTAGCTCCACATTTCACTTCATTAAGGAAATTTGCTTTAGTTATCTCAGGTCTACTCCGGGCTTGTTTTCACACATCTCAGAGTTGTCATGGTGTCTTCAGGGTAAGCTCATTCCATTCATAGGCCTATCAATACTCCTACTGAAGTGTTGAGGGTTTATGAGAATTCAGGCGTTTCCTAACCCTGCAAATTCTCAATGAGAAGTCACTCTTCTACCTTGTCTTTGGCCATTTTGCTCTAATTGTGCTGCGTGGAGATATTTTGGGTCCCCACATGACCACTGCTCCTCAGTTTCTCATGGTCCCTCTCTGTCCCCACATCTCAATCCAAGGCTCCTTGGTTTTCACCAGCCCTCTTGGTGGCGTTCCACACCCTCAGGAAGCACTTCAAAGCTGTCCTACACTTCTTAGAATAACTCTGGGAAGAAGAAATGCTGGTTCAGGACATCCTTAGGGTTCCTGGCAGCCATTTCTTTGTTTTTATTACTCTTGCCTGGGGCCATGGAGGACTTCCCTGAGGGGTTCTTCTGCCTGAGTTGCTGTAAACCATTCCCTCTCTGCTCCCCCTCACCCCATCTCAGTTCCTCACTGCAACAATGGCAGGGTCCTTTCATAGGGACATATCTACACACTCACCACGGGGACAAGCTAAGTTCTCACAAGCAACTCTTCCCAAACTGAAAACATTATTAAAAAATATTTTTATAATATTTTATAAAATCAGCAGTTTATTTACTGTTCTTTTGTGTTCATTTTACAAATTTTATTCCACCACCCAACCCAAAGAATAATAAAATAGTTTCTCACAGGAACACATACCACTAGTGTGATTTCTGATTCCACCAGGCTGCACATTATTTGAAGATAATGTACTTCAGGGCTTTATAATCACACATCTGTTCCCTGGAACTTCTGTCTCTACTTCCTTCTCATAGGTATAATTTCCACTAGGTAAAATTTCCAAGCATATTCCACACATACACTGACCAAGAAAAAAATGAGTTGGTTCTCCCAAAATAATGAGGCCAATAATAGCATTTCACCAACTTCTGACAAGCCATCATCTACCTCAGTCCTTAGAAAATGTTTTCAGATGGAGACAGAGGTAAGTTAAGTACACACTTTTTAAAAACTGCTTTCTAATGGATAGGAAGAAAAAGGACTGAGACGTGTTCTGACCACTTCATTTCAGGGAAAGTTACCAAGTACTTGGTCAACCACAAAACAATTCACTTCTCCCCACCTTAGTGAGGTGTTTCATAGAGAGTTAAAACGTTATAGGAAGCCCAGCATATTCTCTAGGGGCTTATTTCTTTTAGTGCTCTGGAAATCCTCAGTCATCAGCCTATAATACATTTTTAACTGTTACTTTTCAGAAAAAAAAAAAAGCTATATAATAAGTTTGCATAGTATCTTTGTTTGATTAACTTGGAAGAGCCTAAATGGGTTTCAGCCACAGCATCTTGGTGAGGTAAAGGAAGCAGACATGATCACCCCTCTTTGAAAGGCAAATTGGAAAACTGAATCTCTATACTCCTGCTACGTGCCCTCCCAGTGTGATTATTTACTTTTATTTTCCCTCTCAAAAGTTCCTGTTTGGACAATAAATAATATGGTCACCCTTTCTAGAGCCTAGTGCAGGTTTGATTACCAAGACTTTCCTCCTGCGCAACTCTGAAAACTGCTGACAGCCAAGTTCCCTAATGTTGTAGAGACATCCACCCCCTCGCCAGGGTGGACCTCTTCCCTTCAGGACTATTCCCTTGCTTAACAAATGCACATTATTACCCCTAATAAACTTCCTGCGATTTGCCAGCTTTTATGGTGTGATAAAGCCTTTCTTTGAAACACTACCTGGCTTTTTAGTTAGGAGCAAAAGAAAACATGTTCCCCAATAAACATAGCTCCTATGCTGTGGCAAGTGAGAAATTGCCCCGTTTCCCCCTCCCCCACTGACTTTTTTCCCCCTATGCAGCATTGAGAAAACTCTGTCCAAGAATATTACTCTATAAAAAAATAAAAAAACATCATCTCAAAATTATTAAAATCTCTGTGGGAATTCATGATTAATTTTAAGGCCTGGCAGATTAAAATACATTATTATGTACACTCTAGTGCATCCTTTCAGATATTTTCAGAATCTGATTTTGCTCTCTTGATACACACCAATGACTCTACATGTATCTAGTAGATTGCAAGGAATAGATTAGCATTAAAGAGGCAGTATTGTGTTGTTAGGTTGTTATATGTAACTTGTGCTCATACATTAAGAAAAATGTACCTGGCATTCCCCCGGACATGACCAGGCCTGTTAAAAAAAGAGAACCACTGAGAGAGTCATTAATACTCGGTGACAATACACTTGTGGCAGCAGTTCTGAAATTCTGACCTTTGAGATACTCACTGACGTTTTCATCCACGTCCCGGACAGAAGACGAACCACAGTAACCTGCCAGAAAATGGAACACAGGCCTTTATTTTCAGAAGCTGTCAAACTTCCTGCTTCCTAATCGTAAAAGAATTATCCTTTTGGCTTTTCCTTAGGAGGTCCCATTGGCGGGGGCAGAGAGAAGGATAAGCCTACAGTTTCCTTCTCTCTGTTAAGGACAAAGAGTAAAATCTATGAAAAAACAGGCAAAAATGCAGACAAACCTTATCCTATTTCACATGCAAAATACACCGACAGGGAAATTAGCCTACCCCCTCTTCCTGGAGCTGACACATCCACTTTCCATCACCTTCCTCCTTGCATGACTTTGAACAAGGAGCCTGGTTCTTGGTACGTAGGGGTAGGTGTCTGTCACTTAAGGGTCAGGCTGCTCACTTCCACCTGAGGTATTCTGTGAGGTGTGTTATTGTTACTAAATAGTACTCGCACACAAAAATAGAAGATTCTGGCTCAGTTAAGGACTTCATAGAGCTTTTGACAGAACAATTACAGTAGCTATGAGTCCTTTCCGATCTCAACACTGCTATGCAATAACAAATTATCTAAAACTCTTTTCATTTTTTTAAATGATACAACCAAATGTACACACAAAGTGTAAACACACACTAAACTAAACTAAACAGATGAAGTGTCCATGTTGGACCGTGTCTCTTTCTCTCCCCTGCACTCCTTTTCCCTTGCCAGATGCTTGCTCTAATTACCTTCCTTCCCCACTTCCACTTTTATTTTTCTAAGTTTATTTATTTATTTTGTGTGTGTGTGTGTGTGTGTGTGTGTGTGAGAGAGAGAGAGAGAGAGAGAGAGAGTCCCTATGGGAGGGGCAGAGAGAGAGGGAGAGAGAGAATCCCAAGCAGGCTCTGCACTGTCGGCTCAAAGCCAAATGCGGGGCTCGAACTCATGAACCATGAGATCATGACCTGAGCCGAAACCAAGACTTGGGCACTTAAGCAGCTGAGCCACCCAGGTGCCCTCCCACTTCCAATTTTAGCAAATATTTCTGATCTTAGAAATCCGTGATGTATGGATCCCACACACAATCCTATTGAAATACGATTCATCCAAATACCACGAGATGAATCCTATTTCAAGAAGAGCTTCCTCCTTTGATCTCACCTGAGTTTCTTCCATGTGGCAGCTCCCCACCCTGGCTCACCCTCCACCAAGCACTCCACCACCACTTGCCTGCTTTGCGTCACTGTCTTGCTCCACCTTTTCCTTCGCTGATCCCTTTTCTTCTCATTCTTCATTGCCCCTCGTCATTCTTCTCATCAGGCTAGGCAGTTTATGAGTAAAAGGGACACAAGAATGGGATATTATTAGAGAAGGGTACTACTGCAGAGGCTTCTCTTTACTGCTGGCTATATCGTGATATTCTTCTAAGTGGGTTTTCCAATTCTCATGCTCTTTTGAAAAGTTGTGTGTAGGAGCTAGGGAGCCAGTGTGCATAAGGCTTCTGCAACCAATCATAGACATTCCACTTTTGAAATTACCTTTCCGTGTACACGCACTCACACACAACAAACATTTTTGATCACTATTCTGAGACCCATTTCGTGGTAGTTACATGTTCTGTTAGGTATGTTTTTGAAATTTACAATTTGAAAGAAGATACAGTAATAACAGCGACCCCCCCATTAATTGCCTGTTTCCAAACATCAGGCTTGACTTTGTTTAATCAGGAGTTCAGGTAGCTATAACAGACCCAAAGTGTCTCCTGAGTTTTTATCCTGCCCTCTGATATTTCATATTCATGTGCAATCCTTTCAAATAACATATTAATGGAGTTTCCATGTAAATTTTTAATAAGTGTTCAACTATACTTAAAAGAAAAAGTACCACCTTAAACAATTAAGATAAGTGACTCCAGTAGAGGGAATGGTAGGTACCATGGCAGACTTGTGATTGGCGTCTCTGGAGAGGTAGGTCCTTGAACAGGCACCTCTTTGAAAATTTAACCAATAAGACGATTGGAAGAAATAGCTAACCTCCAAGGAGAAGGGTTTTAGTATTCATCATCACATCTCAGTTCTGCAAATCAGTTGAGATTACCACTGCCTCTCAAATCCGAAACAGTTCAGTGAGAAGCCCACTGGGGACTTTGTGTTGCTGAGCACAGAAGCGACCTTCCCTGACCAGCCCTTGCAGGAACCCTGGCTATCGTAGCACAGCTCCGTGGGTGACAGTGCCCACCTCCATGGCCAGCCTAGCTGGAGCGTTAAGCCACAAAGCAGGTGTGGAAGTGAGGCTTTGCCAAATGCTGGCCCTGCTCGGTGCTGGTCACTGACTATCCCAAGACAAGGATAAAGCTTCTACGTTTCTGTCACATTGAAAAAGGTGAAGAGGTTTTCGTTAGCTTCACATAAAGTTCTCAGTAAATATTAGATGGTATCTAATAAGTGTCTATATATATATATATATATATATATATATACACGTGTATATATATATATATATATATATATGTAGGTAATAAGTAGAGAAGAGTGAATATATATATATATATATATGTAGGTAATAAGTAGAGAAGAGTGAGAGAAAAGGAAAAGAGAGGAGACAAGAGAAAATAGTCAGGACATGGTGGTATCACTCTTTTCCATCTCATTCATAATCTTACCCCCAGGAGAAGAGTATAAAAACTATATGTAAAATTAAAATGCAATCATCACATTAAAATTTTAAACACCATTTTCTAATAATAACGAAGCAGCATGATAAATGGAAGAAACAGACACAGTCTGTGAAAGTTAAACAGACTCAAGTTTAAATACTATCTTTACTACTCACTTACTGTGTGATTTGGGGCAAGTCCCTCAACCTCTCTGAGCCCTGGTTTCTGCATCTGATAAGGTATAATAAAACTTATTTTATATGGTCACTGTGAAATTCAAATACATATTAAGTATCTGACACACTGGTTTTCAATACACTTTAGCCGGCTCTGTTTCCCTCAGTGCTGATAGCATAAAGCGCAGAAGAGTGTCCTTGGAGTTCAGACAAGGACATCGTGTTCTCTCTCAAAGGGTAAGGAACAAGGATAGGACTCGATCTGTAGAACTGAAATAAAGTCCAGAGCTAGAAGGACTAGTCTTAGAATCCACAGTTGGGGAAACTAAGACATAAATCCTGTAAAAAACAAGAGTTCTACCAGCCATAGGACTAGAGTTAGTTGAGGTGAGCAGCATGGAATGCTGGTTTCCAACCAGTTTCCAACCCAGACATGACTAAGCCAGAGGACTTGTACCCTAGAAATAGGAGCCAAAGAGCCAATGTGCAGGCTTGGTGATAGGTATTTGGATAAATCATTAATGTAATCATGTGATCTAGAGAGACTATTGATGTATAAAGGATTTACAGCTGTGACCCTCTTTTAGAAGGAATTATTTGTATATTTATTAGTAGTTTGAATGAGTCACTCTGCTCCTCTGTAGGAAAGAGAAGGCAGCGAGGATTAGGCTAGTTTACACATTCACAAGCCTGTGGCCTGGAAAAAGAAGGGTTTATAGGGGAGAAGATTCAGCCTGGGAGTGGGAAGAGAGTCTTCTGAAGATTTGGAAGAGAAACAGAGGGCAGCCGGCTGCCTTGTGCTGTATAGTTTGGGAGCTTTGTGTGGACGTTCTATAGCGTGTTTATACAATGTAGTCCCCCTCCTTACTCTGCAAGTGACTTCAGTGTTAACAAGAATACTAGTAATGATCCTACCAGGTGCTATGTATTTACTATATACACGGTTCCAAGTTTCTCAAATAAGTTACTTATTCCTCATCACACGCCAGGGAAAAAGGTGCAGTCTTTGCCATTATTTTATAGAGGAGGAAACTATAGCACAAAGAGGCCAAACAATTTGCCCAAAGTTACCCATGCTAGAGTCTGGCGTTTATTTTTTGTGAGAGAGCATGTGGAGAAGAGAAAAAGATAACCTAAGTTTGTTCTAACCAGTTAACAGGACTAATGTTAATAGTGGCAACAGCATTTTTCTTGTCGTGACTGAGAAGACAAGTCAGTGACTGAGGCTGAGCACTTTACACATTACTTAATTCTCCCAACAAGCCATACAATAGCCACTGTCACCATCCAGTTCATTTCAGTGAAGAAGCTGATCTCATGAAGATGAAGGAACCTATATTGACACTAAATGAGCTCTATCTATGAGTTTGTGTTTCCTGGTTTTGAGCTGTTTCAGCTTCTGAGTTAAGATAGACGGTGTGTTGGTAGCAGACCCCATTCTGGAGAGCCAAAACTAGAGTGGACAACGTTACTGGGGACAGTCGTGATTGCTAGGCTCTTCTTTCTGACAGCATGTCACTTACAGGGGCCCCTTAACTACACAGTGAAGCATCTATCAGATGGATTAAGTCACTCATCTAACTTAGGGGCATCCCTGCATCTACACACACACACACACACACACACACACACACACACTTCAGTATTAGAGCCTAACTCCTCTCTCTTGACTCAAACCAAGTATCATTATTATTATTATTATTATTATTATTATTAACATGGGGCTAAAGAGGAAAGTGAACACTCAGGGACCCTTATTTGCTTTAGAGTTTCAGTTTTCACAGCATTATTAGATAATGACTCCTAAAATAAGCCCTGACCATGATGGGCTTAAATCCAAGTATATTGAGATTTCCATTCTCTATCAGGGTTGAAACCCTGCCTTGATTTCCTAAAACATCACAGTGGAGTGGGCACTGAATTCTAAATGTCCTTACAATATTAATTCCCCTTTGTATTTGAGGCGGCTTAGCCAGCAGCTTTGGGCAGACCTGCGAGTAGGAAAAAGAAGCATGAGAAAGGAGAAGGGGTAATCGCTGGCGCATGAACTGAGGGAACTCAACCATTCACAAAAGGATTCCATAGTCATCATGTAAAAGGGGTTCTTTGTAAATTCCTCACTCATTTTTATTCTTTTCTAGCTGCAAGATTTTTTGTTTTACACAGTAGGGAAACTGTAGAAAGAATCGTCAAAGCCAAGAAGAAAGCAAATAAGGGGGAAAGCAATTTTTAGTCATTACCGAAAGAATTGAAAGTAACCTATTTGTAATGCCAATATCCTCTGCTGGAAAATTCGTTCATTCATTGTTTTAGTCAACAAATATCTACTGAGCAGGCAAAGCCAGGAGTGGTAGATACATTTTAAACAAAAAAGATGGCATCCTTGGCATTATGGAGATCATATTCTACTAATAGAGAAAATCAGTAAACAAGTCCATGTTCAAATAAACCTCTATTTGTAAATAATATGAAAGAAAGTAACAGAAATGCAAATAGCAGAAACAGAGATAGTACCTTGGAACTATATTAAAGTGGAGAGCCGGAACAGAAAACAGAACAAATCACATTTTTAAAAATTCCCTTCAATTAAACACATTTTTTTCAACAAGCATTCAACACCGTGCTAGGCATGGGTGCATTCTTGTTTTTGATTGCCACACCGTCTAGATGGGGAAATAGGAAGAAAGATGGACACATCATTACCATACCCTGAGACAGCTGCTCCCACAGAGGCATCCATGGTATGATTCAGAAGAGAATGGAAGGGCCAAGCAGAGTAATCGCAGAAGTCTTTCAAAGAGGAGACTTAAGTGGATCGTAAAAGATGAGCAAGAACTCAAGAAATGGTAACGAATCTGGGAAGAAACTCAGAATGTTATTGGAATAATATTATAATGAAGGGATGGATGTCTGGTAAGGAAATTACACCTTATCCTTTGGACAATAGGTAGCTACAGAGACTTTTAAGCAGAGAGATTCTATCACATTAATGTTTGAGAATAATCCCCATGATGGAAGTGCAGGGAATATGTTAGATCAATCAGAGAGAGCTGGGAAGACTAGCTAAGTAATTAGATCAAAGGAGAGAGGCCCTTCTGCCATGTTCTGTACTACTAGTAGGCCCAGTGGGAATTATGGAAGGACCACAGCCATGCACAGCCCTTGCTCAGAGGTCAACGGACCATCTCTAGAGGCATATGGACAAGACCTCCCAAGCTGGCAGCTGAGAAAACCATGCAAAGCAAGGCTAGAGGTGGGGGTAATCCCTTCCCTGAGAAACTGAGCCTACAGCAGCAAATCACTGTGTACCTCCACTTTGTGCAAACGCAAGCCTGAAGAAGTGCCCTGTCTTCTGCTCTCTACATGTTTCAGCACTTACTGGGTGGAAAAATAATACAATTTGTCATGATCTAGAAAGACACCTGTGCCTTTAAGAATCAAATGCAGATCGCTTCCTCTACACCCACATATCTAGACCTCTAAAAATTGAATTTCATTTCGAACAAATAAATTCACGCTAGTTATGTTTGAGTAGAAAAGTAAAAATACCATCAGCATTATAGGTTTAATTGATCATCTCCATAATTATTCAGTAACCATGGTCCCAATTTTAATCAATTTATTTCAAATATATTTATCTTTTTGAAAACTATCTTTGGAAAGAGTGTCATCTTTAAACTTGCAGCTGTCTTTGGTCTGGTTTTGTGTCATTTCCTATTTGAAAATGTCAGGTGTTGCTTTCAACTCTTGCTGCTCTCGTCCATCACTGATGATTCGTCACACAGACATATCAAGCAGGACCTTGTCACTGGAAGTCACGCAGACCAGAAGCCAGGAGGGGCAAGATATATTTTTAATATGCAAAGGTGACATGAGAATAAAACAAGGCTACTCAAGTCCAATGACAGAAAAAAAAATCCATTCCCTCTTTCTCATTCTACTTCTTGACATTTTCATCTTGTCCATAAAGGTATTTCCTACATAGCTCAAGTCCCCACCCCGCTGAATAATACCCAAGATAAAAAACTATCTTGGCTTTGTGATAAGAAGCTTATTTTGTTATTCATAGAATAATCAACACACTCATCACAGATCCAGGGGACACAAATATTTTATTGTCTTAGATTTGCTCACAGCTTCTTAGAAGTCTGGGAAATGTTTACATCATATGAATTGGGTAAAAACCACCTTCTTGAACAAGCCAAAAGCCTGGAATATCTCCCTGAGCATCCTGAGCTTCGAGACTTTCACACTTACCCCTGAAACATGAATTACGATTTTTTTCCCTCATGTAATTATTTTTCTATAATAGTTTTTCTGCTTTCTAGTTCTATGCTTGTCTCCTTCCTCTACCTCAGAGAGGATGCTCCCAGATCGATCACACATGAGTGAGAAATAGTCACCTCAGCCTCCAGACTCCAGTCAGGGAGAGGATCGAGTAAGGGATAGAAAATGAGTTTTGTTTCTTGGTTTTAATGGAGAGCTATTGATAGTACCTGACATGGGATACAAGGACCCAATTCCCCCATCTCATGGAAGGCTCTCCAGTTTACCCACTCTCCAAGGTGATCAACCCAAGGGCAAGGAAGAACAAGTAATAAGGTGTTCTTGTCATATAGCTCAAGATTTTTAAAACACATTAACTGTAATTTTTAGATAGTCAGAATTTAGTGAACCATTGAAAGTGACCCAGTTCACTGAACCGGACTGAACTGAACAGATGGAATTCTACCCTTGCTAAGCTTGAGTGACTCCAAGAACAATGCAGAGTCCTCTCAAATCCCTCCTCTGAGCTGCTTACCACATTTATGCAAACATGTGGGGGATGCTTTGGTCATTTTTATATGTGTCTGTTCTCTTATTGCAACTGGAAGCTGGGGGCTGGTGATCAGAATGTGCCGAGTGGATGAGACTGGATATTGCGCTTTGCAAGCTGTTTATATGTTGCCATTTTTTTTTCTGAATTGTAAGGCTTGACAATATCCTGTTGTTTTGTTTTTTTTTTTTTTTTCTCTTTCAGAACCTGTGTCAGATCCAGCCCTCTTAATTTTATGACTCTGTTCTTTACTTCATAGTCTCTCTTTCTTCCTTGAGCGGGAAACACATCCTAGAGGTGATATCTTCCCACACCCTTCCTAAGCTATTTGCAGCCTCCCGGGCACAACTGCCATGGATACTTTGAAAATCAAGCATCTATTCTTCAACCTCTAGTGTTAGAAAGTGCAGCTGATACAAACTTTCTCATGAAGCAGGGAATGGCATCCCCGTGTCTCAGGATCCTCAGTAACAGCAACAATACACCTTCCGTAATTTTTAAAAATCCCAAATATTCTGAAGAACAACATGATACAACTGTTGGAAAATGAAAATGAAAAGCCTCTCAGAGCCTCTAGGCAGTGAGGAAACAGTGAGAATATCTCACAGAAAGAGATACATAAAAGGTTAAAATTGTGGCAAAATAAGAATAAAACCCAGAGACCAAAACAGAGCCATCTGTATCTACACAGACTTTAGAAAAATAGAGATTAGAGTGGTTTCATTATGCTGGCTCTCACGTGACCGGGGAAGCTGTAAAACAAACTGTGTTACGGTCTCGGGATGAGGTCTTAGAAGTGGAACCAGAATGGGTGCGCATTTGTTTATTTTCGTCTGTATCAGCTTTAAGTGTTAATTAACATAGTGCACTGCATTATCTCTGTGTCTGTGGTGCAGAGAGAGGACCCACGCTGTCCCCATGTAGCTTCTGTGGACCAGTTCCGTTTGGCCTTCCGGCTTCGGTGTAGAGCAGAGAGATGCAAACTTCATATCCAAATCAGAGCTTGGCTCTGAATTTGGGAATGACCAGCCAATTAACCTCTGCATGTCAGCTCACTCTTCTGCAGGATGAGAATGTTAGTACTGCTCATTATGACCCTGAGGAAGCTCACTGCTCAATTCCGATTGGAAACTAGGTCAGCAGCAACCAAAGCAAAGGTTGGCTTTCAAGTTTCTTTATCCCCATTTTCCTATCCTTTACAAACCTCAAGCTCCAGTCTCTCTAAGCTTCTCTACCACCTGCCCTCACTCGCGTAGCAAATAAAGGAAAGTGGCCATCGGTGCCCATGTGCAATCTGACTCCATCTTTTTGGGTGTGGCTATTCTGCCATGGTGGCCACAGGAAGCCGAGGCACTATGACAACATTGTTTTCATTTATCAGTTAAACGTTATAGGTATGCAACTATTCTTACTCTTAGTGACATCCAGGAAATTCACTTATTTATTCAACATCTATGGAGCACCTACTATGTACTGGTTGTATGGAGACAAAAAGATGAATAAGGCAATCATTGACTTGACAAATGTCTAGGCGTGATCAGACACATGTGGAAATAACAATATAATAATGACACAATGGGCATCTGCAATGGCTTGCAGTGTTTGGTATCAGTGCAACCTAAAATGAAAGAAAGAAAGAAAAGAAAAGAAAAGAAAAGAAAAGAAAAGAAAAGAAAGAAAGAGGAAAGAAAGAAAGAAAGAAAGAAAGAAAGAAAGAGGAAGGGAGGGAGGAAGGGAGAGAGAAAGGGAGGAAGGAAGAAAGAAACACCCTACAAACAACTGAAGTTAAATATTAAGCATGGTTTGTGTACCTTTCAAAAAGGGTCACGGATGCCCTTCAGCAGAAACTTTCCTGTGAGAGAAGCATGAGGGTGTTCGTTTTCAATTATCTTTTGTCCTTGTCTTAAAATGGTCACAACTGCAGCATCACTGATGTCATCTGGAATTTCTTCATCATTCTCAAGCTTCAAGATGAGAGCGAGGAGCCATAGTGTGCATTTTCCTCAGCCGATTTGAAGATTTCAGCAGGGATTCCATCAGCTCCAGATGCCTTGTTGTTTTTCATCTGCTTGATGGCTTTCCTCACCTCATAAAAAGTTGGAGGGATTTTGAGATTGCCACTGATTGGGAGTTGTGGGATGGAGTTGAAAACACTCCCACTGATAAAATAATTTCCACCAAAGACCTTGAAATGCTCTTTTCAATGTGTGTTGACATTTTCTCTCTCACTGAGCAGTTTTCAAGCACCCTTATCTTCCTGATAGCTCTTATAGAGCTTCAGTGGCATCAGACCTAATCCATGTGGATGTCACATCGACTTCACCATGACATCTCACCATCTGCCCTGCATGTTGGAGGACTCCTTCGATCCCTACCTTGACTTACAGATGTAATGATGTCTTCTTTTAGGATCAACGACAATGCCAAATGCCAAAAGATGAAGAGCAAAACGATCATGGCCGACTTAGGTTCAAGACTGTTATAAAATTGCCAATTTGCATCTACTAAATAATGTTTAAGAGAATCAGCGCCTTAGGGGGAAACTTGTGGCCCTTAGAATGTTTATGTTAGGTCAGAAGTTGCGTATTAATTCCCATGGGAATCCATTGTTTTGATTTAAAAGTCCATCCTCAATAGCAAATTGAGTTCAGAGTATTCTAATCTTGCAGGAAATAGTTCTAAGAAATTGGCTTTCCCTTGTTCTCTGAGTAGATGCCCCTTTCTTATTTACAGGAACTTATTTGGATTATAGCTTCATTTTTATCATGAGAGTGGTACAGCCCCAGTATTGTTTTAGGGTTCTTAGATTTTACTCTCTAGGATCAGAGGGCATCATTGGGCCTAGCAATCTCATGCAGTTTTCTGCCCATTTTATTTAATACAGAATAAGCATTATATATACTGAGTTACAATTATCTTAATCATAAATTGTTAAAACTGGAAAGGGGCCAATACTCTAATTTTATTAGTGAGGAAACAGAACAAGAGAAATAAAGTGATAGTTGTCTCAAAGTTGCACTGGATGGTGGTAGAAACTGTTCTAGAACTCAGTGCTCCCAGGGCAGAGTTCTTCCAACCACGACACTCTTTCTCTCTTGACAGCGTTACATCTAAGAAGAAATAAAATCCAAGTCCTTTATCCTTTCTAATTTCTCCTGTAAACAATACCCAGGAAACAAGAGCTCACTATTATTAGTCTTCATATAATTTGCCAGAACTCTCAGTCTGTATCAATTAAACATAATCAAACCACAAATATTTAGTGCATTTAGGCACTCAACAATATGAAGCACTATAGTTGCTAAATATTGTAGCACTGACATTCATAATACTCCTTGGAAATCTCAATGTTTAGGGCACCAGATGTGTGTGTGTGGAGAGAGAGAGAGGGAGAGAGAGAAAGACCACTTCATTTTAAAAAAAGAACAATCACAAGGACTATAAATGTTGTGTGTGTTTCTAACAATGAGGAAAAAATTGCAGGAATTCCGTAAATGTAGACCATGAGGTATATGACCTGCAAGCTGACTTCAAGGTATAGAGTAGTTTCACATGTGGCAGTCTCACAAAAAACATCAAGATTAAAAAGGGACTAGCAATTGGTGATCTTCTAGAGCACAGGAGTTGGTTTACAAGTCTCTACCGGCCTTGAACACATCCATCATGAGCCAAATCACAGTAATACTGCTGTAGACTTTCAAAGACAGCATAAAGCATAAATTCCGGTTTTGAGTTACTTATCGGCTAAAAGGGAAACGGGATGCATGTGACTCAGAAGTATGCAAATGAGGTGCAAATTATTACAATGAAGAGTCACAAAATACTTAACCTTTGAAAGCCAAAATGTCAACCTTTGTGAAAGTATGAGTAGAAGGTCTTCCTCTAGGAACTTGGTTAGTTCTGGTCTCCTTCCTTCTGAGTCTAGTTAGAAAAGTAGAGCTCTGTCTCTGACCTACCATCATACCTCTTTGCCTTTCACAGCCTGGCCTATCTCCACTCATTCATGCATTCATTCTGCAAATATTTAGTAAATATCCTCCATGCACTAGAGCTATGCTTTATACTTTGGTGAAAAAGATGATTAAAATACAGTGTAACGAATCTGTCTGTAGAGATGGGCATACACTGCTAAATAGTACACAAATCCAACTTTGGCTTTAGAAAACATGATGTCTAATGAGAGACCTTGGAATAGAGAAAGTTGTGCATTGGATAGATTTTTTAGAACAAAGAGAATACGTGAAAACAACAAGCAGGAGCCAGATAAAAAAGGCCTTGTTATACTGATCTTACAAGGTTGAGTTTTTTATTGGGGGGGGGGGGGTGTAATGAAGCAAGATTCTTCTTAATACTCTCTTAACATCATTAAAAGGAGACGAGATGGGACCTAAACAATCCATCACCACAGTATCTTACTGTTAATAATTGCATGCAGGTTATCAGAGAAATGTTCAGGAAAAGAATTTATTTAGGATCTAATATTCTATGGCCATCTACATGCAGTTCACCTTGCCTCCTGTGCCTATGTATCTTTCCTGCCACCTTCTCAATTACACAGCAGCTGTTCTCCCAGTTATGTGCCTCCCGGTCCTACCCCTACATGGACACCGCTTCTCAAGTTCCCTGGTGCTCTTAGCTTCCTTCATCCCTCTCTTCCACTTCACAGATGAAAGAGGGAAAAGAAAGTAATCCTCCAAAGTCTGGCCTCAAACAAGGTAGAAAGTCCATAGCAGCTCCCTGAGAGTTATCATGCTACAAAAGTCCCTCCGCTCCTTTCTCTGCTTGCAACTGCTTTACTACAGGCACCACTTCATTATTGGTGTAGTTTGGCCCTAAAAGGGAGTGGATATATCATGCTTTAAGAGTATGTTCATGGTGGGGGGTGGGGGGTGGTGGTGTCAGGATGGCTCAGTTGGTGAGTGTCCGAATTTGGATTTTGGCTCAGATCATGATCTCACAGTTTGTGAGATCCAGCCCCACGCCCAGCTCTGTGCTGACAGTGTGGAACCTATTGGAATTCTCTCTCCCTCCCTCTCTCTCTGCTCCTCCCCTGCTTATGTGCTTGCTCGCTCTCTCTCTTTCTCTCTCAAAGTAAATAAATAAATAAATAAATAAATAAATAAATAAACATTTTTAAAAAGAATATGTTTATGGTATATTAACACTTTCACACAAAGAAGACACCCTATGCTGCTGCATTGTTCCAGAAGAGGGCTGAGGAGGAGCTAAAAATAAAACAGAAAGACGTTCTAGCACAGGGCATCCTGGTGTTTGGAATGGCTATGATCAGATTCGTGTTTGAGAATCCTTCTTCTGGTTACCTTGTGTGGAATAACTAGCAGGCAACATATCTGGACAGAAGGAAAACAGTTGAGGCCTGTATTGGTTTTCTATTGACACTGTAAATTACCACAAATCCAGTGACTTAAAATGCCATAAATGTATTCTCCTACAATTCTGAAATTCAGAAATCTGAAATGGGTCAGGAAGGCTGTACTCCTTCTGGAGGTTCCAGGTTGCCTTTTCCAGCTTTAGAGGCTTGCTGTGTACCTTGGTTCATGACCTCACATTATGCCTGCTTCTGCTCTGATCATCACATCCACTCTCTGGCCCTCCCACTCCCCTTTTATAAAGACTTGTGATGGAGCGCCTGGGTGGCTTAGTCGGTTGAGCGTCCGACTTCAGCTCAGGTCACGATCTCACGGTCCGCGAGTTCGAGCCCCGCGTCGGGCTCTGGGCTGATGGGTCAGAGCCTGGAAGCCTGCTTCTGATTCTGTGCCTCCCTCTCTCTCTGCCCCTCCCCCGTTCATGCTCTGTCTCTGTCTCAAAAATAAATAAACGTTAAAAAAAAATTAAAAAAAAAAGACTTGTGATTATATTGGGCCTACCAAGATAATCCAAGATAACCTCTCTATCTCAGAATCCTTAATTATATCTGCAAAGTCCCTTTTGCCACATAAGGTAACACATTCATAGATTCTGGAGATTAGAATGTGGATGTCTTTGTGAGTGGCCATTATTTGGCCGACAACAAGGCCTTTAAAATGTCCAGGCAAAAGAGACTTGGGAGAAGTGGGTAGATTTGAGAGATATTCAAGGAGTGGAATTAGGATTTGGTGATTGGGTGGTTGCGTATATGAGATAATAGAAAGGAAAGTCCAACAAAACCCCATGTTTTTTAACTTGATCAATTGGAAGGGATGGTTCCATTTTCTGAGACAGGACATGCAGAGAAACAGATTTGGGGGAAGTGAGGAGAATAATGAGGTCAATGTTTGTCAGTTGATGGGTGAATGTGCAGGTCTGCGGCTCAGGAAAGGACCTATAAACTAAACTGAAAGGTGTGTATTTGGAAACCATGAGGGAAAATAAAACATAATTGAACAATTTAAAGTAGATGAAATCTATCCAGAAGTGTATGTAAAATGGGAAGAGATAAGGTGTAGGGACAGAGGAATACAAATATTTTAAGTTCTGTCAAATCGTCGAAGATTCCAGAGAGACAGAAAGAATATGGCAAACCTATTTCCTCCTACTAGTCCCCATTGGTTCTGTTTTCTTCCCTAGTCTCTACGCCATGCTTTGGACTTGGTAAATACTCAACTTTTCTCTGATCTTTAAGGAAGCACTGATTCTATACTACCCCCAATAAATGCTACCACCAACACTCCTGTTGAGAGTATCTGGCATCTCTAAGGAGATATAAAGAAGGCAGAAAAAAGATAAATGTCCAGAATAATGTGTAACAGATGGAATGAATACAGACTGGGTGGTTAAGAAGCCTTTTCTCTTCCTGCCTCTTACCCTTACCCCAACACCATCCTCTCTGTAGTAGCCACCAGAACAATCCAAAAGAGAAGAGAGAGGTCAAGTAAAACATTCTCCATTCCCCATTAGCAAGGAGGTGAACCCCTCTGGGAGCCATGCTGGGCCATCTTCTTCCTCATGCGGGACTATCACAGATTAGGCATAGATAAGACTTCCCTACGCAAGCTGGTGTTAAGGTTGTAGAGGGGACTCTGCATGTTTAAAATATCAGTTCATCATCCTCTGTGTTGAGTTTCTGCAAGCTGAGCAATGCGAGCTGAAGTATCTTGGGGCCCAGGAGGTGTAAGGGATGGCAGGTGCCTGCAAGTACAATGCCTCTGAAGCAATAGGTAGAAAGACATCATAGCTCCTACGGTTTCAGTGGATTCTGGAAAATCTGAAAGCAGATTCAGATCTCGGCTTAGACGCACATCTGGTGTACTGCCACACTATCCTTATTATATGCCCAGCCACAAATCACATTTCCAGCAATAGCAGGCCCCCCAAAGCATCACAGCACGGAAGGGGAAAACAAACTGCGAGGCTTTACTCCATAGATGTGCCGTGTCTGGACCAGAACCAACACGAGTGCTGGGCAGAGTGGGAAGGTGTGCACAGCAGTGCTGGCTCTGTGTAAGCAAAGTCGAGGGCTGTCGCAAGGGTTTCTTTCATCAGCACTAACTTCTCCTCCGACCGTCCTCATACTTCACCGGCTAGGTCTCCAGCATGGTGTCTCAGGGGTCCTCAACTCTAAATCATATAAGAAACTAGGGAGCCTACAAAAAAAAAAAAAAAAAAAAGGCAGATGGCAGCATCCACTGCAGACCAACTGGGTCAAGATCGCTGGGATTCAGATCCAGGCGTTGTTGTTTTTCTAAAATGCCTCCCCTGTGATTTTAACGTGCAGCCGGGTTTGAGAACCACTCAGGACCTTAGGAACAAATCCTGTGTGGTACAACTGCTGGTGAGTGAGGTTCAGCTCTGGAGGAGACTGATTTCTAGTTTGACAGCAACTAGAAATATTGGCCACCACAGGCCTCAGCTGACAGCAAACTCCGAACTACCACAGCCAATAACTCCGATCGGAACACGTATAGCTGCTACCTACCTACACCATCTTTCCCCCCGGAGGAAGCAAAGGCAAGGCTTCTAGAGGGCAGAGATATCAAAGGAATCCTCTCCCTCCGAAACAAAAGAATGAACATACTCAGGAGAATTCTTTGTG
This sequence comes from Panthera onca, assembly GCF_046562875.1. NCBI lineage: Eukaryota > Metazoa > Chordata > Mammalia > Carnivora > Felidae > Panthera > Panthera onca. Next base: position 53,584,112 of record NC_138350.1, on the reverse strand, counting down.
ATTTTTCTCGTGGTTAAATAGGAAACCAATTACTTCTTATCTGCCGTGTTTATCACCCACCGGAGGGCTTTGTCGCCAGTCAGCGTTTCAAGTCTCTCCACCAGTGACCCTGTGCCACAGACAGGAGACAGAATCTCAGAGTCCATTTCCTGGCCTCTTCCGACAGGTTTACGCAGGCCTGGCACAAACTTGGACCCTTCCCCTACTCCTGTAGAGGAAATACAAGAAAAACAAGGCCAAGCCCTGGCCTCCAGAAAAACTCCAGTTTAAATGGAAAACTAAAACAAAAATGTACAAAACGTTCACGAAGACAACATCGACTCTCAATTCAAGGAAGCACCAGAAGACGGTCAGTTACCAAAATTGTTGCAGACACAAAGCTAGGTGAGTGAGTTCAGAGAAGAACACAACATATTACTCACTTGGGTAACGAGTAACAATGAGGGAACACTTTCCAGGAAGGATGGATCTGCTCTGGGTTTCAGAGAACGGACAGGATTTGGATTCGCGGAGAGGAGGGAGAAGGGCTTTACTGATACAGGAATCCTGAGAATCAGTGCAAAGGGCCACTATTGAGTAAAAGGCCTATTTCTCTGTGAATTATTTTCCGATCCGTCTTTGGAGAACAGCCTCCTAGTAGCCACATGTCTTCTCCCTTCAGCACAATCAGATAGGTTTTGCCAGATTCTTTTTCACATCCCTGGAGTATTGTGTTGCTGCTGTTGTTTTTTGCACTTGGCCTACTAGGGTCACCCGCGAGGACAGCCTGGCAGGCCTCCGTCCGTGGCAATGGTGTGCGTGGGGAGAGAGCAGATCACCTTGCTCTTTGCCCCCGAGATGTGGTGGAAGGTCCTTCCTCGGGGAGAAGGCGTCACGCGGTGCTTCCGAACTCCAGCCTGCCGCCTCGGCACCGAGGGTTTCAGCCCTCTGCGACTCCCTAAGTCGTCTGCGCAGCGGCAGCCTGCCGCTTCACAAAACGGTGATAGTGATCCATTTCTTGAATTTGTAATCCCTCTGTGTTTTGTCACTGATTGTGGAGAGCTTTGTGATGCAAAATACACACTAGGAGGTGATTGGGGAATGAATACGGCTTCCGCACTCACCTGAGGGTTTCCTTCCTTCTAGCCCTGTCCCCTTCCCCACTTAATATAACTGAGAAATTGAAAAGCTGAGCAAGACCTTCCCTCTTTTGTACTCTATCCGGTGCGAATTCGGCAAAGCAAATGAAACTCCCCTCTTAGGCCAAACGTAGAAACTCCTTTCCCAGGGTTTGGGGGTAATGAAACCCAAGGTGTGCTTTGCACAGCCAAGCACTTTTCTCCTTGAGCCGTCAACCCCTGTGCACAGCAAGGGAATTTTAGCCCATTATGTTTCTGATTCATTTGCACTTAACTCATCAAGATATTGTTTTGTATGAGCTGTTTGATGTCCGAAGCACCTTATGAGCCTTTTTACGACCCTTTTATCTGAGAAGCTGGGAATTATGCCTAGCCAAGAATAAACAGAACTCAAAGTTTCGAGCTCAGTTCAAAACGTGGAACCCCTATGTAGGCAAAGGCTAAATAGTCTGTCCTTTCTGAGTTATGCTGTGTTTAATTAAAAAGGGACCCGGGGGCATATAAGACAAGGAAAAAAGGGACCGTGATTCCAAACTGCTTTCCTGCAGTCCTGGGAATGGTTGGCATTAATTAGCATGGAAAAATATATCCTCGTTTATATCCAGCCTATTTCTGAAGTGAGGTATACTGATAAGCAGATTTCATTTTTTGTTGCTGTTGTTTCCCTAAGCAGTGGTTCTTAATCAGATGAATGAACTTGTTTGTACTAGTTAACTTTGCTGGAGTTTAGGAGTTGTATTTAAAACAGATTTTATCCTACAGTGATATTAATTTGATAGGATCCATGATCTGTAAACCATTGGTTATCTTGGTCTCTCCTGATAAGGAAAAAAAGTGCCGAGGATTTCCAGTTGGTGAGCACATTTGGGCAGAATCTTTCACACGTCACAAATTGCAGATGGGAGGCAGTGATCTCGAACATGCAGTCACATTGCGTGACCATCTGACACCTTCCATTTAGAAAAATAATACTTTCCTCCCAGCATACGCTCCCTGCTGCAACCAGCACCAAAAATTATGCCTGGGAGAGCCGTTCCTCCCAGACCAGGGTCTTAAATATTTCTTAGGCGGCTTTTAAAAGATTCATACTGCGGCAGCACCTAGCCCACACCCTAGTCACCCTTAGAAAAATCCTGAAAAGGCGACTTCTGAAAAGATGCAGCCGATAACGAAAACATCCACAAAGAACAAAAGGGGTGGGGGTGGGGGAAGTAGAAGGAGACGAGAAAATTACACCAGACACATTTGTAAGGTGATTTATTCTTGTCTTCTGTGTGATTCAAGCATATTCACGTTAAAGTCAATGGACTTCTTTGTCGGCTCATTTCTAAGCCGCTTCACAGTGGCATAGAATTTCGCAGTCCCCAGGAGGGGGACCGGAGTCTCTGGGATTGTATATAACTTGCTCATCTGCCAGTGTTCTGCACTAACCCTTGCTCATTTAAGACAAGGAAGAGCATCTCTGCCTGGCCTCCTTCCCTGTACATTTAATGACCCCTGGCAATAGCAACGGCAGTGATTTCCGACAGACATGTTCAAGCAGAGAGGTTTTTAACCAGAAATTCAGAATTCTGATAGAATGTCCAAATGGGCACAGCTTATTTGCTGATAAACAAAGGCCATGACAAATTCTGTATCCAATTGCTGTGCACACACACACACACACACACACACACACACACAGAGGTTACATGACTCTATGCACACACACGGAGCATGCGTGACTATCCCCTCTCCTTTCCCAGAACGAAAGCAAATACACTTTTACAACCTGCTAGGTCACCAATACCAATTTTGTAAGAATGAAGAGGGCCTGGGCAGCTGCTGGCCCACGAGAACTGACCCTAACCTGTTTTCTTAGAATCCTTTGGGGAAATGGGATGGGGGGGAGGGGTATCGCTCTATGATCACAGAACAAAGGTGGCCAAAACAACCACCTGCTTAAAAAAAAAAAATACTACCTTCTTCTCATTTTCACACTGCCCTAGGTTTCGGGGGATTTCCCAGCAGCAGCAAATAAGTGATTTAAAGGTTGTATGTATCAGGATTTAACCAAAATGTTTAAAAAGAGAGAAACTTTTTTTTATTAAAACCAAATGGTACTTACAAAATGAACACCTTACTCTCTTTTCTTACAGAAAAAGGAAGCAGATAGCCCAATAATTATGTATAGTAGGAACACCATCTTTCACTTTTATAATGAAGGGAAAGTGCTTGAAAAGTTGTTTCATCAGAGAGGTGGACAGGTGGGTTTGTTCTCAAGAAAGCTCTCGTGTCATCTGCAGAGGATTTGACTTATTTTCCTGCGGCTTTTAAGAAACATAGAAGCAACACTCATTTGTAAAATCAGCTCCACTTCTGTGTCCAAGGAACAAGAATAGCAAGCAGAGGACTTCGAAAAGAAAAAGCAACGAACAAGAGAATGCTGTTTTGATCAGGACTGTCTCCAGAAAATCCATCGCTCCATAGTTTCTGCACAAATATTTTAGCCTGACGTAGTTCCTACCAGATCTCTAACTTGTTAAAGTCTGTAATGACAATACTCTCAGGCTTACAATCTACCTCTCATTATCTCTCTCCTTGTTTCTACTTGCATGTGGATATTCAAACATACATACATATTTGCGTACATGCAAGCAATTCAATCAGGTAACGTGTGAAACACCAAATGAAATAAAACTCCCTCCTCAGATAATCTGTCCAAAGGATCCACACATACCATGGCTTGGTAGTAGGTTTGAACAGTGTTTGACTGCCTGATGGTTTCAGTAGGTATCAGTGGTGGGTATAACCCCAGTCCATTTGTCTACCAGATACCTCTTAATCTTTACACCATAACTTTAACCTCATCACTAACGCAGTGACAAGGTATATTGTATTATTCAGATCAGTTAAACAAATGAAATGCCTAACTCCTAAAAGCTCCATATAATTGAAGCAGTAATGATTTGGGCCTGAACTATCGTCTCTATTTTCCAGGTAACGGCCAAGTCTTGATTTGGTATTGAACTCGGGAGATCTATCGTAACAGGGAGGTAACAATGAGATCTCCCATTCTTTGAGCACGTATCATATGCCACGCGTAGGTTTAAACACTTTAAACGTATTTGAGCAAGGTCCCCTTACCTTCTTTACAAATAAGGAAGCTCAGACACAGAGAGGTTAATTACTCAAGATAGCAGAGTTTGTGAGTAGTAGTGGTTCCAGGTCCAGTGTTTGAACACCGGCAGACTAAATCCACCACACGTGCTCTCCGCCTCTATGTAAACTGCCTCCTGGTGAATTCCACTCACCTGTTAGTACCTGAGAGACGCTAAGGGGAGGAAACAACAGGGGACAGAAGAAATTCCTTATGTTGGTGGAAAGGACGTGGTAGTTAGTATACTTTACAGGTTCAAATCTATTACCTTAATGAGAAAAGCATTTTATGCTGAGAATGGTAGACCAGAAAGATGGAAAGAATTTAAGCTCTGTGATATCACCGACCCAACCCCGAATGCTCTGCTCGGTCTCCAGACTTCCAGAGATGTTCCAGGTATGGGACATAAGTATCCTTATCATCTTTATGACTTTTTTGTTATGTTGTATTATGGAACTATTACTTTTAAAGTTGTATATCCCATAGAGTGTAGAAAAACCATATTAACATCCTCTACTTAATAGTTGTTAATTCCCCATAAAGGGGTGTCCCTATTTTTGTCTAGTATTTACTTAACTGTCATGATATGCTAACTGATAAAAGAAATTACACATCAGATATTTAAACTATAACGAGAAAAAAATGAAACACTAAATGAATGTTAATGGAGACATTTTTTTTTTTTAATTTTTTTTTTTTAACGTTTATTTATTTTTGAGACAGAGAGAGAGACAGAGCATGAACGGGGGAGGGGCAGAGAGAGAGGGAGACACAGAATCGGAAGCAGGCTCCAGGCTCTGAGCCATCAGCCCAGAGCCCGACGTGGGGCTCGAACTCACGGACCGCGAGATCATGACCTGAGCTGAAGTCGGATGCTTAACCGACTGAGCCACCCAGGCGCCCCGAGACATTTTTTATTAGAAGCCTTAGTGCTATAGTTAGATTCAGCATTTTGTGTGTGTCTTAAAAATGGTTTACATGAATGAGATGACGTCTAAAATCATCAGCAACATATCTTAAGAAGAGAGGTAGAGAAGAGTAACATTTGTATCACGATTCCTGTTAGAAGCATTTACCAAAACTGAACTAAAAGTGTCCTACCCAGTTTGTAATGTCATTCTCAAAACTGAAAAAAAATAAATGTGATGTAAACGTAAAAAAGCCATAATGTAGAACTAATCACTTGTCAACCTTATTTTTAATTGAAGCCATTTTGTGGTGGCTTTTATGAGGACAGATTCATACAACATTCCATATCTTTCCCTTCAATTTTTTCAGACAATCAAACAGAAATTTCTTAATATTAAGTTGAATAGATGCCAAACAAACTTTGGGTGGATGCTTTCCCACCTCTTCTTGATTAAAAAAAAAAGATGGGGAGTAGGATTCACCATCATTCATTCAACAAATATGTACAGAGTTTCTGTTATGTAGCAGGCGCTATACTAGGGACATAACACTAAATGAAACAGACAAAAATGCCTGTCCATATGGAGCAAACATTCTAGTTGAAGGAGACAGATAATTAACAAACAAAAACAGGTAAAAGTAGTGATAATTATAAGTGATATAAAGAAAATAGAGCAGGAATGGAGAATGGGGAATGACTCTGAGAAGAGGGTGTGCGATTTTAAATAGGAAGCTCACAAAAAAATGGCACTTGGATAATGACCTGAAGGTAGTGAGGTGCCAGCTCTGTGGATATCCAAAAGTATTTCAGGCAGAAGGAAATGGCAAATGCAAAGGCCCTGGGGCAGCAGCATGACTGGCATTCTCAAGAATCAGCATGGAGGTCACTGGAGCCGAGTAAGCAAGGGAGAAGGACTATAGCTGAATGTAAGATCCCTGAGGTAACAGAGACAGCCTGGGCAAGGAGGACCTTGAAAGCTTTTGATATAACCTTGGCTTAAAATACTGTTATAGAACTAGGGCTTGAAAAAAACAAACAACCTATGGTCATCCTTTGGTTATTATATATCTTTTTACTCTGTTTCTTATGTGATCGGGTCTGTTAGGTACAGCCAGGAAAATATGACTGTGCATCATATATCAGATGAAAAGGACATGATCAGCTTGAAATGAAATCGGTCTAATCGGTTATTTTTTTCCTCACCGTAATTCTCCGTAGCTTTGCAAATTAAATTTTTCTTCATGACTTTTTAGATTTTGTATGATCTTTTATTTTTGCATTGCCCCCAAAGCCTTTGGGATTATTATAAATTTTAATCCAATAATAATACTGACTGAGTTTTAATAAAGACTTGCCCTCCCTCTCTCCATTTCTCCTTAAAAACATTCTCTCTTTTACCTGCTTCTCTTGGCATTTACCTCCATATTTGTAAAAAGTTTTCTGAGGAGTCCAGGAGGGCGCCTGGGTGGCTCAGTCGGTTAAGTGTCCAACTTCAGTTCAGGTCATGATCTCACGATTCATGAGTTCGAGCCCCACGTCGGGCTCTGTGCTGACAGCTCAGAGCCTTGAGCCTGCTTCAGATTCTGTGTTTCTCTCTCTACCCCTCCCCTGATCACACTCTGTCTCTCCCTCTCTCAAAAGTAAATAAACAAAAAAAATAATTTTTTTCTTAGGTTGCTATCTTTGTCTATGTGTTCTCACTTTCTGATACCTGCCACTTTTCCCCATTTTAATATAATTAAAACAAAAACATAGCTAAATAAAAAAAATCAGTGTTCACATTACTGTGTACTATAGATTGAAATAATTACTATAATTATATTTTCTTTCTAGTACAATTGCCCCTTCTAGAACTTATTTTTGCCATTGTCCTTTACCTGAATGGCTTTGTAGAAGCAAATTCTTAACTTTTTCCAACTACTCCTTTGAGGTCACCATACATTTAAAACTAGTTATGTATTTTTTTCAAATGCTTAAACATAACTGAAACTCTACCAATCCCTTTTTCACCTGCCCCATTTTTTTTCTGGGAATTTTCTTCCTAGAACCCTCAGTTTTTCTTCTTCATCCCAAGACTTGTTTCTCATTAAGCCTATGACAAAGAAAGCACCCTGGAATTTGACTTCTCAGTCTTCTTTTTTTTTTTTTTTTTTGTCCCTGGGCCCTCATCTTCCTTTTCTTTGCTTCTTAGTTCTGCCAAAGTATATCCTTTGATAATTTGTTTAAAACTAATTAATTGATTTTTAAATAAGATACACAGGAGATGCATGAGAAATGGCTTTATTGCATGTTCAAGCTCTTGATTGATGGTTTGATTAGGTAGAGAATTCTGGATTGAAAATGAAATTGTGCAAAGAATTTGAAGCCTTTTACCCCCTGGGTGTCTGCCATTCCCAATGTTTTGCCTGAATATGGTAATTTCAGTTCAATTCATTGTGATGTCTTGAATCTCAAATCTCATATTCTTCAGAGCAGAGAAATTGCCTTTTCATTAATCAATTATTTCACTCTGTTTTGTGTGCCATCTTTTTCTACAAATCTTATTAATTGAGTGTTAGATCTTTTGGACTGATCCTTTATAGAGAGAGATTTTTCTCATATTTTCCCATTTTTTATCTTTTTATCTTACTTTTGAAGTATTTTCATAATTTTATCTTTATGGTGATGGTGGTGGTGGTAGTGGTGATGGTGGAGTTCAGTTTGTTGGTTGGTTGATTTTTAGTATTTTCTCCTGTTCCAAGCGTTATCTCTATTTCTTTAAAGTTTATTTTTGGTTTTATTTTTTAAATTTCTCTTTTCGACTTTCACCAAAAATAAGGTTACACTTATCTCAGTTTCTGTTTCCATTTAAGATTCACGGTAGGAAAGTATGTTTGAACATCCATGTCATTAGACAAGGCTGGTTGTTGATTGGCAAGCAATGTTCTTGAGTCCTGAGACTCCACCTGCTAGTTTATTCAGAGAATAGCTCAAAGCCTTCCACCTGGTCAAGGGGAAGGTGAAGGAAGCCGACTTTACTGGGCAAGTAGAGACTCCTGGACTCGGATACCATTAATGCATTTCTCTGTGTGTGTGTGTGTGTGTGTGTGTGTGTGTGTGTTAATGTATTTCTAGCCAGCCCTGATTTTCAGAGTATCTTCAACCATTTCCTACACTAGACTGAGAACTCCAAATCCCAAGTAATTAGAGGTTTGCAGGTGCAAATCAGCTCACTTTTTGTCACAAGACCTTTGGATTAGCTTTCTCCACATTTATGACCCCATCAAATGTCATTTTCCAAAATATATTAAAATCCCTCATCTGCTACTTTCTTCTGTCCTTTTATCTTTGCTCTTACAAGTCTATTTTATCCTTTTATTATCTTTTTAGAAGTGACATCGAGGAAGAGGAGATGGTATGATCATACAACCTTCTCCGATTTATACCTGTAATTTTTATTTTTAACATTTAAATTTGTTTTCTAACTTTCTTGCTAAAAAATAACAAATCTGAGAATATGTTGTTTTGATTTGGTTTCAGATTAAATAATGTCTAACAGAGCAGCTACTTATAAACATTTATTTGCAGTAGTGAATATAATGAAAGTATTCTGTAATTTAATGATTACAATATAAGTTATTGATTCATCAATTAGTGAATTAGAGCTTACTCATAGCATCAAGTCAATATTTTACCTGTCTATATGAAGAACTCTCCTCTTCATTCTATAAAATGATTGAGCTTTCTTTTCTTGTGGGGAGTGCTTCTAGTTAATATTTTAGTCTCATTAATATTAATCTCCTTAGTTCTAAAAAGCCATATTAAAATAATATAAGTAAACATTCTAATAGGAGACTGCTTTGAGTTTTCTACTGAAAGACCCTGAATGGATTCAGGACTAGCTACCACCAGGTTATATCACACTGTATAATATTGGGTCCCCCATGGAACCTATATCCTGCTTTGGTCAGCCTAGCCTATGTTCCCTGAAGTTCAAGGCACTGAAGTTTCCATGCTAAGATCTTACCATCAAAAGAAAGATTTCCTCCTGAATTTTTTTCTCCGACTGACCACAGATTGTTTTAAAAAATAAAAACAAAAGCACTAATATGGTAAGTCTCAGCGTGCCCTTAGATCTGTGATTAAGCAGGATAAGCAATAACGCTGACAGGTTGCCTTGATAAATTTCAAAAGCCAAATGAAACTGTTGGCTCTTGGGAACGAATTCACTGGAGGATGTTACACTACTCTTAAGGAGTAGTCACTGGAGATTTCCCCAGGACTCTGCAGACTGAACAAAAACTCTTGGAAAAAACAAAATAGAAAGGCAAAGGAAAAAATAAAGGAAAACTTATGATCAGTTTTTTTTTTAATTTTATAACAGCTTTATTGAGATATAATTCAAATGAAATAAAATTCACCCTATTAAAGTATACAATTCAGGGGTTTATAGTGTATTCAGAGTGGTGTAGCCACCATCACTCTACTTTTAGGACATTTTTATCATCTCAAAAAGAAACATCATACCTCTTAGCGGTCACTCTCCTTTCTCCCTTCCCTCAGCTGCTGGCAACCACTAATCTACTTCCTGTCTTTATCGATTTGCCTATTCTGGACATTTCATATAAATGGAATATTTGGTCTTTTGTGTCTGACTTCTCTCACTTAGTATAATGTTTTCAAGGCTTATCCGTGTTGCAGCATGGATCAATATTTCATTCCTTTCTGTCACCGGTAATATTCTATTATATGGTGATATTAAACAAATATATCTCTTTTACTTTATCCACTCATTAGTTGAAGGACCCCTTCTGGACCCCTTCAACATTTGGAGTATAATAAATACTTTAATGAACATTCATGTACAAGTATTTTCTAGACAGAAGTATTCATTTCTCATGAGTATATTCCAAAGAGTGAAATGGCAAGTCAGAGGTTTAAATTATTGAGAAAATGCCAAACCGTTTTCTCAACTAGCTGCACTATGTTACAACACCATCAGTGTATTGGGGCTTCGGTTTCTCCATATCCTCACCAACACTTTTTCTTGCCTTTTTTTTAAAGCTGCCTTAGTGGACATGGAGTGGCATCTTATTATGATTTTTATTTGCAATTCCCTAATGAATAATTATGTCGAGCATGTCATCCTGTGCTTATTGGCCATTTGTATATCTTCGTTGAAGAAATGTCTGTACAAATCTTTTTATAAATAGGGACTATTTCTTGGCTTTCAATTCTATTCCATTGATCTATATGTCTATCCTCTGCCAGTACTACACTGTCTTGATTAGCTTTGAGCTAACTTGAAAGTGTGAGTCTTCCAATTTTGTTCTCGGTTTTCAAGATTGTTTGTGGCTATTTTGAATCCCTTGTGCTGCCGCATGAATTTAAAGATCCACGTGTCAAATTCTGAAGAAAAACAAAAAAGCAGCTTGGATTTTGATTGGGATTGTGTTGAATATGTAGATCAATTGGGGAGTATTGCCATTTTAACAATGTTAAGTCTTCTAATACATGAATATGGGATGTCCTTCCATTTATGTAGGTCTGCTTTTATTTATTTAAACAACATTTTTCAGCTTTCAGGGTGCAAGTCTTACACTTCTTTTGTTAAATTTATTCCTAGATATTTTATTATTTATGATATCACTATAAGTGGAATTATTTTCTTAATTTCACTTTCAGATACTTAGACAACTGATTTTTGCATAGTAATCTTTTGTCCTGCAACTTTGCTGAATTCACTTATTCTAATATTTTTCATGTGGATTTCTTGGGAAATTCTCAATAAGATTTTGTCATCTATGAACAAAGATAGTTTTGCTTCTTCCTTTAAAATCTCTATGCCTTTTAAAACAACAACAACAAAAATCTCTATGCCTTTCAATTCTTGTTTTTGCCTAATTGCCCTAAGACCTCCAGTACAGTGTTGAAGTGGCAAGAGTAGATATTGCAGTCTTGTTGGTTTCTATCCATCACCAGAAGTGTAATATTAGCAGTGGGTTTTTCCTGGACACATTTTATCAGATTGAGGAAGGTCCTTTTAATTGTTAGTTGAGTGCATTAATGGATGCTTCTCCCGCATCTACTGAGGTAATCATGTAGTTTTAATTCTCTATTCTACCACTAGATATATTACATTGATTGATTTTCAGGTGGTAAGCCAATCATGCATTCCTAGGATAAACTCCAGTTGGCCATAGTGTATAAACTTGTTTATATGTTGCTGGCTAACAGTTTGTATTTTAGTTGTGATCAAATATTTTGCACACTATTGGAAATGTCGTGATTTAATGTCAAACACTTAAGTATAACAACAATAATAATATGCCTGTCTGGCTCTGTGCTAGGCATTTTTATGTCCATTGGCTCATTTAGTCCCTGTACTGACCCAATGAATTAGATCATAATATTATCCTAACTTTATAGATTATAAACCTGATTCTCAGAGAAGTTATGTAACTTTCACAAGGTTATAGTACTAGTGAGTGGAGATGCTGGTATTCTAAATCAGTCTAACTCCATAACTGAGTTTTAACCACCACATTCTAGGAATATACATTGAAGTATGGATACTTTTGTATCTTTTCTTTATATTTTTGCTTCCATCTGTCTGTCATTTTCAGGGTTCAGGCCATAAAGATGAATAAATAGTGCTGACTGATGGAGTTGTTTCTTGGACAGAAGTATGTAAGTTCATTCAATCTAGATTCAGTTTGTCACTCATACACCATGATTTATAAAGATGACAGCCTATAGGATGACTGAAAATAAATCACAAATACACCCTGAATTCAACTAGAAAATGTACAAATCCATTTTACTAAAATGCGGAATTAATGATATCGTATTCATGGTCTTTAGCATTTGTAGGATTGTTTGTTCCAGGTGTTTAGAAAGAAAATTTCCCTAAGATTGTCTTACCAGATCTGTTTGGGTCCCTCAAGTAATGGATATATTAAGGATAAAGAGTTTGTAGAGGAACAAAGTCTTTGTTTTTCAATATATGAAATTTATTGTCAAATTGGTTTCCAGACAACACCCAGTGCTCATCCCAAAAGGTGCCCTCCTCAATACCCATCACCCACCCTCCCCTCCCTCCCACCCCCCATCAACCCTCAGTTTGTTCTCAGTTTTTAAGAGTCTCTTATGCTTTGGCTCTCTCCCACTCTAACCTCTTTTTTTTCCCCCCTTCCCCTCCCCCATGGGTTTCTGTTAAGTTTCTCAGGATCCACATAAGAGTGAAAACATATGGTATCTGTCTTTCTCGGTATGGCTTATTTCACTTAGCATCACACTTGTAGAGGAACAAAGTCTTAAAGGGAATATGCAAGACTTGAATAGCCTTAAAAAGAAATGGAAATAACATGTTGGATTCAGGGAACATTGTTTTCTTTTTCCAGAATACTCTTGAGTACGATCAGATTGTTTCATAATTCAAAGGGGGAGAAATATTGTGAATAAATAAGCCTATTTTGAAGGAAAAAAGAGACTATGATTGTAACTCTATATTCTAATATCATTTTGAATCTTTGTTCTATTCTTTCCTATTTTCTAACATATTTCCCATGCCCTTTAAATTTCCTGTTACTAATAATCTCCTGGGTTTTTTTTCAGAAGTTTCTCAGAAATCTCAGCTGCTCAGAAGAGAGCTTTGAAAAGACTTGTACCCCAAAATAACGTTCTACAGAAAATTACATTCAAATTAAATATGAGCTAAAATGAATTAAATTTTTTCCTGATGTCTCAGTTCTTACCTGTAGCTAATAGATCATGTCTCAAGGTACATAGGCATTCAGAATGCATGGTCCTCCCAAAGTACCTCAGACTCCAAATCTAAAATCCAGGGGCTAATATTTAAGTAGCAATTCATCAATTCTACTCGTATGAATAGAATTTCAGAGCAGCCCTTATGTTTATCGTTAAGAAGAGTTGGAAGAAAGGAGCCCGGCTCAACTCTTCCCTGCCCTAAATTCTCACCATTCCGTGCTCTGCTTTTTCACAAAGCAACCCTGTATGAAGTGTCAGCCCCGTGCCCTCCCCCACTGCCCGTCTGTAGCACTGCATGGCTTTGCATTGCTTAAGGATAAACAGGTTGGAGTTGCATATGGTTAACATTTTTTGTTTGAGCTGGTGCAGGGAGGGATTGTTTAGCATCTGCAGGTCTCACATGGTGTCACGGGCAGTAAAGGAATGACTGAAGTAGTTGCAGACAGCATGGAGTCTACATTCTTCTCTTTGCCTAAGAAATCATGATAATTAAATTAACATGGGTTGAATACAAAGCATGAGAGCAGAGACATTAGAACAGAAACCCCTGTCTCAATGTGTGATCACCATATTTACCTGTATTATATGAGGCAATAAAAACCAGAGGAGAAAAGTAATAAAAACAAAACAGTAATAAAAACTTATATTTGCATAATTTCCTTCAGCCCCAGGATTCCAAAGCATTTAATGAAAATCATATAGGAAAACCTGTCATGGCACATGTGACTTATAACTGGCAGAAGAGCTCATTAGCAATTACAGGGTGGCCAAAGGAACTGGAGACAAATTGCATTTTTGGAAAAGCATCCTGTTTTGGGTCTTCTGATTCATCCTGTTACTCTTATGGCTATGAATCAGAGTAATCGATGCCAGACATACTCCCACTCACAATTTGAAAGTGGTGAGAATCATTAAAAGGGCACAAACTTGTCAAATTGTATCAAGGTGGGATGGTGAAATTCATGCTTACTTAGGGAGCTGTCAAGTGCACACTTTATTTCCGTTTAGTCTCTCCTCGTCAGAGCTTCCCAATGTGGAGGGAAAGGAGCAGGCCTTCGTCTTGTGTGCTTAGCATTGTGGGGGTTCCCAGGCATCTTTCCTATACACCACTTGAAATTCATACTGTGGTATGAAATCAGGCTGGTTTTGTCATGACTTTGAAAGATTTGTAAGGCACAGATGTTAGCTCCAGCTGTTTTTATCTGTGATCTGCAGGCTAAGGTGGTCCTTTGTAAGTTGTGCTCTTGCAAATGCCATTAGAGTGTGTTCTACTAACACTCACATATCGAGAATCCCCACATAAAAATAAATTCAAGAGATAAATTGTGCTTTAAGTCAAGAGGATTTCTTTTAAAGATTAGACAGTAATAAAATGGCTACTTTCACAGAACATGAGGACCTCCGTGGAAAAATCTATTGCTTTTCAATGCAACAAAGTCTCTTGGATGTGTCAGGCATATGCCACTTATTATACTCATAATACTACCATTCATACGAATAATAGTGAATGCACACAGTGTATATTCTGTAATGTATTTAAACGTGTTATCTTATGTAAGTCTCAACAACACAATGAGGTGGGTACTACATCTATTCCCATATAAGGTGAGCCAAACCAAAGTTTGGAGTGGTTAAAATTACCTGCTAATGTCACATAGTCATTTGCAAAGTGCCTTAGATTCTAAGATGAAGTCACAATGAGATCATCCTTGACTCTTACTTTTTAACTGAAAGAAAAGTGAAGAGTAAAATCTCACAGAGATCAAACAAACAACAAATGCAAAATCAAGCCTGTATCCTAGCTATTGATATCATATCACTATTTTTTATCAATTTACCTAACAAAGACTATCCATATTTTTCATTGTTATAGTTGAGATCACAACTAAACTATTATAATGCCAATTACATGAGAAAAATAAAGCATAACACTATCTCTTGCAAAGGGTTTTTATGTTCTACTTTGATATGACTTCATGAGACAAGATATAATAAACGCCATTATCTATTTGCCAACTTTTGCAATTCACTTATTCACTCCATACATTCCGAATTTCAGTCTCCCCTCTAAAATCCTTCCAGCACTAAAATTCAATGATTCAATCATTCCAAGTCCCATCAGTTTTTGAAAGCATGTTTTCTTTTATATTCATTATTCTTTTTATGTCTTTCAGAATGTAAGACAGTTAATATTAACCAAGTATTCTCAAATAGTCTCATATCCATTGGGTGTTCATTATAGCAATTTTTACTCCAACAAACCTTCCTGAATCAACCTGTTATAAAACAGAACATCCCAGCAAGGCAGATATATACTATCACCTGCTACAGCTTCCCAAAGCATTCTTCGTAAGTGATGTTTTATGCTACGTGATTAGAAAGCACTGCCATCTTCCTTAAGGTTCAACCTGTCATAACTATGGAGATGGGAAATAAGAACCTCTGCCTAGCTTTGTACTCAGATCATTTATGAAGCAGAAGTAAGGAATTACATAAGAATTCAGGAGAGCAAAGAATCATGGTTCACATTTCTTGAGCATTTGCTCTGTCCAACACTTTATAGGCATTCCCTCATTTAAATTAAATGTATTCATAGTAACTAACAATCATGGCTAAGACTTCTTGAGCATTCCCTCATTTAATACTCAACAATAACCCTGTGAAGTAATGAAGTAGATCATTAATATTCTACTCAACATATTATTATTATTTGGAATCTGCATATTTTACTTAAACGGTGACCCTCCAATTCCTCCCCAGTGAATAACAGAGACTGCTATTTGCCCATCCAATACTTAGTCTCCCCTTCTTTCTTTACAAAGACAACCTTCATTGTGTTGAGGGTGCCCATCTAAAAATCTGCACTCCCAGTCTCTCCTGTAGTGAGAGGTGTTCCTGCTACACACTCCTGGCCAGTAATAATTAAACAGAAATTTCTGGGTAGGGATTCTGGGCAGGTCTTTTTAAATAGGACAGTCTTCGCCAGCTTGTTCCCTTTGTGATTTTGTCCTTTATCCTTCCCCCTTCTTTCTGCCTCGAAGATTTGACAACCAGCTGCCTTTTTTTTTTCACGTATTAAAATGAAGCCACCCTTTAAGGATGGTAGAGTAGCAATGTAGAAAAGTTTTGGCCCCTGATGATATGTGGAGACCTCCTCACCAGCAATGGACTTCTACCTCTGGAATTCTCATTACATGAGGGAAAATAAACCCTGTTACTTGTTTAAGCCACTCTTTATTGGTTTTTTCCCTATTATATGCAGCAAATTAAAGTGTGGTATCAAACTTTAGAAACCTTTGCAGAAATAAAGAAAGGGGGGACTTGTACATATAAAAGCAGTCAACAGGGGCGCCTGGGTGGCTCAGTCGGTTGAGCACCGACTTCAGCTCAGGTCATGATCTCGCGGTCCGTGAGTTCGAGCCCCGCATCGGGCTCTGTGCTGACAGCTCAGAGCCTGGAGCCTGTTTCAGATTCTGTGTCTCCCTCTCTCTGACCCTCCCCCATTCATACTCTGTCTCTCTCTGTCTCAAAAATAAATAAACGTTAAAAAAAAATTAAAAAAAAAAAAAGCAGTCAACATATCAGAACAGTAATCTCCCTCCAATTTCCTAAGAGTAAACATGATGAGGGCTTCTTTCAACTTCTGTCTGCTATTCAAATGTCTAAAATTCCACAAAGGCCCTAAAGACCCAGCCTTCACTTAAACATTTCCCCATCGTTTTTGCCTGATGGCCTAGAACATTTAATGTCAGTCCAGTACCTTTGGCTTATCACATTACTGATTTTCCTGTACTGTTGCATTGATTTATGTCTTTTTTTTAAGTTTTCCTAAACAATAACTGGAGCCTTTTGCATGTGGAAACTGTGTGTGTGTGTGTGTGTGTGTGTGTGTGTGTGTTTTACACACTCTCCACAAACAGATTGCAAACTCTTATATACACTAACTTTCTTGTTGATTATTGGAACAAACTTGTCCTACATTAACTTTTGATTATCGAATGGTGGGATAGAACAGTGGTGCTCTTTTAAATCATGGCATAAGTACTTCTGTATAGCAGCTTATCATGTTGTCCCTGCTCACTACAAAGTACAGTTCTAGCCACATAGCAGATAATCAACAAATACTTTAGTGCAAAGTGTAATTGAATAGAATGATACCACTGCTTTGATTTCTATGTCTAGGTGGTCTCCTATTACTTTTAAAACACAAATTCTGATCCACTCCCTTCATTTTATTATGCTTCTCTGAACTTTTTCATACCCCAGTTTCCCCATCTGCAAACTGATAATTTTAATATGAACCAAAATAATAGTAATAAAGAAAAATGAAATATTATGCATAAAGCATATAAGATAGTATTTGGTACATAGTAAATATCCAATAACTATTTGATATAATTTTATACTTATATATAACTTTTATAACTATGATTTTCCTCTGGCCTCTTCCACTTGATTTAAAGTAATATGCTCATCTTTGCTCATTAAGAGGTTGAGATGATACACTGAAATTATATCACTGTCTCAATGATAATGTTATACTTGTTTTTTAAAAATAAGTAAATAGCATGCTATTTTTATAGCCAGTGACTTCCATCATTTTTAATTTAGCAGAAATTAATTAAATAAAACATGACTACAGGTATTAAAGCAACACAATTCCTTCATACACCATTTTTCATATATTTGGATGAAAATTGAGTGCCTACCGCATTTCGGGCATTGAAGATACAATCATGACGAAGACCGGTTCTTGCCTGAGAAGCTATTGAAGGGGGACATATGCTGCCAATAAATGGTCTAGGGTGGATTTTACCCTGGCACAATCACGTCTTGTTATTCTTTCCATACTGTTCTGTGCCTCTAGCTATCAGGCACCTTCCTCTTTTCCAAGAAGAAAAGAATGCCTTTGCAAAGTGTAGTCTTCTCAACTGGATGGAACTCAGCAAAATCTGGAGCACGTGAAATGATCCTAAAATGAGTGTTGTTGATGGACAACACCCATGCAATGAACCTCAGTCAGGGGAATAGGCAAAGTGGTGTTCACCAGGCTCTCACCACCCTTCCTTGGCACGTCCTCCCTTGGTGCTGATGCAATTTCTCTCCATGTGACTCCACAATATGAGTCTCTAACCCTGACCTTCTCTAAGGTCATGTCCCTTCACCATCAAACCCTACCTATCAGCCTTGATCCTCGTGGGATGGAGGGGCCTAAGGGGGATTCTTGTGTCTCTCCCTCTGTTTTCTTTTGAATCTATTATTAGTTCCTGCACTCTTTTAAATAATGCAAATCTAAATTTTAAAATAAAATCATGAAAATGCTAGAAACTGTCCTATAGCTGAAAAGGTATATAATATTAGGGTTGAAATGTGTTAGCAACTGTGACATCAAAGACACTTCAAAAGAAAATATGAACTCCACATATTTTCTGAAACAAAATGATTGAAAGCCTTTAAAAAAAAAGCTGGAAAAGACAGTCTCTTCAGCACATGGTATTGGGAAAACTGGGCATGTGGGAAAACTGGGAAAAGTGACATGCAGAAGGATGAACCTGGACCATTTTCTTAAACCATACACAAAAATAAACTCAAAATGGATGAAGACAGGAAGCCATCAAAATCCTGGAGGAGAAATCAGGTCAGCCTTTTACCTCGACTTCAGCAACTTGTTACTTGACATGTCTCTGGAGGCAAGGGAAACAAAAGCAAAAATGAACTTTGGGACCTCATCAAGATAAAAAGCTTCTGCACAGTGAAGGGAACAATCAGCAAAACTAAAAGGTAACGGACAGAATGGGAAAGATATTTGCAAATGACATATCAGATAAAGGGTTAGTATCCAAAATCTATAAAAAACTTATCAAACTCAACACCCAAAAAACAAATAATCCAGTGAAGAAATGGGCAAAAGACATGAAGAGACACTTCTCCAAAGAAGACATCCAGATGGCTAACAGACACATGAAAAGATGCTCAACATCATTCATCATCAGGGAAACACAAATCAAAACCACAATGAGATGCCACCACACGCCTGTCAGAATGGCAAAATTAACAACTCAGTCAACAACAGAGGTTGGTAAGGATGCAGAGAAAAAGGAAACCTTTTGAACTGCTGCTGGGAATGCGAACTGGTGCAGCCACTCTGAAAAATAGTGTGCAGGTTCCTCAAAAAATAAAAAAATGGAGGGGCGCCTGGGTGGCGCAGTCGGTTAAGCGTCCGACTTCAGCCAGGTCACGATCTCGCGGTCCGTGAGTTCGAGCCCCGCGTCAGGCTCTGGGCTGATGGCTCGGAGCCTGGAGCCTGTTTCCCATTCTGTGTCTCCCTGTGTCTCCCTCTCCCTCTGCCCCTCCCCCGTTCATGCTCTGTCTCTCTCTGTCCCAAAAATAAATTAAAAACGTTGAAAAAAAAATTTAAAAAAAATAAAAAATAAAAATAAAAAATGGAATTACCCTGTGACACAGCAATTGTACTACTAGGTATTTATCCAAAGGATACAGGAGTGCTGATTCGAAGGGGCACATGCACCTCCATGTTTATAGTAACACTATCGATAATAGCCAAAGTATGGAAAGAGCCCAAATGTCCATTGACTGATGAATGGATAAAGAAGATATATACCTACACACATATACCTACCATGAAATATTACTCAGTGATCAAAAAGAATGAAATCTTGCCATTTGCAACTACATGGATGGAACCAGAGGGTATTATGCTCAGTGAAATTAGTCAGAGAAAGACAAATATCATATGACTTCACTCATATGAGGAATTTAAGATACAAAACAGATGAACATAAGGGAAGGGAAACAAAAAATAATATAAAAACAGAGAAAGAGAGAGAGAGAGAGAGAAACCATAAGAGACTCTTAAATACAAAGAAGAAACTGAGGGTTGCTGGAGGGCTGTTGGGTGGGGGGAAGGGCTAAAGGGGTGAAGGTCATTAAGGAGGACACTTGTTGAGATGAGCACTGGATGTTACATGTGAGTGATGAATCACTAAATTCTATTCCTGAAATTACTATTACACTGTATATTAACTAATTTGGATTTAAATTTTAATTAATGATTTAATTAAAATTTGAAAATAAAATAATAAAATAAAAAGCTGGAAAAAGTATAACATATATGACATTAAATTTTTACTATTTTTAACACATGGACGTTTCTTACAAGTTACTTTTAAAAAAAACGTATGTATTCCAATAAACAAATGAGCAAAGAATATGAACAGGCAATAAAATACACACACACACACACAAACTAAAGATAGACCAAGAAAATGTTTTCAGTTCTATTTTTTCAGCTAGTGAAATAGATCCTGATTCAATCAATGAGTTTTACTTAGCAGATTTATTTTAAAATTGATAATTTGGGGGGATGATGAAGAAATAGTATTAAAGGAACCATCAATACTCTCAATGAGTATAAACTGGTACAACTATGCTAGATGAAACTTTGGAAAAATATATCAATTCTTGTAATCCTAAAACTATGTACAAATGATTATAGGTGTGCCAAAGATTTATCTATCAAGAGTATTTATCATAGGCTTATTTAAAATAGCCAAAAACATGGAAATACCCTCAAACCCACAATAGGGAAATGATTGAATAAACTGTATATATCCATATAATGGGAAATTATAAACCCATTATGAATGAGATTGAAAAATAATATCTAGGATGATAGAAATATATTCATGTGATATTGTGGGAAAAGGTTACACAATAGTTTTTATATAGCCTGATTCATTATTATACCATTTGTAAATAAGAGTATCCATGGAAATAAAGAAAAACTACATACCACAACAGTGGTTATTTCTGGTTGATGATACTGCAGTGTTTCTTATTTTCTCTTTTTCCCTTATGTAATTGTATAAATCTTCCACAATGAACATCAATTGTTGTCATAAGAGATTATTATTTTAAAATATTAAAGTTAATGGCAAATAATTAGGTAATCAAGTAGTGAAGTAATGAATTTTGATGTAATTTGAGAAAGTTGGCTTGATATATGTAAAGGGGAGTATCAGAGCGTTTAAATCCCAATGTGGGAATGAGGAAAGCAATTGTGTAATGGAAAGAATGAAATCAAATAAAACAAGTGTGGAGAGGAAGACAGGCTGAGATTTGAAACTGATAAAGAGGAAAAATATGATGATATCTGACTAGTAGATCAGGTTAGAAAGTAAAGGAGCAAGCTTCTGGTGGATTTGAATATTAAAAATGACCTTTCTATCATACAAAATAATAATGTGTTTTTATTTCGTGCAAATGTGATAATGGCCAAATTACTTACTCTAAAATGCAAACATCTTAAAGGGGAGCTAGTCGAGCACTAGATGCAGTTAATTGATCTCCAGCATGACTGGGATTTTCAGGCTGGTGTTAAGTTTAACAATCTTGAAAGGTGTTTTGGAGTTCAAATGCAAAATAAGTCCCTCCCTTGGAGGGAATTCTGTGAATTAGTTGGAGACACAGGCATTTACAGCTCACAGGTTTCCTCATTTGCTGGAGGGTATCGTTATCTTTATAGTTCTATATATAAAATAGGCAAGTGTCCTAGGTCATGCCTCTTCCCATGAAAAATTGATCATGTGCTGGGGGGTGAAGGGAAGCCCAGAAGTCTCTGCCAATGGACGGAGATACAGAATACATAAACGAACACAAAGGCACATCAGTTTAGAAAACTGATGCCTGTCCCCAACCATAAAAGAAATTGTCTTCTTAGGGGGAAAATTGTTATTTCTGAGGACTATTCATGAACACTCCCAGAATTTTCCTATTCTCCAGAAAGAACCATCACATAGAAATTTCTACCACACTAGTGTTCCTATTTCCTAGCACATCGATATTTCTACATCTAGAACTAGGCTAGGCTACAGCAATAGACTGCAAATTGGACCAAAGGTTTTGGGGTTAATGAAACCAGCTTCTCTGGAGAAGCGGGTATACTTGGATTTACTACTGATCTTGTTTTCCTTATATGCAAAACTGAGATAAGAATACATCAGTTGCAAGTTTGTTTACAAGACAAAAGTAAATAATATACACAAGTTCCCTATCCATAATAAACAATAGCTATCTTTAAGACATGGATTTTTGGGGGGCAAAATTGGGGAAGGCTTGTGTAAATATATAAGAAGATATGTATGTACTTGAGCTGAAATACATCATTACAGTAGCGACGTTTTTACTGACAACTTCTTATCTGAAATGTGACAAAAATCAAAAGCAAATTGTGAATGCTTATGTTCATAAGAAAGTTTGAAATTTATTTTGAATCCATATTTTCATGAGGGGTGGCCAGCATTTTAACAATTATTTTGGTTTTTTTTTTTTTAGCTCCATTCACATTCTTAGTGGTAAGTATGTACATTTGTACCATTTGTAAGTAATTCTATAAATTTAGCATAGTATATGTGAACAAACACACTTATATTAGTGTCAAAAGACTGGGAATTGTTTCCCTACTCACAATAAATAAAACATTTCTGTAGCTCTGGTTCCTAAATAAAGAATAAGAAAATTAGTAAGACATTGTTAAGCTAATCTCATTTTGCGGCTTTTGCTTTTTTTTTTTTCTCCTTACCTCAACAAAATAGGCTGTTTGCCTGATTTATGTAAGTTAGAGGAAAAAACTTTTCAGATATAATAATTTTCAAAGGAAATATCTTACGCAAGCTTATTTTAGCTTGTTCTTATAGAAGCAAACTTTCTGAGCCAATGATTACATCCTATAACCATTACAGAGAGGGCAAACTATGTGGCAAAGGATTCAAAGCCAGTTAACAACAAAGCCTGGTTTAAAACTCATGAACAAAGAAACAAGACAGAGACAGACTCATAAATACTGACAACAAACTGGTGGTTGCCAGACTAGACAGGATGGGGGGTGGCAGGGGGGTTGGGCGAAAGAAGTGAAGGGGATTAAGATGTACAAACTTCCATTCATAAGTCATGGGGATAAAAAGTACAGCATAGGGAATATAGTCAATAATAACTGTATCGATGTTGTGTAGTGGCTGGTGGTGACTACATTTACCATGATAAGCACCGCATAATGTAAACATTATGGAATTGTCACATCATTACGTTGTACACCTGAAACTCATATAATACCGTATGCCAATTATACTTCAATAATAAAAATTAAAATGAAAAACTCAGGCTTCCAGCTCCAAGGTAGAACTATTGGCACCTCTGAGAAAGGGTCAGGAATAGATTTAATAATAATTTAATCATCAGCTTTTAAACGCAACATTGCAAAGCACACCATATACGTGAGGCTTCATAATTAGATGGTTTTTCTTGTAATTTCCAAGGTTGTGAGTAGAATGGCGTTAAAAAGGTTGTGAGTAAAATGGCTTTAAAAAAGAGCAGAATGATAAATGTGTGGATCTCTGCTCTGCCATTTAACATGCCCATAACTCCTTAACATGAACTTCTCCATCTATAAAATGGGAATAATAGCACCTGCCTCACAGGGTGCTAAGAAAACAAAACGAAAGAGATCACAAAAGTAAAATCAATTTGCAAACTAAAAAAAAAATGTAAAATGCAAGGGAGTGATATTATCATTATTAATGAGCTTACAAAAATCCTGGCTCCTTTACTGTGAGTGAACTTGATCGCAGGGCTTTCCTGGCTTATTTTAGCAACATAGCTCTTAGATTTAAGATATAGAGGTTTTGTTACCAGTGGGATTTTCACTATGCAATAAGAAAATATAAGTAATTATCTAAAATAAGGCCATCTAATTATATCGGGGGGTTCTGATAACAGCATAAACCATGAAAGTGGAACCTAAGTGCTTTATTATCAGAATCATAAAACAGAAATATAGTCTGTTATTGCATTATTGCAAATTCTTTATTTTGATAATACAGATTTGAGAGTGTTTCCCAAATTGCCCTTTTTATACTCAATGTGTTCCTGTTAATTTTTCATATTGATATTAATATTATTTCATAATATCATGCCATTTTACTAATGGATTTTTTTGGTAAATATACTATAGTTTATACATAAAAACTATGATGGAGTTATGGTCTCTGCTATAGTCATTCATTCTCCCATGTTACACACCAATTAAATCTGTATCTTACCTGCAAAAATATACACTGGGCCATGTGCACATAATTCATATCCATACCTAATGATAACCTCATAAACTATTTTCCCGCCATTGAAGCACACATATGTTTAACTTTGCAATGCATTGCCAGAAGAATGCCTTTGAAAAAAATCCCACTGCTGATGAAGTCTCATCAATTGCTGCTTTTTTTTTTCTACTGTATACTTTATGAATTGCCTCATCATAATTAACTCCAACCACTGGAATTAATTACTCCAGATGATTTGGAAATTGGGCTTGTCGATTCCTCGAAGTTTGTCGAGATTATCCCACAAAGCAGGGGAAGGGGTTTAAATATGGCAAAAATGGTCTTGGCAAAACCAAACATGTTTTAGTGTTTTGTTTTTCAGAAAAGAAGAAATAGTGCAACACTATGACTCTAAGTACATTTTATTCCTTTTCAAATTAACCAAATTATAGACAATAAGAGCTAAAGACGGTCATACATGAGGTTGCTGTCTTAGCCCTTCATTCCACGCACGTGGAAGGGGAGCCTCTGAAAGCTTGGGTGAATTGGCCTAGGTCACACAGGGAGTTACGGCCGAACCAGAGTAAGAAACCAGGCTCTGCCTCCGCAGTGAAGTGTTCTTCATACTTGGCCTGTCTATGTTGATGTCATGGGTTCATGATCCAAAACCCATGGCAGGGTTCTGTTCAGCAGTAAAAAGAAAGAAAGATAATTGATCTTACAGGCTTTCTCATACAGGAATCATGCATGGCACTACAGGGTTAAGGATGGTAAGGATATATTGAAAACAGGCAAACTACTCAAAAGAAACCCTCCATTGAGACACTCATTGGAAGTCAACCCATCCCAACTTTCTTCCAACTGTTTTCAGACTTGCCATCATAGCCTTTCCTCCCTAAACCTGCTAGAGTTAGAGAATAAGCATTTATACTTGAAAGGAACAAATTCTGTGTCAGAGAACTCCAAAGAAGATTGGAAAATACTTGGTAACAGTTTCCAATTTTTTAGTTGTCAAGAGAAAAATTTATCTTTTAAATGATGTATACTTTTTTAATGTTAATTTTTCCAAAATGTTAGTGTTCTTTCAAAAAAATGCCAAATTCTCTCTGACAAAGAGTCCAGGGGGCCTAATCAGAGCAGAAACTTGAAAATCGGGTATTAGAGGCAAGGAATGTCTCAGAGTACATCAAAAATTGGTATAGGGATGCCTGGGTGGCTTAGTCCGTTAAGTGTCTGACTCCTGATTTCCGTTCAGGTCGCAATCTCACAGTCATGAGATCAAGCCTCATGTTGGGCTTCGTGCTGAGTGTGGAGCCTGCTTGGGATTCTCTCTCTCCCTCTGCCCCTTCCCTACTCTCTCTCTCAAAATAAATAAATACACATTTTTAAAAAATTGATATAAATGGGGAAAATATGGGGTGCCTGGGTGGCTCAGTCGGTTAGGTGTCCAACTTCAGCTCAGGTCGTGATCTTGCAATCAGTGAGTTCAAGCCCCACATCTGGCTCTGTGCTGACAGCTCGGAGCCTGGAGTCTGCTTCAGATTCTGTGTCTCCCTCTCTCTCTCTGCCCCTCCCCCACGCTTACTCACATTCTGTCTCTCTCTGTCTCTCAAATGTTAAAAATTATTAAATAAATAAATAAATGGGGAAAATATGAATAAATGAGAAGTTATAAAAGTAGGCTTATTTATTGTTTTCCTGTATCTTATCTGTGAGCTCCCCAAAACTACAAAGTGAAAGTTAATGCAGCATATGTCAGTTGAGTCTTCCCAGAAGAAGATGCCCAGACAGAGCTAGAAGTGCAAGATATTAATTGGAGATAGTCCCTATGAAAGATAAAAGGGAAAAGGAAGAAGAGCAGTTGAGGGAGACTTTCAGACTCTGATGTAGGTCTGACACCTACAAAAGTACTAGGGAAGGAAGGAGTTGGGCAGGAAAGGCTCAATCAGCCAATGAGGAGCTGCAGCATAATGAGCTCCCAGAGAGCAGTCCCCCACTGTCCAGAATTACAAGCCTTTGTACGGAAGCTTTGCTTAGTCGTCAGCTGGGACAGATCCCCATGTCACCTATAGCCAAAGTCTGTAGGCTATACGCACGTCTTGTAGCAATCGCTAAATGGTGATCCACTTGCAGACAGATTCCCTTCCAGTGTGGTTGCATGGGCTGAAATTTATGACAGCCAACAAGGTCATTACATCAGTGTTGCCAGATTTAATGTGCACGGATACTCTTTCCAAATGACTTACCCAATTACTTTCATAAAGAAATTCGTTTGTGAAAATGTTCTACATCAAGTCAAAAATGTATCATGAACACTTTTGAAATTCTCTCAGGTCATGGGATATTTATCCTTAGATATGCCCCTTGCCCCCAACCCCATTTAAAGCCCTAAATGAAAACAACCTTGTCTTTTAGAAAACTAATTCTGAAGAGTTCCCTTCTTATTCTGGAAAACTTATTCTCTCCCTTGAGAGAGGACATAGGACATTTACTCAACCTTGATTCTTCGCATTGATTTTGTCTCCCCACAGAAAAGCAACTTCATTTTTTGTCCTGCTGATTTGTTTTAACCAAATTGCTCAGTGATATAAAACGCAAAATAAAGGACGATGAGTTTTACTTGTTTACTCTAGATGTGTTCTAGAACAATTTGGATTTCTGCTTCCCTCTTCCCCCGTTGGGTTTCTGTGTGCAGCATTCATTGTTGTTCGCTCACCAGTGCCCTCACTGTGCAACCCCACACAAGCCAATGCAGGGAACTGGCCTTGCTCCCAGCGCCCTACCTCCTAGGCACTGCAAGGTACTTGATGGTGTTTTAGGCAAACCGATATGGAACAAAACTCATATCTCTGGTCAAAATTAAAATCCATGTTAGTTCTGAGCTATGAGTGCAATGTTCTCATCTAACAATGGAGGATAATGCATTTCCAAATTTAATCTTTAGCCTTAAGATCTCCCCTGAATTCCAAAATTATGTATTCAAACTATTTGCTTGCCATTTCCACCTGGTGGACGATTAATAGGAAAAGATGTCTCAGACTTAATATGTCCCAAGCAGAACTTTTGGTTTTCCCTCCCAAAACGTGCTCCTCCTACAATCTGTCTCCACTTGGCATATAACACTAACCCTTGGTTGCTCTGGCCAAAAACTCTGGACTCACCCTTGACTCTTCTTTTTCTCACCTTGGTATCTGAATCATGGATGGATCATGTCCCCTCCCCCTAGAGCATTTCTAACCACTCCCACTGTTACAACCCTAGCCCAGGTCACTGTCAGCTCTTGAAAACCACCTAAGCGGTTTCCCGCTTCTTTTGCCTCGGTAGTCTGTTTTCCCTTTTACTGTCAGAATGGTCCCCATTAAGCATAAAATAGATCATCTTACTCCCTTTACTAAAACCCTTCAAAGACTTGTCATCTTGTCCAGGATAAAATCTGAAGTCCTTGCCATAGTCTATGGGCTTTACATGATCTGTCCCTGACTATTGCTCTGACCTCATCTCCTGTCACGGTCTCTTTTTCTCCTCTGCTCTGGCCCTAGGACTTCCCTGCTCTTCTTTGAGTAAGGCACGCACACTCTTACTTCACGGTCTTTGCATGTACTATCCATTCTTCCTGGACTAATGTCCACACAGCTATTCAGAAAAGGACAACGGCAGCTTCTGGAAGGCAAGCAAGAGCACAAAGGAGAGTTAGAGGCGGCCTAGGGGGCTTAGAACCAGGAGTGCCCTAGAGATGCACAGACACACCAGAAAGTGCATTTTGGGCTTGAACAAACCTCCCACTCTCTACCTCTCAAAGGAAATATTTATTGGCAGCTATCATAAACCAGGTGTTTTACATATGTTATTCTTGTAGGTCCCCACAACAGTACTATGGGATATATGTGGTTATTATCATCACTGTTGTACATATAAATGAGGTCACTATGGCTCACGTATGGTGAGGTTTCTTGTCACACAACCAGGGCATAAAAATCCAAGATCCAGTCATGGGTCAACCTGACGCTAAAGCTCATACTTTCTTCTTCACCTCACGTGGGTTCCCGATGAAACAAGATACATACCTGACGTGCACCAGGCCATTTGCTATAATCCCCGCAACTTTCCACATTCCTGCTTCTGATATGCCTGTGGAATATCCTCTCACATTCCCAATTACTTTTTTACATTCTGATTTATACTTCCAGGACTAGCTCAAATGATCCCCTTCGCCACCCTCCTCCCCACCTCAAGTAAGAATCAGAGACTCTGTCCTCCCTCTCAGCCTCGTGGCTTTGGACATGATTTGTGCCTCTATGCTGGCATTTCTGTACCTTTATTGTTGTTAGGCATATGCATGTCTAACTCCACCCATCAATTCTAAGCAACTTAAGGTCCAAGCCATATTTTCATCATATTTTTACTCTTCAACACGTAGGATAGTGCCTTGCACATGTTAGATGCTCAGACACTAGTGCAGTTGGAGAGAAGTGAATGGAAATAATGCTACAAAGTCCTAGTAGCTAGCCATCAGTAATAATAATGGCTTTCACTGATCACTTACCAGGAGACAGAAGCTTGCTAATCCTTTACATGATATATCTCAGTTTATTCCTCACAATAACCCTACGACCTGGGTAATATTATTCACATTTAACATGGAACAAAACAGAATGACAGACAAGTTAATTAACTGGTGGCCTCAGAGCTAGGAAATGGCAAGATAGGAACCCAGGCATGGAGACCTCCCCCCCGCCCCCCATGACTGAACTGCAACACTATCCAAACCTGAATTTTGTGACTTTGAAAACCACCGTGATGGCTGTTTCTTTCACTCCAATCCTGTCTACAGCTGGCCACATCCTACGATATTGTCTGTGTGGGTGTTCACTTTAAGCTGTGTTTCTGGGCAAGACCCAGAAGCCAGAGATTCATTTTTATCAGGAGATGAACGTCATATCTGTTCAGAGTGGCTGGCTGGGCTGCATCCAGAACACATCTCAGAACCTGGAATTCCTACTTGAGGTCTTCACTGCAGCCACGTAATACCACTGCCAACTAGGAATCAGTCTAACCAGACTTATTATAAAAATAAAGAACTTTTTTTTTAATGCTGAAGATGTGTGGAGACCTGGGAGACCAGTTAATGTCTTCTAGTGATCATGGTTTTGTCCTACAATTACCATCTGGCCTAACAAAAACGATGGAGACAGCTATTAAACCACGGACACGGGACCAACATCAGGGTACACATTGGCCATGACCTCCCAGCCTTCAAATCCCCTCCCAGAAAACATACTTAGTAAAGTCTGAGATCATGGGGACCCCGCCTGAGACCATGGGGACCCTGACCGAGCTCTTTAAAACTCTGACTTGCAGAGGATATTAAAATCTTAAATATATTCTAGGATAATTGCTAAGTTTAAGTTGACTAAAATTTGAGACTGATTAGAACAGTTAAAACCAGATTTTTGCACTTGGATTTCTATTTTTTTTTCTGTCTTATAAAGGATATATATCTTTCTCTTAACAATAATAAATAATCACATTTTTATAACTGTACAAGATGGATAAGTGCTCAACTTGCAAGTGAAAATTAAATTCTTCACCTCAGAGGTAACTGAATGGATTTCAGTATTGATTCCAGAATATCTTACACAATGCCTGAGATCTTCATCGGTGATGGAGGGGATGGGATATTAACTCTCACACTCTTCAAGTTGGTGACAATGTTGAGCATTTGTCCTTAACAGAGGGACTAAGTTCCCTCTCAGAGAAACAGATTTACAAACAGTAGTGCGCGCACACGCGCGCGCGCACGCGCACACACACACACACACACACACTTAAAGGAGAAAATGGGAGGGGGAACCAATGATTTGTTTGTCATTTGAGATGAAGCACAGGGGAGGATTGGTATTGTTTAATTTGAGTCAAGTAGCAGAAAGTCTGAATTTAAACGCAGCTCATTTGATTTTATTACCAAGTACACTTGAAAATTATTAGAGCTGTCTCTTTTTTGCCTATGCCTGCTGCCCTCTTTTTGGTCATTAGATTATTTGATTTGACACTCACCACACAGGAAGGTTGTTCCTTCTGCTCTATCAGGGCTGAGATGAGGAATGGAGGAGGAAGAAAAATGGCACAGCTGGTAGTAGAGTGAACCCAAAAATATACAGAAATGTACCAGAGGGAATAGTCATCAACACGAAGTGAACAAGCACCCAGACTATTGATTACATGCTGCTCACAGAACACCAGGCGTTTCTGCCAACTCCTTTCTACTCATACACTGAACTGCAGACAGCATGTTGTACCTTGCATCATCAGTTTTGATGAATAATGCACTGATAAGCACTGCAGCCAGGATTCCGGGGGAGCTGGGAAGCCAGATGTCATCTGGACCTCCAATAGTTTGAACCCTGGGTCTCTGACAGACACAGATAAAAATACGAGGCGCACACTGCCGAGCGGGCAAGGCCACTGTAAGACGCTGGTGAATATGATGGCGTTTTGGGAGATGAATGAGAACCAACTTTGTCACGAGCAGGCGTGAGGGGGACTATGTTTAAAGAACATTTGTTACTACGTGGTAATGTTGGCGAGGTGAACTTTGATCCGAGACAGGAAATCTCACACAAGCACACACAAAGGAAGGGCTTTGGAGGGGAAATCATTTTTAAGGGCTGCAATCCACGTGGCTGCAAATGGGCCATCGTGGCAGACAGATGGAATGAGCTCCCTCCACGACAGAATTCAGAGGGTGGTTATGACAGATTTGAATGTCGCCTTAGTGGGAGGGTGCACAAGATCTGATTGGCCCCCCGTGCGCTGTACGCTTGAAGCATTTCGGCAGGAGTGCTGCACAGATCATGTTTTAATTCCATCATTACAGGTAAATGTTCAAAAGGATCAATTAGACACAAGGTTTCCGCCACTCGGTAACTGCAGACCTACCCCACGTTGTTTTATGAGTGAAACCTGGAGTTGGAGCAACAATTGTCTTTGCTCTATTTAATTCTTCATCGAGACAACAGATTTTTCTGACCCTAAATCCAACAATGGTCTCTGGCTCCGTCCTCAATTGCAATAGACCTTTCTTCCCTGCTCTCTTCCAGACCTTGGCCTCTGCCATCCGGGTCTCCTCACTGCTGGCTCCCCTCTCCCTCTGTCACACTTTTCTCTGGCAGGCTCTCCTCTTCCACAGTATTCGCAGCCTCTCCCACCCAAACTGCAGTGTCAGACACTGATATCTGGCAGATCGACTCTCATAGCTGGAAGGATACAATGTGAAATCTTCAACGTGGGAGATGTAAGCTACAAGCACTGCAAAACCCAAACTACTACTTTGAAACTGTCTCATTTTGGGAAAGATGAATCGTGATAGACAATCGCCCAACTTGGAGGCTGCCCTTGTTCGCACATTCGACCCAGGGCACCATATTGGGCCATGTAAGCGGAGAACCAGAGGGAATCCTGGGTTTCCATTGCCTGGAATGTACAGACAAAAACATGCTTAAACACCCTTATTAAAACAATCACCCCATATGAGGACTTCAAGACACAGAACAGATCAACATAAGGGAAGGGAAGCAAAAATAATATAAAAACATGGATGGGGACAAAAACATAAGAGACTCTTAAATATGGAGAACAAACTGGAGGGGTTGTGGGAGGGGGGATGGGCTAAATGGGTAAGGAGCATTAAGGAATCTACTCCTGAGATCATTGTTGCACTATATGCTAACTAACTTGGATGTAAATTTAAAAAATAAATTAAAAAAATAAGCAAATAAACAAATAAATATAAGTTAAAAAAGAAAACAATCCCCCCAGTCTCAGTTGTAACAACATCACAACAGGCAAAAGTCAGACGATGTCAAAGTAGTTTTTCAAAATATTAAAATAGCCCGTGGGGTATGATATAAGCAATTTTGTGTACACAAACTTATAATACACAGTCTGTAAACAAGTATTTCCATATAAAACACCATTCTGTGATAGATCTTCTCTCCATGTGGCACAAAACTCACATTATGGAAAGCCCACACACCTACCTTCTCCTCACTCTCTGCCTGTACTCTGACTCACCTGCACTGGGTTTTTTGTTTTTAATTGTTATATAAAAAAATTTCAAACACAGAAGAGTACAAAGAATGGTATATGGAACATTCATACACCTTTACTAAGTTGTGAAAATGTTAATTTGGGCGTATTTGCTTTACCTTTTGGGGGAATGATTGAAATTATAAAACACAGGTATTACATTTCACCTGAAAAAGTTGAATATAAGTACCTCATTCCAAAGGGGACATTTCCTTTCATGGCCCAATGTCATTATCACACCTAACAGAATTTGTAACTTCTTAACATCATCTGATATTCAGTCCGTATTCAAATTTCCTGTAGTATTCCTCAGAATACCTTTTGTAGCTAGTTAATTCAACTGGAATCCAATTAAGTCGCATGCACTGTGCTTCCCTTCCCCAGCACTATTTAAATAGGTATTCTCTCTCTCTCTCTCTCTGCATGTCTGTCTCTCATATGGATTGTGTTTAAGTAAATTTTATGAAGTTAAAATGTGCAACATGCAATTTGTTTTAATTAATGATAATTTTTCAAAACATGATATATATTTTTTTTTAATTTTTTTTTTTAACATTTATTTATTTTTGAGACAGAGACAGAGCATGAACAGGGGAGGGTCAGAGAAAGAGGGAGACACAAAATCTGAAACAGGCTCCAGGCTCTGAGCTGTCAGCACAGAGCCTGACGCGGGGCTCGAACCCACGGACCGTGAGAACATGACCTGAGCCAAAGTCGGACGCTTAACCGACTGAGCCACCCAGGCGCCCCAAAACATGATATATTTTTAAATAAAGCATAGTATTAAAAACTTCATGGGATCACAATAACTAAAACAAATGTACTTTTGGCGGTTTAGAAAATATGCACACAAATTCTCTGATTCATCTCCTTTCAGGAGGTAAAGTGTGGGCTGGGCTTAGTGACACATTTGTAATGAATATCATATGGCAAACAGGATGGGTGTGCTTTTAACAGATTGCAGCTTCCATCTTGGATGCAGTCTCTCTCTTTCTCTAATCTGTCATTTTTTTCTTTCCTTCTTCCATTTCTTTCTCACAAACCGTGTCCTGGGAATGATCCTATGGAAACTGCATTATTTATCCCTCAACTTCAAACTTAGACCCTTCTCTGTTGTCATATCATGACTTAGACTCATCCAAATCCTACAAACCATTCTGACCAATAGAGAATCCTTAGTTTCATCATTTCAAAGCTCAGCTACTGTTACTTCTCTGCTGTCATTTCACGGCTCTAGCTGAGAAACAGAAAGCAGCCCCTGAGAGCCAGGAACTGGTCTGACACCAGGAAGCTGGCATGGTGTGCACAACTAGGCCATGTACATTCCTCCGTTAAACATAAAAAAATCTCGCAGAACACCAACGCCAGACAAGGTCACTTCATAGTGTCACCTGAACACAGACAAAAACAGAGTCTCTGTGCCACTCACAAAACACCAAACCTGCGTCTCTATAGACTAATATGAATGAGTGCTACTTCTTTACCATTATGCCTTATACTGAAGGTTACATTTCCTGTCGTTAAGATTAATTGAGATACCTAATTATAGAATTACTCTTGCTTTCTATCCAATCTGGAGTAAACCCCCACTCCCTCAGGCCCCTCCCCAAATCACCCAACCAAACCCCCAAATCCCGTAATAGGGTCTTTCTAACACACTCAGATGTCACACATTTCCACATGGTATGCGTTGTCCCTCTCTGCGATGGGTAATAATCCCCAAACCCAGCCCCAGATGTGTTTCTGATGGGTTCTGGCTGGAAAGCATGGGCATAGTAATAATTATCTTTTGTTTTTTCTTTTCCAGTAGGGACACAGACCTAGGTTATAATTCTGGCTCTTTATGAGTTGTATGACTTTGGCTAAGAAACAAATTCTCAATGCATCAATTTCCTCATCTTTAAGATAGGACAATATCGGGGCGCCTGGGTGGCTCAGTTGGTTAAGCGGCCGACTTCGGCTCAGGTCATGATCTCGCGGTCCATGAGTTCGAGCCCCGCGTTGGGCTCTGTGCTGACAGCTCAGAGCCTGGAGCCTGTTTCGGATTCTGTGTCTCCCTCTCTCTGACCCTCCTCCGTTCATGCTCTGTCTTTCTCTGTCTCAAAAATAAATAAACGTTAAAAAAAAAATTAAAAAAAAAAAGATAGGACAATATCATAACCAATCAGGCAGTTGTAAGAATTAAATGAGATAATGTCTAGCAATCACTGATTACACTGCCTTGAACAAAGAAGATGCTCAGCATATGGGTTTCCTTCTTATCTCAGTGAGGATAAAAAATTATTTTTACAAAAACCAGGAAATCACTTCAAGTTTTGCTTAAATTTAAAAAATCCCAAGTTATCTTACATTTGACACTCACCTAAATAAGTGAAACTAATCTTGACTATAAACATGTATTTACCTTCCCAGGATGAGAAATTATTTCCGCTCGGTGAACTCTGATGTAATTTTTTAAAGCTTTGACTTCTGCAAGGGATGGTATATTGGTTAAAATTATTTTGGGCTTGAAACTTTCCTGGGTTTGTTTTTAGGGCTGACCCGTGACAATAGATTCATTAAATAAGTCTAATTTTACGAGTGTTTGGGTATCAGATTGATGTTTTCTCCAGTTAGGCAATGTCCATACTATGGAGGTTCGAATGGAAGCAGACTCTGTCCTTCTAAAGCAGCCTCTTCAGGGAAGTATTTTGTTTCCAAGGCTGACGCCCCTCCCCCGTCAGGCGCATTTACTGGAATATTGACCACAGCCCAGGGGCCGCCATAAGCCTTGCATATTCCAGAATTCCACCTCATCTTTGTTCTGAAGACCGTCTAACTTAGGAATACTGAACTCTGCTGTCAATCCTGACAACAGACTCACCTGTAAATTCAGAATTTTCATTTTTGTTTCATAAGGAGACATTTCACTGCTGAGGAGAACTTTAATCGACAGATTAAATGAGCATATATTTTCCCCTACAGACAAGCTTATAGAAAATCAAATTATGAAAGGATCAGAATGAAATCAGAATAAGGAAGTTATATGATTCTTGTATTTAATAGCATCGGTTCTGATAGGGGGTTGCAGCTGGCTCTTCAATAGACAGACAAAATAACTGCTTAACTGAAGAATACATCTCCTAGGGACAAGACCTGGGGTGCCCTAATTAAAGTCACCCTTCTAAGTAGCCTCTCTCTGCCCTTCGATTGCTGGAAAAACATTACTTCTATTTGCCACATCTCTTCCTTGTATAATATAGAAATTTGGAAATAAATGAATAACCAAGAAATCTGGAAGCGTGCCAACACTACACTATTTTATGTTCATCTTGTTGACTGTCAGTCTAAACCACAAACCTATATGTATGAAAAAACTACCATCTGAAAGGTATGGATGTCTCTTTTGTTATTCGTTCTAAGAGGCGTTCAATATGCCGCCACAGAAACGAGCACTGAGAGGGAGAGTTCCCGAATGGAAGCTGAAGAATAACCATGGAGAGCAGGGTTGCTTCGGCCCAGACTACAAGGCCTGGAAAGGTTTGGAGCAAGTCCTGGGGGTGGTGAAGAGGACCGAGTGAGCTCCTTTCTGTGGATGGCTGTGAGACAACAGAAAAAAATATATATTGGCCTTTGCCACCCACCCTCCCCACCCCCTCACCGACAGAGCTCCTGAAACCCTTGTGAGCTCCTAAGCGATAAGAGCATTAGGAGCATGTTTTGTTCTGATGAGGTAACTCTGGGTGGGCTCCTGGATGACGGCTGGTCACCAGAAAGACCAAGCCATGATTAGACCCTACCTCCATCCTCCAGAGAGCGGGGAGATGCCGGAAATTGAGCTAATAATTGATCACACCTGTGTGAGGAAGTCTCCTCACATGGGAATAGGGCCCGGGAAGCTTTCAGGTTGGTGAAAACAACCCCATTCTGGGAGGGTGACGTATGCTAACTCTGCTGGAAAGAAGCCTCTGCTCTTGGGACTCTTGCCCTATGTATATCTTCATCTGGCCGTTCATCGATATTCTGTATCAGAGCCTTTAAAAAGCTGGTCAATATAAGAAGTGTGTCCCTGAGTTCTGTGATCTGCTCCAGCAAATTAATCAAACCCAAAGTGGGGGTCATGGGAATCTCCAGCTGGTAGCCAAGGTCAGAAGTTGTGGGTAACCTGGGGACCTACGACTTGAGATTAGCATCTGAAGTGGGATGGAAGCAGTCCTGAGGGACTGAGCTTTTAACTTCTGGGATCTGACACTATTAACTCAGAGAACTGAGTTAAACTGTAGGATGCCCAGCTGATGTGGAGAATTGCTACGTGTGGGGACAAAACACTATAACTTTGG
This sequence comes from Panthera onca, assembly GCF_046562875.1. Lineage (NCBI taxonomy): Eukaryota > Metazoa > Chordata > Mammalia > Carnivora > Felidae > Panthera > Panthera onca. The sequence continues at coordinate 53,547,678 of NC_138350.1, read as the reverse complement.
TGACCAGAAGCGAAGTGTTCTCTGTGAGAGGAAAGGAGACACACAGGGAAGAAACACACAGCGAGGAAGAACTGGGTTTCCCCCTACAAACTCAGGAGAAAGATCAGGAGTGAAAACAGTTTTCCCAATACAAGGCACATGCTGTCCAGGAGACAGGATGGGAGTGAGGCACAGGGCGGCCAGCGCCAAGAAACTAAGTTTACGTTTAAGAGGCACAGCCTATGCTCCGTGCTGATCTTCTGTTTGGCTTTTTTCTAAGACACCAAGGAAGCCTCATTTTAAAACGTATAGTCTGGGGATAAAGGGAGAGATGGCAGAGTAAAGGCACTCACCAAAATCTAAGAAACACAAGGAGAGGAATTAATCTTCACTGAAACAAGAAAATAGTCACAGTGCCAAAGCCCAAAATATGAAGTGTCCCTGCCAAATATTGTATCAAAATACAGAGTTTTACTAAATTATTCAATTAATTAAAGTAATGAAAGTGATCACATCCCTAAGTGCTAAGCAAGTGGGTATTTGAAGAGAGAGACGTGATCTAGGAGAAGCAGGGTACCCCCCATAGAGGTGCCATGGAGCAACAGGAAGACCATACTAAAGGAAGAATTATCTTAGCCATCATTTTTATGGTCTACAACCTGGACACCCATCCACAGGATAGTGTCAAGTGAAACATGATGGGCCGATGTTATGAATGCTAACGATCAGATGAGAGACACGGCACCAGAAGAGGATGTAACTGATTCAGTGAATCAGACAGACCTGGTAAATCTCACCTCATGCTCCCCTGCCCCCTTACCTTCATCCCATCCCAAATCTCTGCCCTCTTTCGAATATTGTATAGCACATACAACTATAAGCTAATTATAAGACTAGAGACACTATGGAACATGTGCATGGAAACCAAACAAGGGGCACCTAGGGGGCTCAGTTGGTTAAGCATCCGACTTTGGCTCAGGTCATGATCTCGCAGAGAGCTATGTGGGGCTCTGTGCTGACAGCTCCGAGCCTGGAGCTGCTTCGGATTCTGTGTCTCCCTCTCTCTGCTCCTCCCCCACTCATCCTCTGTCTCTCTCTCTCTCTCTCTCTCTCGCAAAAATAAATAAATAAATAAATAAATAGTAAAAAGAGTAGTCAAAGAAAAGCTACAGGTTCTGTATTATCTGTAGTAATTAAACAAGAGATTCAAAACTAAGAGAAAGGGATAAGCTAAAACTGAGCCGGTGGAAGAATCAGAAATAGAAGAGAAAATGAAGAACATACAGAGACGAAAGATCATTAGAAGCAGCAAACATAAACACGACTCAAAACTGACAGGAGCAAAATGGACATGTTTGGGGAAAGAACGTTAGAATGCAGTGGAAATGCTGCTCTGCAATCTTCCAGAAAGTATCCAGAGAGAAAAGTGTGTGAAATGCGGTTGCTTTTAAGCCCTGCCTTTTAAACGTGGAGTTTCTCAAAAACTGCACAAGAAATGATAGTTGTTGGAAGTGTCAGAGTGTTGGGTGTCAGGATGGGTTAGAGCCCAACCTGGCCAGTTACTGAGCCAGCCGGTAGGGGAGACTATATAGTGGGAATCATAAGGTTCCAGAAGGTGAAAGCATTCTCTGGGAGGCATTAGAACTCTGATCAGAAGAATACCACTAGGAAGTTCAAGAACAGCAGCTATTACAGACAGAAGAGGGACCAGATAATACAGAACCTTAGACACCAGGCATTTCATCACTTACATTCTTAACCCTAATAATTCTTTAGTTATAATGACAAATGTTTGAGACCCTTAAGAAACACTTTACTGAGTTCAAAATAAAGCAGATATCCAGGAAAACTATCTTCCATAATTACGCTGCTGTTCTCGATAAAAATCGTTTGCTCACATACAGCAACATGTTCAAATTGTATATATTTTCCAGAACATTATGAGTAAAATTTTATATTTTCCGCTTAAAGTATGTCATATGGAGCATTCCACTTAACTGTATTAACAGTTTTATATCCTTCCTTTCATTGTTACTTTTCCACACTATACTCTTGATGTAGGCAAGGTTATTATCGAACATCTAGACTTTGAAGAATTTCAAAGCCGCCTTTAGAGATAAGAATTTCTGGAAACCCGAGACTCTGGGAGCCAGATAACTTACCGTGTAGCAGAAAGCAACAGGAGGAATGGTTTTGACCCATGTACTGCAATCTGGAAACCTGTCAAGGAAGGTCATACAAAGAGAAGCCCACTAGGTCGAGGAAGGCCAGTGTTATCCCAGGGAGAACTTTCCAGTCCAAGTTGCAGCTACCACTTCGAAGATAACTGTCCAGGTTCTTTTAGTTATTCTAATAGAGAAGCGAAAACCAAGGGGTCAAGCCTCCCTCATCAGAAGGAGGACTCTAGAACATCTGAGATAACCACAAGGAGCAAAAGAAAACATAAGCATGTAACAGCAAATTATAGCCCTGAGTATTGGTGGAGAAAAGGGATTAAAAAGGAAATTTACCCACTGAAATAATATAGATGATGTGAGACGATGCAGAATGTAATAGAACTAAATTTTATGCGTACACACACACGCACACACACAGCCATAAGCGCAAAGATTGTTGCCAAGAAGAAAGCCCATTTGTACCATTCTCGAGGTTAAAGACAGACCAGGAACTTAAACCATCCCGAACATATCATCTCTAACGTTTGTTGCGTGGAGCTTGGGGTGGCAATCCTAATAAATTAGATGTTATATTCAGGGTCTGGATAGAGGGTTAGAAGTGGTCTTAATTAAAGTTTTCTACAATGAAGAAAAACTGAGCCATCTTCTTAATAAGAGTTTAATGGATTACAATTGTGCTGCTTGGGTGCAGGAACCTGCAGTTAGCTTAGATAAGTGATTTTAAAGTTGGAATCTTCTTAAAGGCTGGACAGGTTCAAGAGGAGACGGGTACAGCAGTGGTTGAGTTGATGGCAATAAACTCCAGTCTCTTCAGAGGAATTAGCTGATGCTGCAGACACGACATCCAGATGGATATTCTTCCTATCCATGTCTTACGTGTAGAAGTTTACCAGAAGATAGAGGCAGGCAAGAAGCAAAAGTTTCACCATCTCCTACGCCAGTCTCTTAGATCAAGAGAGTTGTGCTATCTGAATAGGAAGGACGTGGAGGAGGAAAACCCAAAGCAAGAGGAACTTTTTCTTCCTCAGTGAAGATGAACTCTGCTCAGTACAGACCACTTAAAACAAGAGAAGCAAGAACCATGACCCCTTGCAGAAGTGCTCTCAAATTTTAATACACATAGGAGTCCCCTGCAGAGTTTATTAGAATGTAGATTCTGATTCAGAAGTCATAGGGCCTAAGATTCTGCATTTCCAACTCCCAGGTGATGCGGGGACTCCTTCTGGGGCTGTCACACTCAAGCAAGGCTTTAAGAAAACTAACTACAAATCTTGCTCTGTCATAGACGAACAGTTTACAAGACCGTCTTAAAAATCAATACACTGAACCCTAGGATCAAAATTCACTTAACTGCTTACTTAAGAAGGCAGGAGTTTCAAGGCTGACTTTGAAGAATGTGTGTTATCAAACTCCTAATCCAAAAGAAGACAAAGAAATGATAGCTGTCATCTGGTCTATAAATTATGTCAGTTACAAAGTATGTCCTCAAAGATCTCGGGGCGGGGGGGGGGGGTCCTGCTAACTTTCAATAGGTTATCTGGAAACGCTAGCTAATTTGCATGATACAATCATATTTGTCAAATCTCCACAAGACAATAAACAATGGCTAAGTGACCATTATTTTAAATTCACACGATATTTATTGAAAACCCATTATGTCTTAGGCCGAAGGTACAACTAGAATCAAGACAGACGCATTTCTTTATACAAAGAGCCGTAGGAGGGATGGGAGAAAGCAACAGTTTCTCTCTGGAGCCAGAGACAGGCTCTTGTGGAGTCCAGGTGCATGGAGAAATCTGAAAGTGAAAGTAGGTGGACGCGAGTCATCCCTGGCCACCCTGCAGGAGCCTGGGAGAGAAAAGGGGGCCAGACCTCAACTGCATCTAAGAGTCTGGGCTTAGGAACAAGTTATGACTTCTCCATATTTCACATCCATTCCTTTGTGCCCAAGCCTTAAGTAAAACCTTGTTAAATTTACAGCATGATATTTGTAGGTGCTATACTCTGAGTCAGTGGGGCCGGGTCTGGGCAAATACGATACAGGAAAAACAGTGGTCCTCCCCTGAGGATGGGCTAAGGATGGCAGGTGTAGCCGCCACGAGTGAACTTAAGACTCGTTAGAGCATCCACGGTCTCATGAAGGAACACGGAGTAAGAAGTACCTGCATGGCAGCAACTGAGAAGGCTGGGGTAGAAGCATCTGGAATACACTCTCAGAGAACAGGTAGAGCAGCATTTAGGGTGCTCCTTCAGAAGTGAGAACCGGTCTCGTTCAGATGACTGCGTGTGATTCATTCTAGGCGGGCCGATTTTACAGCTTGACCCTCACAGCGTGATCCGATTTCCCTTATCTCCAAGCTCTTCCGTATTCACAGTATTCACAGTACTAAGTGTATGCAATTAAGTAATACCTTTATCGAATCCTTCAGCAATCACAGTGCAGACATCCAGAAATACAGCATTTATACGAAGGGTGAATTTTCACTCCCCTTTATTTCTCAGTCCCTCTGTGTCCTGTTCCCACAGCATTCACAGCTCCATCCGCAGTGCAGAATTTCAGCACTATTTCATCCTCAGGGACAGTCCTTCTCTGCCATCCGCCCCACAGCAGCAATAATTCCAGCAGGACTTGTTTAAAACAACAGTATGTCATTGCGAGACACGAGTTTTTCAAAGAGGCTCTTTCGGGGCATGAAGGGCCCTCACATGGCCTCCCCTCCATTTTTCTCTCTGGAATCACTTTTGTCAATAAACTATCAGAAAGGTGCCTTGGATCCTAGAAGTAGAATTTTAAAGTGAGAATATTTTAACCTGTAGAATAGTTTTGAAAACTGAATTTGAGTCCGTGGATAACTGCAATAGACCATATCAACTCCAAATTTTGCTGTCCAACAGTTTAGGGAAATGCATGGAATTTAATTTGAGTGTATTATCGAGATCAGTTAGAAGCTTCGTTAATTTCAAAATATTAGATTCTCTTAAATAGTGAGCTCCCTTAGTGAAGATGAAACGCTGTGTTTGAATGTATCTTGAAATAATATAGCTATGCTATAGAAGGAAACCAAATATAAAACAATTTTCAATGAACAGGTTACAGATTGAGCAGCAAATTTACTTTGTGGAGGTCACTTATATGTGTGTTGATTTAAAAAAATTATCAATATGGGCGACTGGGTGGCTCAGTGGGTTATGCATCAGACTTCGGCTCAGGTCATGATCTCACGGTTTGTGAATTTGAGCCCCGCATCAGGCTCTGTGCTGGCCGTGCAGACCCTGCTTGGGATTCTCTTTCCCTCTCTTTCTGTTGCTGCCCTGCTCTCTCTCTCTCTCTCTCTCTCAAAATAAATAAACTTAAAAAAATAATGCATTATCAACACAACTGGTCAAAAAAAAAATATAAGAAATCATCTGTTTTTAGGCTGTCTGAAGTGACTAACAGATGCCAAATTGTACTCCTGAAAAATGAGGATGTGAGTTTCCCTTGCTACTCAGTGGCCCCTGCTTTTCCAACAGCTCTTTCGGGAGGAAAGTATTGGCTAAGACAAGAGAGGTCCAAGACTGTTTCAACAGCTATAACTCAGCCCTGAGGGCAGGATGGAACAAGGTGAGAGAGGGAAAGGAGAAAGTTTGCCTAATTCATTCCTACACTAATAATAAAAAACAAACACAAACACAAACACAAACACACAACTAGGGAAACCTGATAAGAAACCTAGCAGTTTGTGTCAACTTATTTTATAAGGGAATTTGAGAAAACTTGTTACGTAATTCTCTAGTATTTTGTACAGGAAACTTAGGGTCAGAAATCTTTATCTTGGAAACACTAATATGTATTTTAAAAAGCATATTTTGTTATTTCTGCATCAATTTGCCTTCACCCTATCCCACTCCTACACGTTGTTTTTTTCAAATAAAGATTTTTATCAATACAGATATAAGAAAAGTGCACAGGGGCACCTGAGTGGGTCAGTCAGTTAAGTGTCCAACTTCGGCTCAGGTCACGATCTCGCGGTCCGTGAGTTCGAGCCCCGTGTCGGGCTCTGTGCTGACAGCCCAGAGCCTGGAGCCTGCTTCGGATTCTGTGTCTCCCTCTCTCTCTGCCCCTCCCCTGCTCACACTCTTTCTCTCTCTCTCTCAAAAATAAATAAACATTAAAACAAAATTTCTTCTAAAAAGTGCAAAGATCCTAAGTGTGCAGCTGAATTAATTTTTACACAATGAACACACCTTTATAACCACCACTCAGAGAGAGAAATAAATGTCACCCACCCACCCCACCCCCCCGGAGGCCTTCCATGGACCCTCTCTATCTCTATCTTCTTTTCCAAAGGTAATACTCTGGTGACATGTAAAGTCAGAGATTAGCTGTGCCTGATTTTTAACTCTGTATAAATGCAATGATATAGTATGTAACCTTTTGTGTGTGACTTCTTTCAGTCAACATTATTTATGAGATTTATTCATGTTATTGCATACAGCAATGGTTTATTAATTTTACTTCTTTTTTTTAAATTTTTTGTTAACGTTTATTTATTTTTGAGACAGAGAGAGACAGAGCATGAATGGGGGAGGGTCAGAGAGAGGGAGACACAGAATCTGAAACAGGCTCCGGGCTCTGAGCTGTCAGCACAGGGGCCCGATGCGGGGCTCGAACTCACAGACCGCGAGATCGTGACCTGAGCCGAAGTCGGCGCTCAACCGACTGAGCCACCCAGGAGCCCCTATTAATTTTACTTCTATGAGGAATTCCATTGTGTGAACATACTAGAATTTATCCATTCTATCGATGATAGACAATTGGGTCATTACCAGTGTTGAACCATCTGCTATGGTTTGAAGTGTCTACTGTGAACATTCATACAAATATACATGCACTCACGCACTCCCACACACACACACACATCTTTTGGTGAGTGTATGTATGTATTTCTGTTGGAGTGGAATTGCTAAGTCACAGAGATATGTTCTAAAGACTTTTTCTGTAATTATTTGAAAGAATTATTTACTGATAAAGCCATCTCATCGTTGCATTTTGTGTGTGTGTGAAAAGCTGTTTTTTGAAGGTTTAATAGCTTTAATAGGTATAGGACTGTTTGGCGTTTCTATTTCTTCTTATATAGGGTGTATTAGGTTGTATTTCTCAGAGGGATTTGTCCATTTTCTCTGAATCCTCAAATTCATAGCTTTAAATTTTTCTTAACATATTTTTATTATATGTTTACTGTTTGAAGGATCTGGAGGAATTGCTGCATTGCCATTTTGATATTCTGTGTTTATCCTCCTTTTCGTTCCCTTGATTAGTCTTGCTAAGGTTGTATGGATTTATTAATCTTTCAAACATCCAACTTTTTGCTTCTTTGATTTTCTCTGTACATTTGTTTTCTGTCTGTCACCTTTATCCTCTCCATATTATTTTTTGTGTTTTGTTTGCCAGTCTTTTCTAAACTTCTTTAAATGAGTGCTCAGATCATTAATTTGTAATCTTTCCTCTTTTCTATACATGCACTTAAGACTAAAAACTTCTCTCTCATTGCAGCTGTAGCTACAATCCAGTTTTGAATATCACATTTTTATTATCAAGTTAAAAATGTTTTTCATTTCCACCGCAAGTATTTCCTTGTGAATTACACAAGAGACTTTCTTAATTTCTAAATAATTGGAAATTTTCTTTTCTTTAGCAACTTTTTTGAGTCCTACTTGATATACAAAAGAAATGGGCATATTTAATATAAACAATTTAATGTGTTTGGGTATATGCATAAACCAGTGAAAGAAACCATCACCACAGTCAAAGTTAGACATGTAGCCATCACCTCCAAAAAATAGAAAATAAAATAAATGGGGTTCCTGGGTGTCTTAGTTGGTTAAGTGTCTGACTCTTGATTTCAGCTCAGGTCATGATCCCAGGGTGGTGGGACTGAGCCCTACACGGGGCTCCATGCTGAGCATAGAGCATGCTTATGACTCTCTCTCTCTCTCTTTCTCTCTCTCTCCCCACTCTCTCTCTCTCTAAAGAACAAAAAATTAAAAAATTAAAAAGAAAAAGAAATATATCCACCACCTCCAAAAGTTTCCTGCTGCCCTTTGTTTTTTGTGGTAAGAACACTTAACATAAGATCTACGCTCTTAATGAATATTTGTGTACAACAGCAAAGTATTAACTATGAAATGTATTCTGTATGTTTTCAACCTTTCAATTTAGTAGTGGTTTGCTTTACGGTCCAACATATGTTTCATGTGGGGATATGTTCTACAGGCACTTCAAAGAATGTACATTCTGTGACTGCTTTGAGCAATGTTCTATACAAGTCAACTAGGTTAAGAACGTTTTTGTGTTATTCAAACTCTCTACATCCTCACTAAGTTTTGTTTATGCTCGCCTTCAATTATTAAAATAAATGTGCTTGAATCTATCACTATCATTATACACATGTCAGTTTCTCCATTTAATTCCATCAAATGGGTTTTACACAGTTTGAGGATTTGCTATCTGGTGCATATAGATTTGGGACTCTTACTTCTTCCTGGTGAACCAACCCTCAAGCATGAAGTCTCGCTAGTACTTTTATCTTAAAAGTACTTTGTCTTAAAGTTCACTTTGTCTCATATGAGTATAGCCACTCCAGCTGTTTGTTCTTTTTGGTTAACATTGGCACAGTGTTATAATCACCGTTATTTTAAAGTCCGTGTACTTTGTTTCCATTATCTGACTCACCTGTCAGTCTCTACTGTGTTTGCTGTTTTCTCTTGGCTTTCTGCAACTTGATGGTTTCTCCTGGTGTTTTCCTTCTTGGTAACTTGTTGTCGTTGGTGTCGACATGTGTTCTGAACATGTGTTCAGAGCATGATGTTCTGAAGCTCTGAATGATGTTGTCCTCCTGGAGAGATTATTTATTTTTGCTTCTGGCAAGAAGTAAGAATAGGAGTTGTATTAACTAGTACAAATTTGGATTGAACTGAATTGAAGCTGAATTTCTATTTTTGCGACAGCTAATTTTTGTCTACCTCTACCGATCGAGTGTAGACTTCAGGGGTCACAGCTGAAAAACTGGCATGTTCCTACATCCTGCTTTCTTGAAGGGCCCTGAATTTTAATTTGTTTCCCCAGGACCACAAGACTGATAAAAGTTTATTGGGCTTGCCATCCTCTTAGTTGATGCTTATAAATTAACAAATGCCACTTCTCTTCAGGACTTTGACTCCTAAAATTCTGGCTGCCCTCATATCCCTAAATTCCAATTTTCATCTCCCCACATTGTAAAACTGCCAAAAACCCTCTCTCTGCTCTCAAGCCTGCACACCTATGAATCAGCATATGCATTGAGGATAAATGTGGCATAAGGTATTGGGATAACCTCAAAACACTTCTCCCTGAATTCATGGCGTCTCGAGTGTTCAAAGCCTCTGCTAGCCCTAATGCTAGCATTTAACTCCAACCCTCAAGTCAGAGGGGTATTGCCTCTAACCAGAGATTTCTAAAGCTTCTTCCAGCTTTCCTACTTGTACTTGGAAGAAGAATTATTTTCACACAAGTAGTCTGTCATAACCAGAGGTAGAAATTCCACTCACACGCTTCTGAAATAACATTCCTCTAGAAAATTCTAATCTCGCTTAACTGTGCCAAGGTGAATGGAAAATACAAAAGGACTGTTTGGGGTTTTTTTCCCCCGATAGTATTGCAGAATATTCCCACGTCTTACTGAGGTGATGAAAAATTTGGTTCAAGTAAGAAAACCCTGAAAGGAAACTCTTAAGGAAAACTTGAGTGTCGTGAGTCTTACAGCCATCTCTTTCCCCTGAGAAATTTTCCTTCTAGAGCGTAATGAGTATTAGAAAACATATGCTAGCACGTAATGCTTCTCGCTGTATGGGTATCATTGCTGAGGACTGAAACAGGTAATGCTGTGATAATGCTGTGAGGTCTGCCCCGGCAGACCTCATACATTAGATGGGTAGTGACTGGGAGGAGTTCGGATGCGGTATGGTGAAGGTGCTAGACGAGGAAACTTTGCACCAGAGGAAAAAAGTGTTGTGATTTCAAGGTTGGTTCTTCAATGTACCCTTTTCCAGTCTTCGCCTGTGCCGCGAGTATTCTTTTCACATCAACACGACTATGTGACGTATGTGCCCTGCTGCAAGTTCCAGCTCAACTGTAAATGTTAGAGATTCTTCGGTCCTCCAGCCACCTAATCCACGTTTCTTAGGGTGCTTTTATGGAATTTCCACTGGTCTTGCTAACATTGTGTTTATTAATGAATGTCTTCTCCCACTCAGAATTAAATCTCAGTCATGACAGAGACTGAAATGTCTCCATCGTTTCCCCTGAACTACTTTGTACTTATAAATAGTTGTTGGCAAAATAAGGACATTGAGAATAACGACCTTGCTTTAATGAAGGGCTATATAGCATTCAGTGTAAATCCAAGTACCAGAAAATTCTCTCCCCTGTAGTTGTGGGTAGTACAATATACCAGAATGTGAAAGATATATAGTAACAATTAAGGTAAAGTATAATCACACTAAAGTTGTCGTGTGTGTATGTGTGTGTATGAGTCTGTGTGTGTGTGTGTGTGTGTGTGTGTGTGTGTGTGTGGTGGAAACGTTATCTTGTCCAGCTAGCAATAGACAGCCAACTGTTGATCGTTAATTCCAACAAATTCATCCTTCATTTGTAGTTAGTTATATTTATTTGCGCAAAAACAATTCAAATCAACAAACATCTTTGTTGCATTTCTACAATGAAAAGCACTGTGTTGTGCATTCTGAGAATGACAAAAAAGTATAATATGTTAACCCTGCCCTCGATAAGGTACATTCTGAGAAGTTAAGACAGTAATATGTTAACAACAGAAATATGGATGAAATAATTTTAAAAACCAAGTTGAAGGAATGTCACCAAGCATTACATGATGAATTGCCTAATGAATTAAAGAGGCAAGCATTGCATTAGGAAGTGGATGCAGTGTGAGTGCCAGGGTGGCGTGAACGGGGCTGTCGCCAGCAGAAGAACATACGTGTTCCGCACACAAACCCTGGTGGGGTGGAAGTGAAGCAGCTGAAATTCAACCCCAATTCCACTCAAGCCATCTCCCCGGATACAGCCTGCTTCAGACAGGATAGGAGGGGCCTTTTTATAATTCACACAAAGATATTATTTATGCCAAGAACTGAGGAATTTTATGGAAGCTGTAAGATTTAAACAAGGTCTTGGAGAACTAGTGTCATTTGCTGCAAATCCAGCAGGTGAAAAGTATGTTTGGGAGCCACCAGTGTGGGGAGAGTGCAGTGTTTACAAGGGGAGTGCTTACAGATAAGGAAACTTATGGGGAAGACATTATATGAGTGTATGTATACATGAATAGCCTTGTACTCCAGGCTAAAGAGAACAGGATTTATATTATAGATATGTAGAGCCAATAAGCGCTTTGAACAGGTTACAAGTGGTTGCTTTTTTAGGGACGTTTGTCTAATGCAATATATTCAATGACAGACAAGAGTCGGGGCATCTCCTTGGGGCGCCGTTGTAATTGTCCAGGCATGATGTGATGAGGGTCTGGTCGAGGGCAATGGTAACTGTAATCGAAAGAAAAATGTAAGAGGGATGCAAGAATAAATGCAAGATAATTGAAATACTAAGAGAAATGGGAAAATCGGGAGAAGGAGTTTTATTCTGGAACACAGATATTTTAGTTATCAAAAGCAAGATTTCTTTTTCAAGTAAGCTTAATATTCCTTTTCCAATCTTGCGTTCACGTATTCAGTGGTTTTTCTCAACAGAATTCCGCCAGCCTCAGAAAATTCTCCAAAAGATCCTAAGTAAGATCTTAAGATCCTAAGTAAGTAGATCGTAAGATTCTACTTAAATTTTGAGACCAAAGGAATGAGGTTCCAGTCTGTTGTGCGACAGCTACCAGCACGGCCTCCGGCACTAGCCTTCCTGAGTTCCTTCAGTATTTAGGAGTCATACCACCTTGGACAAGACGTGGTTTCTCAGTGCCTCGATTTCACCATCTGCAAAATGGGGGCAGTCATAGTATCACGTGGCAGTGAGGAATGAGAAGGCACCTGGTACATAGTGTCAGCTGTCATTCAGGTCATTCTTGGCCTTGTTATTTCTTGTGTTTCCCGCATCATGTCAACCTGAGGCTAAGAAAATGGACATACAAGCTACAAAACGGTATTTCTGTGACTCTATCTCTAGCTTACGTTGCAGGAATTTCCACCGGCCTCCTCAAGCTGCCAAATGATTCTGGAAATCACCGCGTACTGTCTCCTTGGGCTATCAGGATGTCCAATCCTGCGCCTTTCTCAAAGTCTTATGATGTAAGCAGTCTTCACTGCTGCCCATCAGAAGCTCTGTCGTTGCTGATGCCTATACACACAACGATACTGCTAATATCGAATTTCGAGGGCCCCAAAACACACCACGGGCATACCATTACCAGTGTCACCACTGCCAACCCCAGCTGTACGGCTGTCTCCAGCTCTGCCCCTTCCAGGGCAACGTAAAGCCATCCACACCTGGCCACTGATGACAATGCTGCTTACACCTTGTGTTCTTATTGTCCCTCAGAGGTGGAGAAGTTGCTCATTTTATCTTCACTTGGCCTGCTTTCTTCCATGTGCTTTATCCTAAGGACTCAAGTTGACATCCTACAATTAGGCTGTTGGACCCTCCACTTGACAAGCACCACGCCGTACTTAGAATCCCCTCTCCAACTTGAAATGTACCTTTTGCCCTTGAACTTCCTTCGAAAGGGTCTTTCCTAAGAGGTTACTTGATCCCAGAGGGCAATAGCCTGACTTCTAGGGGCTCCTGTTAAAGGCAACATGGGTTCAAATTGAAACCCCTTGTCTACTTGGTTTTAAAAAAAAAAAAAAAAAAAAAAGCAAGGCCGCATAGAAAGACCACTTTTCGGAAAAGAACCAAACTCATAAAAACAAATATTAATGTGGGGAGATGTGTTTTTCTGTAACAGAAAACTAGGCAATGAACAGGGGAAAAAATGTGAAGGCATTAGAGAAATAAAAGTAGTCAACGCGATATAATTTCAATCCCCTGACAATGACGGATAGATCGCAGGAATGGAGTCAGATGGATGCTTGTCTCTGAGTGCATTACGAAAATGTTCCCTCACACAGCTTGTGAAGCAATCAACAGGACCAGGGGCTATTCTGGACTTAGTCCAAGGAAATGAAAGTAGGTGAAATGAATACTGTAACATGGAAGCTAATAAACCCCTAGGGGAAAGTTATAATATCACCAGATTGGAACACACTTCTGAGAATATTTGTGAATGGTAATAGAAGTACAAAAATATTGGAAATGTGGAATGAGCTAAAAAAAAAAAAGTTGATTGGAATCAACTGTTGTGCACTATAATGGAAAGGTATACAGTGCTAAGAACATACGACATTTGCTATCCTGAAATTCAATTCTAATAACAGAAGTCAATGTAGTCTCATAAAAATGTAGTAATGGAAATCAAAAACAATTTTCTTATTTAAAAATACTATCAGCTGTGATATGGGATTAGATTCTGGAGATTAAAAAGAATGAGAGAAGTCACAAGCAAGCTTCCAAATGTATTTAAAACACAGTTTCAAAGGAAGCTGTGTGGAATTGCAGAAAGAACAGGGATTTTGGAGCCTGACTGGCCTGAATTCATGATGCTAGGCGAGTCACTTCTCTCATTTCCTCTGCTGCACAAAGGGTACAGGAATACCTGCTTTAAAAGAGCTATTGTTCCCGGAAAGTCAGATCAGTCATGTGAAAGCCCTCCCGCGGCGTATAGCATCAGGTAGTTGCTCAGTAAATGTCGCCTCCTCATCCCCCTTCATTTCCAGGGCAACAACCTACCGGTCATCAGCTCCCCTTTCTCATTTTCTTCCTTCTTCCACCGAGGTGCTCATATCCCCATTTCCAGGCCAACTCTCTAAGTCTACTGGGCCAGTGGGAAAAAAAATGGAAGAGTAGAAATGGCCTGAGAGGTCTTGAGAGAATGAAACATACAGAGGAACCACATTATAGGAAGTGCTTTTCACCAGCTGGTAAACCTTGACCTGGATTAAGGTAGCTCTAAAATATGAACTAAGTATGCAGATCAGCAGAGAATGGACTTGTTTTTTTCAGGGTAAAATGGAGACAATGCAGACATTAGATGGATGAAACCAAATATTTTCAAGTCTCTTTCAAGCCCTTTCTTCTGATCCTAGTCAGACTGACATGTTTGTAATCTGGCTTCCAAGGAGCAGGCTTGGTGACCCATGGCCTCCTCAGATCTGCACCCCCTAAAAGTAGGCAGTGCACCCTTGGGTACACAGAGGTAACACACAGAAATTGTTCTCGAAAACTACGAAAATTATGCATTTTTCATATGAGAGCTCTGTCCATATTTACAAAAGAATGTACATGTGAAATCAAGAGAAATCTATCTATCTGCTATTTGGGCTAAGCTCAGTTTATGAGACATCCTCAAAATGTAATTTTACTTCAGTGTCTCCTCCTTTAAAATGTACTCGGTGGATGGGGCACCTGAGGGGCTCAGTCAGTTAAGCGTCCAGTTCTGGGTTTCAGCTCAGGTCATGAACCCACAGTTTGTAGGCTCAAGCCCTGCTTCGGACTCCTTGCCTTCTTGGGATTCTCTGTCCCCTTCTCTGTCTGCCCCCTCCCCATTCATTCTCCCTCCCTCCCTCTCTCTCTCAAAAATAAATTGATTAAACTTTTTAAAAAATGTATTCCGTGGAGAAGGTTTTCCCCTGCCATTAAAACGCCCCATCGGCTCCTGGGTGGCTCAGTCAGTTGAGCGCCCGACTTCAGCTCAGGTTGTGATCTCACAGCTCATGGGTTCGAACCCAGCGTCAGGCTCTATGCACAGAGCCTGGAGCCTGCTTCAGATTCTGTGTCTCCCTCTCTCTCTGCTCCTCCCCTGCTCACAGTCTGTCTCTCTCTCTCTCTCCCTCCCTCAAAAATAAATAAAGATTAAAAAAGAAATTAAAAAATCAAACACCTTTTCAACAGGTTCTTTGTTTACTGTTTAGTAATAAATGATTCCAAATTCTCCTTAGGTTCAAAACAGTGTCAAAGCAATAGTCATATGCCCATTGCTAGCAATTATGAAATATTTGAACTTGGTTTGGAGTTAAATCCTCCTCTATCCACCAGCCTCCCAGTCTCAGGAGAGTTCCTGCCACCTAGAAGGCAGGACACTCATCTTCTTTGTCCTATTTCTTCTCTTTCATTATCTGTAGTCTTTAACTCTTCCTGGGTTGAAACACAGGCAGCTTAGAAGCAGAAAGGCAGGCAGGGAATTGGTATTGTTCTAAGCTGACTTTATGCTACCTGGGCAGAGAATATTGGTTAAGCTGATTGTTTCCTTCGTGGAGGTTTTAGTAGCTAAATTTGGAGGTCCCTTGCTGGTCCCCTCCAACTACATGTCTAGCCTGTATTTCTCTTTCACTGGTCCACCTCCCCTCTCAGCCCCTAGTTCTTAGACAACCCATTCTATGGAGATTTTTCTCTGCTGGAGTTCCATTGTCTCTTCCAGGCCAGCTTCTCAGGTAGGACATAAAATAGCTTCAGGCCATTCATTCCTACATCAATCCCTCTCTGGTACCTGGGGTTTTGCTTCTCAGTCTCCAACCTGGCAAGAGAGAGCAGTTACCTTCAGGATGCAGGGGTGACTCACCTCCGCATAGCTGCCAAACCAGCTTTCCAACACATCTCTGCTCTTCCTGAAGAGTCAGACTCAGTTCACTCTGGGCTCAAGCCCAGAGGAGGAATGACAAGCTCTCTGGACAGTTGTTGAAGTTCTCCCTTAATCTCTTGGACAGAGGACAGCCGTGTCTCCAGCCCTCGTCCCTTAGGGAAAGAGGAAGCTCTCAATGCAGCTTTCCTTGTACAATGGTTCTCAAACGCTTTCCCCTTTCCTTTCTTAACATTTTCACACCCTCCATTTGGGTCAGTGTTCCCCTAATGTCAAGCTCCAAATTTGCAAAACCAGCTCTTAACCTTTTGCTTTAAAATATGCGCATTTTGATCCAGGCCTCACTTTGGTGGGCCACATCTATTGTACGGTGTTAGATTTTATCATGCTAATACATATACGCAAACAAATTTTTTTAAACATTAGATAAAGGGAAATATCCAGCATTTTAGTATCAGGGCAATATTACACCAAAGTATGGGTGACCATTTAACTACACCT
Source organism: Panthera onca (assembly GCF_046562875.1). Taxonomy (NCBI): domain Eukaryota; kingdom Metazoa; phylum Chordata; class Mammalia; order Carnivora; family Felidae; genus Panthera; species Panthera onca. The sequence goes on along the minus strand of NC_138350.1, from coordinate 53,531,315 downwards.
GAAATATTGAGGCTTCCATGCACTCGTTCATTCATTGTTCAGTATTAACTGAATAAGCATAATATGTAAGCACTGTGCTTGGGTCTGAAACCACAATAGAGAACCAAAAAAGTCATGGTCCCTGATAATGGACTATACAGTCTGCAAGGAAGGCATCTGTCCCCTTTTTTATTTGCCCTTTTTTATTTTTCAAATAGAGACTTTAATAAACTCTTATACTCTTGGTTCAACATTGCAAATGCACCCCTTTTGTCAATGTCAGCCTGTACAAGGCAATTAAGTCAACACACATATGAGACAGCTGGTTCTCGCCAAAAAGTGACCGGGGTATATGATATGAGATAGTTACCTAAAGTCCTTGCCAAGATTTTGTGTTATTGAAACCTGAAAGTTCACTTAATCAGAAGTACTTCTTGGTAGAGCACCATGGGTCAGTAGGTGAAGCAATGGCATGGAAAGGACTCTGGGAACATGAATTTTAATTTGGTTCTGCCACTGACTGTGACCTTGATCAAGTCCCCAGACTTGTATCTCAGTTTCCCTGCTGTAAGAGCAGGAGGGGGCTTGTAATAAAATTGGTTGAGTGTTGTTGTGCTCTGTTTTCTTTACATCTGGAGAAGGCAAGTTAGCACTACGATATCTGTTTTGTGGATATTGAAACTGAGCTACCAAAAAAAAAATCCAAAGATATTTCTATATCCATATAGTAAATGAGAAGTGATATAAAAGTGATCTCTAACTCCCCAATCTCTTGCTTGAGCAATAGTCTTCACAATGTTCAATAGGTTTTAGTTGGTTCAGTTTCCATCTCCATTCTACTGTCTTTCATGGAAAGGTTCTATCCTGACTCTTTCCTATCCTGTAGTGAAAGAAATGTATAGGCTACCTTTTGAAGCCATATGTTTTTTTTTACCACGGAATTTAATGATGACATGGGCTGAATGAAACAAAACAGGTACTGAGGCCCTGCTATGAGCCAGACACTGCTCTGCACTAAGCATATTAAACAGCATGATCAATCAGGGTTCATAGCTATTTAGGGCTTACTTTGTACCAAGTGCTTTCTGTGGATTTTTCTTTTAGTTATAAAAGCAACCCCTCTGGTGTAACAAACAGCCATTTTACAGATGATAAAACTAAGCCTCAGAGTGGCCATACATCTTTTCTAAGATCACACAACTAGTAAGTGGAAGAAACAAAAGTTTCATCCAAACCTTCTAACTCCAGGGTCCATATTCTTAACCACTAACTTACTCTGCCTTCCAAAGATGAATAAGATTAGATGGAACCTCCTGTGAAGAAGTTCATGGGTGAATGGAGGAAGAAGATTCATAAATAACTGCTATGGAAGTAAAGAGAAGTGTGCAGTTAAATTTGTTTGGGGCCAGAGAACACAAGTGTGTGAGAAAGTGTCGCAAAAGAGACAACATATGAACTTGAAGGAAGCAAACAAGGGATGGAGATAGGCATTCCAGAGGCAGAAGCATGGAGCTAAGACCCTGTAATCTGGAAGAGGTACAGGGGAAAGAACCCTCACAGTGTGGCTTGAGCGAGGTACAGTTGGCTTCTTCCTTCCTAGGGATCCATCCGCTCCTAGATCTTTCAATGGCTCCACAGAATCTGAATGTAGACATAGCCTTCTCACTCCTCTGTCCTCCTGCCCAGAGCCCGTGGGGTAGTGAGAATCTACAACTGCAAAGATATGGCCAACTCCCTATCAAGCAAAAAGTCCAAGTGACTAGTTTGTTCCCCAAGTGAAAGCATAAAATTCTGAAGTATACTTAATCTATAGATGAGTGAATCCTGTCTGACTGTGGAATCAGCCACAGACTGATGGTTGCTTTTAGGACAATGGCCTTCTTGTCCCCAACATCCAAACTGATGCCACACTGCGTGTGACACCAACATTCAGGCAACACAAATGAGTTAAGGTTCAGAAATGGATGTGAAAACACTATTGAAGATAAAATAATGGTAGGGAGTAAGTAGCAAGAATGAGAACACAAGCAGGCATCAGGGAAAAAGAAAAAATTCCCCTCAAAAACATTTCTCAAGAGCCTATGATAATCCAGGTTCAGATCGATCTAGCCTAAAAAAGCAAAATTCTTGCCCTTTATTTGATGTTAGTTTAATATTTTTAAATAAAGTGTATGAAAGATCAATGTGAAGAATGGAAGACAACTGTTTTTTCCTTTGTAATGATACCCATCAGTTTCCGCTTTGGGAGTCTTCTATTTATGGCGGGTATTTTTCCCTCTATAGTAATTCATGGGGAGTAGTTAAAATAGGATTTAAATTGAACACATTTTGAACTATTCCACAGTTGAGTATCCATTTGGTGTAAGTACTGACCACACACACAAAAGAAAACCTGATTAACTCGATTCCTATGTGGGAAATCCAAGGAATCACATAGGAACTCATCTTTGTGTGATTTTGGGGTAGTGACACTGTAAAATGTTTGCCTCATGAGAACAAGATAGAGAAGGATTTATATTTGCTCTTCCTAGGCTTTTCAGTCCTTCTCCTGGTGTTATGATCCATGTTCCTAGATGGGCACCTCTGGATGTAAGCTTGGGAAATTTAGGGGCAGGGGGAGGGTTTAAACTACATTTCCTCATAAGCTTATGTTATTGCTGCTTATCAGGACCCATAAAAAATAGGCAAAGACTTTTTAAAAGAAGATTGAGTCACTGGCTTAAAAAAAATCAATGAGAATAACCAAACTATTAATTTCATAGAATATAATATTTGCATTCTGAAAGGGAAAAGGATAAGATTCCTGAGTAAAAAAATCCAGGTTTGTAATAATGAGGACTATGATAATAAGAATGTCTGCAACTAATAATTTTATATCTATTATTTTTAAATGTTGAGAATATTTCACACTCTTAGATAGGTGTCATTTGTATCTCACACTTGAAGGAACCCTGTCTCTGAGAGGTTAAGTACCCTACGTAAGTTCATATGTACGACATGGACCCAAGCTCAAATCTACAATGTGAAAGGCTGAACTTCACTGTTATGTTTTACTGTGTAAAAATTAGATGGCAGACTTAATCCTGAAGGAATATGTAAACTCAGAAATCCAGGTTCACTGACAGATTCCAAATATAATATTTTAATGCTCTCACAAAATACTTAATTCTTTGCCCCATCCTTCGTCGAATCAAAAAACTGTCTGCTTGTAGACTCAGACAGACATGCCTGCCCCTGTAACCAGCTCCAGCCTGAGTTCAAGAGCCACGTCAAAGGGCTGAGAGCCACAGGATCCGTCAGCATCAAGCTTGTGCTTTCTGTTTATATCCTATGCCTATTATTCAGACCTTTTGAACGGCTCCTAATCTCTTGTTGTTGAGGGCTTGTGACCTGGACTCATGACCCAATGTTGCCAAAAACTTCTTTTTCACCCTCTGACCTTGTGTGTTGCAGAATCCTAACCTTGGTATCCGATCCCTGACGCCTCTCTCCCTGGTTCTTGTCCTCTTACTTGCTAATCTCTCCCTCAACTGACCTCTCTGGAATTAATCAATGATCCACCTGCCAGTAACCTTTGTGCCTAACCAAGCTCCCAGTCTTGGGTCTCCGGCTTTCTCTCTGGCCCATTGTCTCCCAAACCCTGTTAGAACATGCTTTGAAGGAACAGTCTGACTTTCAAAGAAGCAAAATCATCTTGAAGCCTTACAAAACACGAGCCTTGAAAATAAACATACCTACAAAACCCCAAAAGTGAACATTTTGATGGGCTGATCACACGGCAGCAGAACATGGCACCAGTCATGAGCCCAGAAAGGAAGGAGAGCAGGAAAAAATATAGAAATGAAGGAGCCACTTGAGGGTACGAATTTTCAAATGCACAATTGTTGTCTAGCTTCTCTCTTTTAAATTACATCTCTTTAAAAGCAGAAGCTGAACATCATTCCACTTTAGATCCCACACAATGTTCAGTATAATGCCTGGGCCTCGTTAGCCCTCATAGGTACATATTGAACTAATCAATTGAATAACTAATGCTTAACGAATTGACTAAAAACAGCCCTTTGATCTCTTGGTCCTGTAAGACTACCTTTGGCACTTCAGTATACACGTTTATAACTGTGTCGATCAGTTTACCTCCCCCATGTTGTCATGAGGATTTTAAAAGTCGAGAACAGGGGCATGTGGGTGGCTCAGTCGGTTGGACGTCTGTCTTTGGTTCAAGTCAAGATCTCACTGTTTGGGAGTCGAGCCCCGTGTCGGGCTCTGTGCTGACAGCTCAGAGGCTGGAGACTGCTTCAGATTGTGTCTCCTCTCTCGGCCCCTTCCCCATTTATGCGCTCTCTCTCTCTCTCTCTCTCTCTCTGTCGAAAATAAACAAACATAAAAAAAAGAAGTCAAGAACAGCCTAAAATTGCCTGTGTCATGGTCTGGCATTCAACTGCATTTTCTGAAAAGAAAGAAAATTTAAATAATAAACCAAAGACCAGCAAATAATAATAATAATAACAACAACAGTAGTCCGTGTTGTTCAGGCCAATTTAGCAAAAGAAAAAATATTTCAAAAAATATTTTGAGGTATATCTGTATCCAGACAGATTAGAGCAAATTACAACTCAAGGCAAAATGAAAAGAGAACCAAACATCCTCCTAAAACTTACACGTGGAAACAAATGGAAAATAACACTGGGACTTTGAAAATGAAGGGGGTGGCCCTGAGGATTTCAAATGAACTGCCCTCCCTGCCGCTTGAACAAGGGCACCATACAACCAAACAAAGGGCGGAGGGGCTGTGTTCTAGCCTGAGATCCCCCCACATGTGTGCACTAGTGAGGTAAGCACCTGCAAGGAGGGAGCTTAAGAGAAGACTTCGCATTGTTCACAGACTCTTTCAAGCATTGCGAGGGTGGGATTCCATCTGTTCAGTTCAGTTCGGTTCAGTGAGCCGGTTCACTTTTAATGGTTCACTGAGTTGTGACACCTAGTAGAAATTACAACCAATGTTTTAACAAAAAAAAAAAAACCTTTACATGAGCATTTATGGCATTTATGAAAGTTTTCTTTAAAGTTTTCAGCTCCATGTGTTTCTGATCTGTTTCTAGGACACCTTTCCCCGGTGTGTGTGTGTGTGTGTGTGTGTGTGTGTGTGTGTGGAGGGGGGAAATACAGCTTTAAAAAATATACAGCCCCTGAAAAAGGGGACTATATTTGTTGGGCTCTGTTTTACAACACTGGCTTAATTTGTGCATGACTTCAGACAAACACAGGAAGTTACAAAGCTCTCACTCAAGGTTTGCATTCACCTAACCATGAGCTCTTTATATGTAGAAAGAGCTATAAGTGCCTTACAGTCTCTGCAGCAGCTTACCAGATACTCTACCTTGAGGAACAGGTAGAATTCCACTCTCCTCGCTTGAGTGACTCCCTGAACAATACCAAGTTAGTAAGTTTCTCAGCAGCGAGAAGGTGATGGGGGAGGGTTCTCCATCTGATATCTGCTCAGAGGCTGGCGTCTTACAAAAAGTCTGTGTGCTCACACGGGCCTTTGCAGGAGGCCGGGTACTGATCAGCAATGATTGTGATCTCAGTTAGATCATCATTTCCACTCACCTAGAGGAGAAGAGATAAAGCGGTGGCGTGCTACAGTGATGTCAAGTGATGAATGGTTATTTGCCGTGCATTTTGCAAATAGCACATTGGGCATGATGTAGGAGAACCGTTGTAAGAAGTTCAACAAATAGCGCAAGGCATTCCCACTACACTTTAAGAAACCCGCCTGGAAGCTGCCAGACCTATTTCTCACAGGGGGAAGGAAGCATGCAATCTATCGGGAGAGAAAACAAAATCGAGAGAGGAATGCTTGAGGAGGATTTCCACTGCACGCACTGGAGGTCTGAAAAGAATGAAAGCAAATCTCTCAAACAGAAATGTAAGGTAGAAGGAAATGCAAGAAGGCATACCACATCAGGCCCCAAGTCCAGTTGATTATGCCTTCATCCCTGCATGCCACTGATGTTTTTGGCTTATCACACACCATACGCTTCAGTTCACTCCAAAAACTAGCTCCAACATTTTCATCCGATCATTGCTCAGCATAGGAGGGGTAGGTAACCCCAGGCGGACAAGCTATCCCTGGGTGTCGACACTAAAGAGTTTCCTGGGGGCGCCTGGGTGGCTCAGTCCGTTGAGCATCTGACTTCAGCTCAGGTCATAATCTCACAGTTGGTGGGTTCGAGCCCTGTGTCGGGCTCTGTGCTGACAGCTCGCAGCCTGAAGCCTGCTTCGGATTCTGTGTCTCCCTCTCTCTCTGCTCCTCCCCCACTCACACTCTGTCTCTCTCTCTCTCAAAACAATAAACATTAAAAAACTCTTTTTAAAGTGTTTCCTGTTGGCAATAACACTTCATCAAGTGAAAGGATCCTGATTTGTTTGTCATCAAGGAAAAGAATACAATTGAAAAATAGCTCCTTTAAAGGAAGCTTTTGCCATTGTGTGCTTCTTATACATCTCTGAGATCACTGTATTTTTTTTTAAGTCCGGTTTACCATTTTCCTCATTCTGAGATTGTCCCTTTGAACCGTGACTTCAGGTATGGTCACTGCCATGTCAAAGCAGGCAGAGAAACGTTTGCTTCAAAGAAACCATTTGATGTGAGCTTTGCTTCTGTAAGGTGTACTCACATCTCTGATGAAATTCCTCCCACTGGACTTTCTGGCTGTTTGTGTCTTGCCTCTGTCCCTTTGTACTCGTCTCACACCAGCTTTTAAACGGTTCTCCTCTTCCATCAGAGTGATTGGATGGCTAATTTCTGGCCTGTAATAAGACAGGTCAACAGCACACTCTCTATTAATACATAGAGCGCTTGCTATGCTTGGTTCGACCTCCTTCTCGCCTATTCTCTCTATACTAATCTTCCTTTCCAAAGCCTCCCATTTTGAACAGTAAATTCTACTGATCAAATTAGTTTTTAACAATCAGAAACTAGGTGACCTGGGAAGCAGCTAATAGATCAACTCCATCCACCTTACATACCCACTTTTCTTCTTTTAAAAGAAAAAGACATAATAAAGCGGTTTGCATGTTAATCACCCCAACAAAAAGCACACATAACACACACCAAACTGTAATCAGGCTTGAATTTTTAGTAAAATTTATATGACAAAGGAAATGCTTCTCTCTAGAAATGAATAGGAAAATAAAGGGAGAAAACTGACAAATGTACTATTAAAAAAAGATGTTTCTGAGTCCTCTCTAAAAATTGCAAATGAGCTACTTGTGTGTCTGTGGGTTAGATCTTTCTTTGAAACTATTTCAGAAGCTAACCTGGGTGGCATTTAGAAAATCACAGCATGATTAAAGATTGCTGGCATGCTTTACAAAAAGAAAAGAAGAAAAAGAGGAAGGTCGGGCCTCACTAACTTCTTGGAATTTCTGGAAGACACAACTGACCATGAAGACTGAGAGAATAGAATGAACACCCTATTCTTTGCATTTTTTTTAAAGAAAGCTTTTGATACTGGTCTGTGTTAAATACTATGAAAAGTTTTAAAACAGGTAAACTCATTAGGACATGGGGAAGACGTTAAGATATGTCTAGCTATTCCCTGAAAAATGGGCCCATTCGCCCATTCAAAAGGTAACGAATTACCAAAATGTATGTGAAAACCTCTAAAACAGAAACAGAAAATAGGCATTTATTGGACACCTACTGTGTTCCAGGCATGTCACACGCTTGCTCTCATTGAATCTTCACTCAGCCCTGCAAGGTAGATACGGCTGTCCTCATTTACCACATGAGGAGGCTGATTCTCCATGAGATTAAGCAGATAGCCTTAAGTCACTCCGCTGGTAAATGAGTGGGTGAACAGGGATTCAAACTCAGGTCTAGCTGGCACCAGCCTTCATGGTCTTGACACCACGCCACCTGGACTCCCGGGGAAACTAATGTTGGTGTCTCTGGCCCCCACACCCCTCAGCTCTCCTCTCCCACAGGAAGGCCCTCCGCTAGCCTCTCCTTCCAGATACCTGCTGAACAGATTCTGGAGTTCTTCATTCGCAGTAAGGTACAACATTGGAGGTATCTGGATCTCCCCCATATTTTCTGCTTTAAACGGAAGGGATTCTGTTCCAAGAGGAAATTCCGGCAGGCAGGAGTGACTGCAGAAGAGGCTTTCCTTTTCTTGTGACCTGTTTCTGGCTCTGCAGAAGGCCTCCCCTGCTCATGTATACCTTTAAATATGAGTGTGTGCAATGCACCATGCAGAGTTCAGCAACATCTTTTGGCTAACTAGCTGACATTTTGGTGCTTAATAAAAATGGACAGAGCCTGGGGGAGTCAATTACAATGAGGGTACTGAGCTAGAACCTCGTTGGGAAGGAAGAGAAAAAACAAAAGACTGAAGTGGCTAGAGTTGAAGGAAAAGTTTAACAGGTGAGCTTCAGTAATGGTTATATTAGTTCATATCACAAGCATTGTCGTCATAGCATGGATGCCATTTAATGTTTTAACATCCATATCCCTCAGGTAGTAAATGTTAGACACCAAGTTTAGCACACACACACACACACACACACACACACATACATACACACACATACATAGATATACACACATACAACATATCTCTAAAAAGCAATCATAAGTTCAATATTTATAAGGCTTTTAAAAATTAAAGCAAATGAAAATTATTTGATACTGAATGTTTTTTATAATCATCCCTTGAGATTATTTTTCACATCCTGGGGTATCACAAAATCAAAGTACCTTATGCTCCAGTGCTAGAAGTATTTTGGCCTTCAGAGAATAAATGCCCTGAGGATCTTACCAGAGGGACTTGCTTATAAGGGAGAGTCACTTCCTGTGGTTCTTCTGGAAGTCCATTAACAACTCCCAGCCCCCACAAGAATCCCTGTATGACATTTAACACAGCAATTTTAACTTTGGCCTTTCATGCTCATATGTTGCATTTGACCAAGGTTGTTGAGATCTTCCAAATTGAATATGTTTACGAAATCAAAACCTTACCAAGAGTTATTTTTTTATAATCCACACGGGTGATTCTCATACCCTTTGTGTCAGGAAACTTTTACACTCTTGAAAAATATGTAGTAGTCCAAAGAGATTTTTTTTTTTTTAATTTTTTTTTTTCAACGTTTTTTATTTATTTTTGGGACAGAGAGAGACAGAGCATGAATGGGGGAGGGGCAGAGAGAGAGGGAGACACAGAATCGGAAACAGGCTCCAGGCTCCGAGCCATCAGCCCAGAGCCTGACGCAGGGCTCGAACTCACGGACCGTGAGATCGTGACCTGGCTGAAGTCGGACGCTTAACCGACTGCGCCACCCAGGCGCCCCCAAAGAGATTTTAATTACATGAATCATACCTATTGATATTCACCTTGCTAGAAATGAAAAGGCAGACGTTTCAAATGTATATTTATTCATTCATTTGAAAATGACAAACCTGTTTATAAATCATAATTTTATGAAAAGTAACTATATTGTCCTAAACAAACATTAGTGAACAGCCTGTCATTTAAAAAATATGTTTACATATTAAATCATTTTAATGCCTGGATTAATAGATGATAACTGGATTCTTATGTCTACGTTTGCATTCAATTTGCTATAATATGTTGCTCTGGGAGAGGCATGTGAAGAAAATCCAGACTCACACAGAGAGGTAGAGAGAAAAGGGAGGGCATTTGTGTACCCATTTCAGATAACTTTGATATTCTTTTTGGATATTACATCAATTCAACAAATAGTAGTTACCTTTGAATCAGTTGCAATGTGGAATCAGATTCTGTGTCTCCCTCTCTCTCTGCCCCTCCCCTGTTCATGCTCTGTCTCTCTCTGTCTCAAAAATAAAAAAAATAAAAACGTTAAAAAAAAGACATTCTTAAATGAAACTGGCAATTTTTTTTTTTTTAACCTGAAAGGGAGTAGCATTTAAGAATACAATGACTGCTTGTTTCGTTTGGTGCTGCTGCCTTGATTTTTATTAAGGCATCAGCAATTTTACCACACGGCTTTTCCACTGTAAGTAGACATGTCAACATGCTAAAAAGTTTAAATAACATCTTGGTTTATTCTAAAAATAGTTTTGGCCTCGTGCGCCCTCTAAAAGGATTTCAGGCACCATCAGGGGTCTATGGACCACACTTTAAGAACCGTTGCTCTGTATAAATAACCTTGTGCTTAGGACTGAAAAAAATGGAGCATCCTAGAGCTATGAGAAACTCTGTATCTTCGCCTTCAGGCCTTTTCTCACTGGTTTATCTGTGGTATTATTTGTAAGGTGTACATAACTATGTATGCGTTATCATGAAAGTTCCTCAAAATGAGTGGGTTTTAGTTAGTGCTTCGTCTGTTGGCTATTTTCACTCATCTGATTTTACCCCCATATTCGACAATTATGAAGGTTCTTTGAGATATCTGTCTTTCACTTACGTTCTGCAGAGCTGGACTGCTGAACTGTTAGAGAGCAGGTATTGTATCTCTTTCATTTTGGAATTCATAACACATGACGCTTTGTAAGCGTTCAGGAGAGGCTGGGGGTTCAGTGAATTAAAAGACAACAGGCTAGTTGTCTTCCTGCATAATATTGTTCACCCTTATTTTATTACTGTTCATTTAGGGTAAGTGGTAGATGACGATGTGAAAATTATCTAAGAATGGAAGACGGGATAGGATCATTTCTGGATGCTGTCAGTCACTTTGTCATCTTTATTTTTCTCTTTAAAAATTCAGCGCTATATTCTTGTTACTAAAAAAGCATGCAGGTTTGGGGAGCCTGGGTGGCTTGGTCGGTTGAGCGTCCGACTTCGGCTCAGGTCATGATCTCACGGTCTGTGAGTTTGAGCCCCGCGTCGGGCTCTGTGCTGACAGCTCGGAGCCTGGAGCCTGTTTCAGATTCTGTGTCTCCCTCTCTCTCTGCCCCTCCCCTGTTCATGCTCTGTCTCTCTCTGTCTCAAAAATAAATAAACGTTAAAAAAAAAAAATTAAAAAAAAAAAGCATGCAGGTTATCCGAATGTGCCTATTGAGTTCCCTGCCTTTCAGCATACCAGAATTCCAGATCAGCTTTCTTTTTGAATTACTAGGAAATTGGGCATAGCTTTCCCTCATACACGTTGATAGAAGACTTTGCTATTTCCTCAGATTTTACGTGAGTCCTTAGTGCACTAACTGAACAAAGTCATGAAATCAAACAGGTTTGAATTTTCCAAGTGTGTGTTTAGAAATAGTGATTCCCCAACTATAACTGTTTCACTTTGTTTCCGCAAAAACTAATATATCAAACCAACATGGATGAATCCTTTTACATTTACAGATTATCTCATGTACATTTGCATTGTTTTTTCACATAACGGGAGCTATTGTATATTGAGGACTTTCTATTTGCCAGTCTGTAGGCTGGAAAATCAACACACATAATTCTGGTTGATGCTAACAAAAATTCCATGAGAGAGATATTATTATAAGTCCCAATTTATAGATGAGGAAACTGATGTTCAGTGGGATAACTAACTTGGGACTTAGGGCTAGTAAGTCAAAGAGGTGGAAATTGAGCTCAGTTTTTTAACTCCAAAGCTTGAATCTTTTCCACTAAAGCACGCTCCTGGAAATTTAATTTTGTTATTCTTATTGAAAATACTCCAAATTCTTTATCAGAAGTTTGCTTCAAAACACTGTGGTTTGGGATTTGCTGTTTTTGGAAAGCTTACGAAAAGATTAAGGGTTTTAGGATTGATATTACTTTTTAAGAGTCTCAGAGCTAAGAGAGAATATTATCAAACCCTGAAACATTTGGTTGGGATGACAATCCTGGAATATTAGTAAAAGTACTTGGTTAATGCCTTTAAATAAACTCAGCACTTCGCTAGAAGCTGGGCTTTTTTTTTAAAGTTCTTTGCTTTATTTCTCCCCATTTTCAAAGGCAATTTTTAATTTTTATCTTTAATATAATTTTTAAAAATACTATTTAAGCCATACTTAGTAAACTAATGGAGCATAAAAGCACAATTTATATTATAGGTATAAGGAAAATGGATTTAAGAATCATTTAAAACAAATTCCTAAATATTTTATTTATGTTCTTGAAAAATTATATTCTCCCATCTAACAATATTTCATAATAACACAAAAAGAATATTTGCCCCTTGAATGTGATCCAATGGCCATCTTGAGCTTGTGTTTTCCATTGAAATGAGGACAGTAAGTCAAGCTTTCCAGTGTTATCTGTAGGTCAGTGAGTATTAACCTCTGTCAAAGGTCTTAGTGTCAAATACATGGTTACAAAATTGAAATGTTTTTCATAAATTCTCTCTCCTTCCAAATGGACTTGACCTAAAGCTCCATAGATTTTCCCTCTTATTCATTAGCAAATACCAATCAAATAGTATTATTAAAAATTGTTCATTTAGGTGATCATTCACTAAGTAATACTTATTTTACCAAGTGTATTTTCTAATGCCAGAAAACTCAGTGATAGGGACAAAGAAAAAAATAAAACATGGCCCTGCAACGGTTTGTTTTTATAATTTTGTCCCACAATTAAATTGCATTAACTCAGATGGTATATCTGAATCTGCTGCACAATCAAATGAAATTTTAAATGTGCCAGCACCTTGAAGACTGAAAAAAATACTATACGTTGTAAGCTGTTATTATTATTTGTGTTATTTTAGCACAAAGTGAATCATCTTATTGCCTGGCCCAGTTATTTGTAGACTGAAGATAGATGAGATGAAAGCAATATAATTAAAAGTTCAATTCCCATATATAGGAATCTAAGATTTCACTTTTATGGAAACATTGAGGAATATACCTTTATTCTTGGTGGGTTAGGTTCAAGACATGACTGGACTCACTCTGGAACACTGGTTCTCAAACTTGAACAGACATCTCAATCATCTAGAAGCCTTGTAAAAACACTGATTTCTGGACCCTACTTCCAGTGGAAGTAGGACTGATTCAGTGGATCTAGGACTGGGTCCAAGAATTTGCATTTCTAACAGCTTCTCAGGTGATGCTACTGCTGCTGGTCCGGGGACCACACTTTGATTGTCCCTGTTCTAATATAACTAACGTCATATGAGATGTTGGACTATGATATTAAATAATGAATTTGGGCAAGTGAATCTGTAGCCGTTTCATTAATCAATGTATCAATAAAGATAATCATGTTAAAGGTTGTAACTGCATCTGTGGCAGAATGAAGGTGAAAAGAAAAAAAGGGACAAAGCCTCTAATAAATGACTTCAATAACTGCGCCAGCAGCAGTGACGGAAATAGAGAATCTTTGCTTGCTGTATTTGCACATTGTCTTAAGAGTCATGACGGTAAGTGTTGGAAGTGTTATCCCTCCGCAAAGGTAACGACTTGAGAACATCAGATTTGGAAACAGAAGAAGTAAAAATACTAATGGGAGAAAAGAAATACAATCTTTTCTTCCTCAAGGTAAAAGGAACACTTTAAGTAAGCTTCGAATGTCTTTAAGACACTGCATTTCATCCATATGTAACAGGCCTAGCCTTAAGTCTGATAAAGGTTAACTTCATGGAGCATGGAGGGCACCACTAAGTGATCAATTGCTCTAACAGACAATCTAGATTCCTGCATGCTCCTCTGTCCTTGGGGCTGCCGCCCTCCCTAGAACCCCCATGGCCAGCCACCTAGCCACTGCAAACCTATCACCTTTCTGTGGACAACAGATCAGTAGATCCAGGACCGGGCCCAAGACTTTACATTTGTAACAGCTTCTCAGCTTTTTTAACAGCACACAGACCTTTCTGAAATTCTAGGAGTACCTTCCTGACTCCTGAGCCCACAGAAATGTAACAAAATGACGATTAATATTCAGATGCACTCTCACTGTCACGGGCAATAATAAAGCTTTGGAAAAGTTGGGTCATCCAAAGTGGGAGGATTTTGCCTGAAGTTAACCCATAATCATCAAGGGATCTGTAGCAGTTATTAATCTCATTCAGCTATGAACTATAGTGAATCCCTCCCCCAGTAAAGGGTTAAACACACAGGTTTCATTCTGCCATGTAAAAGAGATCCAGTCATAGGCAGCCCAGGACCAGGGTGGTATTGTCATGAAATCATCAGGGACCCAAGCCCCTTCAAGTTCTCTGACCCACCTATCTCAGGTGTCAGCCTTGTCCTCGTGGCCCAGGATGAGCTGCTGAGGTTCCGGTTAATATGGACACACATTTTAGGCAGCACACTGAAGAAAAGGAAGATAAAGGGCATGCCCCAACCCTTTAAAGGAGCCATTTTATGAGGCCTACACAAAAGCCCCTCTTATATCTAGCTGTCAGGAAGGCTGGAAAATAATAACTGTGCAACAAGGAGCTCAGGTGAAAATTAAGGTTGCATTATAAAAAAGAAAGACAAATATGGGTACTGAGTTAGCTAATAGTAATTTCTGCCATCATTTCCAAGAAAATTAAAACTTTTACTTTCCACTATAGAAAGCAGAAAGGGGTGGGGTGCTTGGGTGGCTCAGTCAGTTGGGCGTCCAGCTTGGGCTCAGGTCATGATCTCACGGTTGGTGAGTTCCAGCCCAGCTTAGGGCTCTGTGCTGACATGGAGCCTGGAGCCTTCCTCGGATTCTGTGTTTCCCCTCTCTCTGCCCCTCCCCTGGTTGCCCTCTGTCTCTTTCTCAAAAATAAACATTTAAGAAAAAATTTTTTAATAAAAATAAAGTGGAAAAGGGTGACTCTGTGTCTCACACTTTGTGGGACATAAGAACTCCTTGGAGTTCTTGTTGAAGTTCGGAACACTGGTGCCAGAAGATTCTACGTTGACAATCTCATCCAGTTATTGTGATCCAGGAGGTACCCAGGACCACGCTTTGAGAAACACTGCTTTACAGCTTCATTACCATTTGTCAACCTTTCATCTGCTGCTGCCCAGAATGCTATTGATCATCCCTCGATAACAAATCCTGTTTTGTTCCTTTTTAACTCTTTAACTCTCTATAATTAGATCATACAAATGGGTTGGACACACTCCCCAGAATATTAGTTCCATCAATACAGCAAAGTAGGAAGGATAGTGACAGATGGGTTTCAGCGTTGCAGGGAGCCCCTCCTTGCAGGCACGCGGTACAAGTCTTCCCCAGGAGGAGTTAACCCAGGTTCCAGAGTGGAGCCGGGGGGCCTTGCCTTCCCGTGACTCTGATGGCCGGAAGCAGCCGCTTCAGGCACGGCAGTCAATCTAACTGTGAGTGATTAATAGCCATGCAGAATCTCTGGAGCTTTATTCCCCAGTCCCTGCTCTGCTTCCTCTTTAACACTCAGGTAAATGTCAAAAGTGAACCTAGGGATTATAGCTGACAAGGGGTAAATGCCTTCATGTTGTCCTCCAAAGGTTAAGGTTTCCCAGACTCAGTTGGAAGCCCCAATCTCCAATAACCATTAATCCACTCTACACTGGTAGGAGTGAGCATATTTATGGCTGCAGTCACTAAAGGGTGAAATAAAGATTAGTTTTTAGTTAGGAACGCGAAGCTTTTGAGATCAATACAAACTCACTGCTGAAATCAATCTAAAGTTTGGAATTTTTAAGTAAAGATTTACTGGGCTTCCTTGTACAGTTAATTTTCCAAAGGGAAAATTTGCTCAGAAATGTAACATAGTAATCAAATTGAGTAAACACTAGTCAGTTTGTAAACTGACCTTGGTTATGTGCATACCAAATAAGTGTGTAAAGCAATAAAAATGCCCATAATGTGGATTGTAAATTTGCCAATAAACAGGTAAAACCAAAATGCACATATAGATTTACATGATAAAAATACTAGCAGCACATTTGCCTGTTTGAAAACATAAATAATCAATAGACATTAATAATGAAGTTATTCGTGCATTTCCCCATTACTGTGCATGTTAAGTGTTTCAATTATTTCTACTTAGTTTGATAGATAAATGTATGTCCATATTTTGTAAAAGCCTTCCAAAAGGATGTAGACTTTCTCTTGAAAACAAAAGCTACTGTTTGGATACAAGAACAAGCAGATTGGAAATACATAGCTTATTAGACTCCTCTGGTGTTTGTGTTTGATGCAGGTATACAATTTATTATGCAATTTCTTGAGATTTGACAAAGTGATTGACAAACCATAGGTTTAATGATTTTATTTTTCTGTTTCATATGAGAAGATTGTAGGTATTTTAGGAAAATGGTTTAATAGATGAGTGTCCAGAAGCACTCTTTTGCCTGTTATATGTCTGTAGGTTGTGGAGACTCAGGGATATTGTGGGAGAAGTGTGATTCCATGTAGTAAATTCATTTTCTTCAGCAGAGTAAATGCATGAAAGCTTACAGTAAGCTATAACTTCAGAAAATATTTAAGCTACCCCTGGGCCCTCATAGTGGAACCACATATCTTCTCAGTAGGGTATGGAAGAGAGCAAATAGGAGAGTGTCTCCAATGTGAAGGGGACCCTGGAGGATGGGCACAGCCTCCAGTTAATTGCTGACTAGGATACTGTGATAACAGGTTGGTGTTTTCTGCAGATAGTAGAGGGTAAAATGACCAACTCCATTCTGAATGATCTATAGCTCAGATTCATGTGCCAGTATTTGCTGCTTGGGTGCCAGAAATGGGCTCAGAAAGTCCTTCACTTAAAACATATGCCTTCCATTCAGTCCATGCTGTGGGGCTGAGCTGTACAAAAATTTAGATTCTGGGGACTTTGAAATATTTAGAGAGTAGAGCGAAATTTTTTTAGTTGCTTAATGTTGGCATCTGCCACCTGGTGCCCCACTCTTGGGAAATATACAAGGCCACTGAGCAAACGTGTATATATTCTTATATGGCAGAATCTACATGGGTCATAGGAAACAGGTAATATTTCTTACTACACTAAAGGTATTACATTGGTCTTAAAACAATATTTTAATAGACCATACCCTCCAAGAATGGGTAAAGCAATTCTTAAGCTTTACAAAGTGCACACACGCAGACATTATATACACTATGAGTATCTATGGACGTGTATGTAGATGTGCATCTATGGAAAAGTATAATTCATGTGTGCACACGCATATGTGTGTGTGCACACATGGATACATTCATGAATGCATATAAACATACACGCAAAATCACCCTGGGATAGAGAACTGACTACTTAAATTGTTATTTAGATGTTTTAATCAACAATGCATTATTTTCCGAAATAATTTGCTGTTTTTAAATCATTGCATTTTTATTAAGAAATTTATTTAGCACAAATACTCTATCAGATTCTGACATGTTGGCCATTAGAATAAAGCAACTGAGGATGAAAGCTACTGAATTGCCATCACATATCTGTATGAGTTCAAAAAAATCCAGATTGGGATCCCAGAAGAGTTTTTAGGTTTCTACAGATTTCAGAACCGTATTGGTAAGTGACGGTGTGCTTAGATGATCTCACAGTACCAATTCTTCTGTTGCACGAACCTCAAAGCATTTATTCTACGAAACAACATATGAATGCAAAAGTCATCTCACAAATAGCATCAGATATTTGTTGAATGAATGAATGAATACATAGTGAGACCCATCTGTATACCAGCACAACTGAAACAAACAAGTCTGGTCCTTCTATCCCCAGTGGTCATCAGTTAACTGCCTAAGCGCCTCCAGGTAGCAAGTTGGGCCTTCAGAAGCCATAGGATTCTTCCAGATCGGCAAGGAGAGGCCATAAAAACAGAAGGAAACTCCAGGAACTTCAACTGTTCATTTCACGGGAATTCCTGAAATACAAAAGATCTAAAAGGAAATGTACATTCAGCCTATATCTTTGTGCATCAGAGAAATCCATCTACCACCACGGCTATTTGCACAGACTTGGCAGAATTCTTAAAGAAGGAAACATGA
Source organism: Panthera onca (assembly GCF_046562875.1). Lineage (NCBI taxonomy): Eukaryota > Metazoa > Chordata > Mammalia > Carnivora > Felidae > Panthera > Panthera onca. Next base: position 53,513,460 of record NC_138350.1, on the reverse strand, counting down.
GTAGATACACATCCTCTGGTGCCTAAAATGACAAATTTTTAAAAGGCAGCATTACTACAAACATTGCAAAATCCACAAAAATAACAGAACTTTAATTAACTAATACATACCTTTATAATGCTCTTTTCCATGAAATTTTGACTTCATAGTCTTCAATTGCATGATGGCAAAAATTTTGTAATAGTTGTTTAGAGGACAAAAGAGCTGTCTTTCTAGTCTTTCTTCTACCATGATTGATCACTTTTTTGTTGTTATTGATAGCATAGCACATTTCTTTCAGTTTCCCAACATATACAATATGTTTTGGGGAAAACTCTAAGTTTCCTTCATCTACAAGCTATGAGATTTCACTTTTCTTGCGCAGGGAATCATCTTAAATACCCCCATATTCTTTAAGGACTGTTTCAAGTGTACACATTCCTATCACAATAGAACTTCCAATCCTACACTTTTTTTTCCCTTGATGCTGTATGAGTCATTACAATGGAAAGCCAGAATATTCCTGGTAGTCATTTTTTTCACTGAGGCAGCTAATAATAACCTAATTCTACACGAAAGTAATTGTGAACACATAAATACACCCTACTCAATTCACACTACATTCTCTGTTCAACTTCCCTTCCATCACATCTCAAAAATGTTTATGGCTCCCCCAATACCATCTGACATGAGGGAAATTCAAAGTGAAAATAGAGAGAAATTTTAATTGGTTGCAATTAAAACATCCTTTTTAAAAAAATTTTTTGCACACTGCAAGGGCCACTCCCAGAGGCTTGGAAGGGGCCCTTGCAAGTGAGGAGGCTTCCCAGAGTATAGCCTCCTCTGATCATCGAATGCAGGCATCATTTATCTGAGGTCCCTCAGGCTTGCTTTGGAGGCCCAATCTTCCTACTTACTTCAAGAGAATTTACCTACGCTCTGCATTATGAGCTGGGATCCCATATCCAATGCCTCGATCAGCATTGCAAGGAAATAATTTAGATATTTAGAGCTTAAAAGGATATTATCAACCACATAATGCCCTTCTCTCTTCCATAGATGATTAAACTGAAATCCAAATGAATCCCATTCTACCCATAAGAAAACTGATCCTTTGAGAAATTAGGTTTCTTGGTAAACTGTGTAGCTGGGTCTTAACTCAATCTCTTTCCAAAACCAACGTCCTTGATCACTATGCAGTATCACCAACTACCTACATGGGTACGATTTCCTCCCATAATAATTTTACATTGTTTTTCTCAGTTCAAAAATTATTTTCACATATATTTGCTTTCTTTACTGTTATACTGCTCTTAGAAATAAATGTTATGCAAATTATTATTATCCCATTTTACAAATGAGAAAATTAAAGGTTAGAGGCATCAGGATATTTATGTTGTCAATGAATGATGCAGGTGATCCTCAAATCCATTTCTTTCGATCCTAAATTCTGTGTTCTTTTCCCTTACTCCCCTTGGACTTTGAACCATTAGACCAACTATGTCTACAACCATCCTGTTATGGAACTTCTAGTGCTCATCAGAATCAATAGAAGCAAAATCAGGTCTGTAGAAACAAGACCAAGCTAGAGCCGGAATGTTTTTCTTAACAGGCCTTCTTAACGTTCTTCTCAATATGCCTGTGTTAAAATTCTTCCTCTACAGTTACAGAATTCTGACACCTTTCTTATTGAAAAGTTATTGAAAAAATATTGGCCTTGGAAAAGTTCAGTTAAAAAACTTATTTGACTTCAAATGCAAATATTCATTTTCTGCATGTTACACATTTAAAGTATAACCTCATTAGATGATAAATCTGAAGACTGTTACTCAAGTGTGTAGTTTATTCCTGCACAAGAGCACTTGTTTACATTCTGCAAGAGCCCAGTGTGCTCTATGGCCTCCTCAACCCCAAAGTAGGGACATTGTTTTGCCTGTTCTTCCTTCTCTTCATGTTTTTCCCATGTAAGCCATTTCAGTTAAAATAAAGTGGGTTAATAATGGATTAGAGTGGGAGACTTCAATATGAACTTGTCGTTAGCTTAATGTAGATACAGATGGCTCCATATAGAAACATGTATAGACGTGTGTACATACGGGATACTATACATACGTATATTTCCTTGTCCTGTCAGCTGTCAGCTCTAACGGAAGCACCCCAGCAGCAGCTAGCACACCTAATGTTCGGATCTTCATTTCTAATCCTGCCTCCAAGAAAAGGAAGGAAGATACCATAGAGAAATGGTTGATTCTAGGACTGAGGCATTAAATATACAATGTGAGCATGCACTATCTTGCCGTGCCAGGAGGGAAGGAAGGATGGAAGGGAGGGAGGGAGGGAATAAAATGGAGGAAGGAAAGGAGGACAGTAATGATAGAAGTATGTCAAGGGATATAGGAGCAGTTCAAGCAACAAAATAAAGTAGTCCTGGATTATAACCCAAAGAACAAAAATAAATATCCATGGATCCAAACTGATATAGAGAAATGATTAAATAAATACATAGGGGAGAATAGATAAATCTCCTTTAAAGACATGTCCCAGATACTTTATGTAGATACTTTACCCCCAAGGAGTTGGATCCTAACTCTGCTCTCCTTAAGTGAGGCCTGTGAATAATGAATTCTTTCCGAAGAGTACAATTTAAGGGGGAAAGGCGGGGGGCGGGGAGGGGGTACCCTTACTGTGCAGAAACCTGGCAAATACTACTTCAGCCAGATGATCAAGTTTAACATCAACAATGGTAAGTCATATTGATCACATGTACCCTTGATACAATGAGATTTAAACGACACTTTCTTCACTTTTGTGGTCTCCACCTAAAAACCTATAAACCCAGTCTCATCATGAGAAAAATATCATACAAGTGCCAATTGACAGACATTTTACAAGTTATCATTTCAATATCCCTAAAACCTCAAGGTCATCCAAAACAAGGAAAGTCCGGGGCACCTGGGTAGCTTAGTTGGTTGAGCATCTGACTTTTGATCTCAGTTCAGATCTTGATCTCAGGGTCATGAGTTTAAGACCCATGTTGGGCTCTGTGCTGGGTGTGGAATCTATTCAAACAATGACAACAACAAACAAAACAAAACAAAAACACAAGTATGAGAGACTGTAAAGCCAAAAGGAGCCTAGGGAAATATGACAACCAAATGTAATGTGATATCGTGAACGGAATCCTGGAAAAGAAATTAGGTAAAAATGAAGTAAATTGTAAAAAACTATAGACTTTAGTTAATAATAATAATGCACCAATATTGTTCGTTAAGGAGAGTCTAGGTGGCTTGGTCTGTGCTGACGGCTCAGAGCCTGGAATCTGCTTTGGATTCTGTGTCTACCTCTCTCTCTGCTTCTCCCCTGCTCACACTCTGTCTCTCTCTCTCTCTCTCTCTCTCTCTCTCAAAAATAAACACTAAAAAATTTTTTTAAAATCATTGTTCGGTAATTTTAACAAATGCACCATACTAATGTAAGATGTTAATAATAAGTGACACTGGGTGCCAGGTATATGAGAACTGTCTGTACTATCTTTTCCATTTTTCTGTAAATCTAAATCTATTTTAAAATAAAAATATTATTTTAAATGCACCTCTGTAGCTTAGAAAGAAACTAAATAAAATATTACATTAATAATAGTTTCAAGAGAAAATACTCTTGGCAAGTACTGACAGCTACCCATGCTGAAGAGTAGTAACTTTGGAGAACAAGAACAAATATACACACACATTTAAAATTTTACCTTCAAAATTAAATACTGCACATGTTACCTAAAATCATTATACTTGAGTTTTTCCCAAGCATCTATAACACATGTCCATTAAATGGGCAAATAAGCATTTACATTTGAGATTCAACTGACAATTTTTACCCACTTTAGAGATGCTGTAGAATTTTGTGTCAAGAGCATATACATTTTAGGTTTGCAAAAGCAGTTACAATTGAAAGCCCTTCTTTTTTCTTTTATGTTTTAATTTTATTTTTGAAAGAGAGTGTGTGAGCAAGGCAGGGGCAGAGAGAGAGGGAAACACAGAATCTGAAGCGGGCTCCAGGCACTGTGCTGTCAGCACAGAGCCTTACACAGGACAAGAACCCACAGACTGGAAGATCATGACCTGAGCGAAGTCGGTCGCTCAACTGACTGAGCCACTCAGGCGCCCCCGAAAGCCCTTCTTAAAGATGAGAACTCCTAAGAGCTCCATCTTAAACTTCTACAATAAGAGCACTTCTTGACACTTTTCTCTTGAAACATTTGGTTTCCTTTGTTGTTAGAAAGCCAGTTGATATACATTGATTGATATTGATATAAAACAAGATAAAACCAGACAAAATATTCTTGCAGATGAAATTCAAGTCCCCACCGAGAACTTAAATCAGTCCTTATCTTGACCCAAGTTACTTTAATGTTGAGTTCAATAATATATAAAGACAAAGTGAAAGTTTCCAGTCTAGATTTATCATGTTGTATTAGCAGTGGCTGCATGTTACCATCAGATTTTGAGAAAACATATCCTTTAGTTGGGCAGTTGTCTTTTAAAAAATAAAATGAAGTGAAATCCCCAACAGAATTCTTTGTCACCTCAGCCAACCAAATCCCAAAACGTATCCAAACTGTCAGATGATACTTTAACAATATAACCATATCAATTAATAGAATTTGAACAATTTGAACAACTTTTCTGAAATACTATGAAACACTGTATTTTAAACAAACATATGTAAAAATAGGATTGAGTGTACTGGTGTGGGATAGCGCAGTAGAAAGCGTATGGTGAAAAAGATAAAAGCAATGGAGAAAGGCTATTCTGAAAATGGACAATTGGAGAAACTTGTACTAATATCAAAGAAGTAGGGAACGGAAATAAACAGATATTTAAACATATAAACAGGTTATCTGTAAAGGAAATTAGACCTCATTCAAGATGGTATGCCCTTGTAATGATACAATAATATTTACTGATTAAACACGTAGGTATTTGGGGGGCATGGTTGTCTCAGTCGGTTGAGCACACGACTACTGATTTCAGCTCAGGTCCTGATCCCAGAGTCCTGGGATCGAGCCCCACATCATGGAGTGTCATATCCCTCGCATTGAGCCTCGCCTCTGGCTCCCGCTCCCGGCTCATGCTCGCGCTCTCTCTCTCTCAAAAAAACAAAAATAAAATAAAAAATTTTTAATTTAAAAAAAGCATCGAAGTATTTGACTAACAAACTTACATCCTTCTATTTAACTACAAAAAATTTCAGTGAGCTGGTGAATATTCCAACACAGCAATACGTATTTTTATTTTTAAGAATTAGTAAGAGCACAAAAAAAATGCCACAAATAAAGAAAACTTTGAGGGTGGAGAAGGTGGTGAGGATAATTTGCAAATTTGGGTGACAACCCTTCGTGATAAAGACGCATTGTCTTGCTAACAGGGAATGATTTCCAGGCCTTCCTTTACTCATCATTCAGAATATGGCATTTCCATAGTAAAGCAAATACTTTCCCTTAAACCCAACCCCTCAAAAACTTTGATGTATATAAAATAATTTATTTGTGAGTGTCTCTGTTGATATACTCAAAATCCTTCCAATTTTTTATGTGTTTGTATCTGACTATTTGTACAAAGATGACTGAGTAAATACTCTGACTTCAAGCCTCCGACCAGTTTTCAGGGGAAGAAGAATTTTTTTTTCTTCTTGTATTGTTTAAACCTTCATCTTACTCTACAAGTCACGAAGAAAATTCCCAATTGGTCTTTGGGAAATGTTCACTCTAATCTTGTCTCAGTGCAGCTTCATACTAGTTAAATGAATAAAATCCTCTTTTCCCCCAAATATGGGGAAACTGAGACCTGGAGAATAAAAGTGATTTGTCCAGGGTCACAAGTAATGTCAAAGACAAAAGCTGTAGCCCAACAACATCCTCTCTCTGCTCAGTCGTTGGCATAAAGGCCTGTTGCCAAAAAGGCACTTTTCAGAGTCAGGTATATATTTGGCAACCTATCGTTAAACCATTATTAATAATAAATGTCCTTCATTTTTAGAATCTCAGTTACCCAAGACACATACATCAAAGACCAAATGTTTCCCAAGGTAAAAGAATGGTGGTTTTTAAAACTATAGGAAAACAAAGTGAAACACAAAATATCTAAAGAACAAAGTAAAAAAAAAAAAAAACAAAAACAAAAACATGGTTCTTTTGTTAAAGTGGCGAGTTATCTCTTCAACAGCATTATGGATTATTGCAAACCTGAGAAATATAGATTTCTTTATTCCTTCTGTCCCATATTTGTTGAGGACTAGATATAATGTGCAGAAAAGAAAAAAATAAAAGGAAAGCTAAGAAGTCGTTAGCTACATATGTGTATTTTTATGCAGCAAACATTGACATGGTGCTCACTAGGTATCTAGTACTGTTCTAAGCACGTTTACAAATATTTCCAAAATTTTAAGCATTATAAAACCCTAGGAGAGAGCACTATAATTATCCCCATTCTCAGATGCAGAGACTGGGCAGAGAAATGTTATTTATCCAAAGTCCAAAGAAGGGAAGTATTGCAAAGCTGGGATTCAAATGTCAGTGGTCTCCTTCCGGAATGCAGGCTGAGAATCATGGCTCTCTGCTACCTTTGTTTACTAGTTTAATCAGTATTTCCAAAAAAGTACCTATTCTCTTCAAATTTTTAGAGCACTCTGTTGGTGATGGTTGCCGTAAGTGAAGGATTTGAAGGAAACATTCATAAGGTTCTATCAGACTCTTATCTATGTGCTATGAACAATAAATGTTTACTTCACAATGTTATGAAGATTTTATTAATTTTTAGGCAGTAGATGAGTAAAATCAAGAAATTGAGCAACGTCACTTTAGTTAAATGCCCAGCACAGTCCCTGATTATAAAATACATCCTTGTTCTTTCTGCTGTTCCCCTGATAAATTTGAAAATTCATCTTTCATAGTCCATCAATATATTTATTGAATAACTATTATGGACAAGGTACGGAGCTATGGACCATGGGAGATTTTGTCAGATACAAGGCTTTTTCTCCTCTAGAAGCTTATAATCTAGTTGACATCCTAAAATATATTTACCTAAACAAGCAGCTAACAATGCAAAGGAGTAAATAATAAATGTCAAAAGAGTATTACAGGTAATAAGTTCTATAAGGAAGGTAGGAGCCTGTTCTTTCTGCTCCGGTAGTTCATTACACATACCCTTATTAGAGCAATTATCACCTTGTAATTATTCACATGCTGTGTCTAATTTACCTGCCTGTCTCCTCCATTGGAATGTTAGCCCCTTGAGGGCAAGGATGCAGTTTTAGTCCTCATTGTATCTTCGATGTTCAGCACATTGTCTGGTATATAATAAATGCTTAGCATATGCTTGGTGAATAAACGAATGACGTTCATAGAAGGCAGGCACTTCTTTTGTGGCTAGTGTAGCAGAATGGTTAATCTCTGGAGTCAGGTTGTACTGGTTTGGATCTTGGCCCTACCTTTAAAAAGCTGTATGTCCCTGAAAATTTTACTTGATTTCTCTGCACTTCCTTTTGCTCATTGGTAAGATTAAAATAATGATACCTTTCTTTATTAGCTAACTTTACTATGGAACAAGTCACCCCAAAAATGAATGGCTTCAAACAACAGCCATTTATTTCCTTAAGAGTTCTGCGTGTCAGTAAATTTGGGCTATATTGGTTCCCCTATCTTGGCTGGCTCATTCATACATTCTGAGTTCAGTCATCAGGTCAGCTGGGACCACATGGGATCTCATCTGCCACCAGGCTAACGTGGACTTTTCACATGGCAGCTGGCAGGACTCAAAGAGGGCAAGTTGAAGCATACAAGGCCTTTTGAGGCTCAGACTTGGAATTGACACACAGTCACTTCTGGCACATTCTATTGATCAAACAAGTCCTAAGGCCAGCTCACATTCAAGGAGTGAGGAAATAGACTTCACTCTTGATGGGGAGAACAGCAAAGCCACCTTATAATCGGGTATTTATACCAGGAAGGATGAAGAGTTGAAATCATTCTTACCATCTACCATACTCTGTCATGGGATTAGCAAAAGGATTAAGAAAATAAAACATCTAAAGGATTTCGGCTAGTGTGCACCAAACAAGTAATGAATTCAGTAAGAATTAGCTATGATCATTCTGTTCAAGGTTGCCAAGAAGAGTTTCAGTGTGGAAAGGAATGAGTTTAATCTTGTGAAATAGGTAGGATTTCTATATGTAGAGAACCAAGGCTTCCCGTAGGGATGCACGTAAACATGTGGTATGAAAGCGGGATGTATTCAGAAAGCAGCTAACGGCAGACTTCCCAGAAGAGCTAGAACAGGAGCCTAGGAACCTGGAACACTGGCCGAGGAGTTGGGCTTGACCCTGGGACAACAGTAAACCATTGGCTTTTGACTAAATGCTAGCCAACAGCACCATTTCTTATCTTTTACTTCTACTTCAGTTATTTATTATTATTTTTTGTTGTTGTTCTTCAATAAGTTTCTTGATGCTGATGGTTTTGTGATATTTCTGGCCATATCTACTCACGATGTAAAATAGAAACTTATGATTTTTGTCTGGGTCATGCCTCTCCCTGGCTTCGGGGATCTAGGAGGTCCTTCTTTGTTCAGTTTTATGGTAAAAATGGAAAATTTTTCCCCTCATCCATTTTACAAATGGTGGCAATCAGAAAGTTCAGGCCACAGGAAGTAGTATTTACGAAGCCAAAGAAACACGGGAGACGCCAGGCTGTGATGTTTATATAACTTGGTGATAATCATACATCTTAAGCAGAAGAGTCAAGAATGAGGAAAATAAGGTTTCCGTGTGGCTGCCCCTTCATGTGAAGCAGCGAAAGACTTCTGGAACTGTTCTGAAGAGAATCTTAAGTTCATCCAGTCCAGCGAGATGGTCCTAAGCAACCAGACCCACTGATTCGCCCGGGTCCCTGCCACCCTGAAGGCTGACCAGACTGCTCAGAGCTGGTGGCTGCTCTAGTGGACCGCTCAGTGGCACTAGCTTCAGAATCTCTCCACTGTACGTGGTTTCAATGCAGATTCACCGATGAATTATTTTGATAATTCTGCCGAAGTATGAAGACTGCTTGAATTACATGACTACATGATCATATTTAGTTGTTTTTTTTTTTTTTTTTTTTTGATAAGACAATTCCGGCTTCTCTTATGCCATGTGAAATCCATCCTGCTGAGTGCTCTTGACTAGTCACGTCCTTCCTGCCATTTTAAAAACAATAGTGGCAGAGAAGCAAACGGCTGATAGTGCTCAGCAGGACAGATCAAACACACAGATGCAATTGCTGTATGTTGAACAGCGAAGTAGGATAAAATTCAAATACTTACAATCGCTTAGTAGCTAGCATCTGATTGCTGCAAATTGAATCTTTCATAACAGGATTTATTGTAAATAGTGTCATATCATTTGTGAGTTCTGCAACAATTGCATTCAGAGCCAGTGCAAGATATTGGAGGTGTGAGCCTTACATGATGGATATGCTAGTTTACACACAGATTATGAAGAGATTTTTTATTATCAACATTATTTTTAATTGCTTACAAAACGGCCACAATTGTAATTTTTTCTCTGAAATTTTAAACATTCTCAAATTGTGTAACTTTAAAACCCAGGAGAAAACAGACTAGCCACTGATTTCAACAGCTGCTTTAGAATTACAAGAACCCCAATTCTTCTTTTCCTCTTCCACTCTGGTTGTTAAATAGGCATCAAAATTATAGATAGTTAAAAATTTTGAAATGTCCCTTTCATATTGTTTGGGAGCAGCAAAGATCCTTGTAATCATAACTAGTGATCAACATATCTTATCAGTAAAAAATACATATAAATTCAAAATCAAGATATTTAGAGATCTACAAAGCACATCTTACTTCCTTTTTGATAAAATGGAAAGATGGCAATAGCTTAATGATCAATACTCTTATTGACCTTTGAATTTAGTTCCAAATACTTTAATGGAAGCTCATACAAGATAAACATCAAAAGCATACTATACAAATTATACTTTCAATGTATGAGAATTTGGTGATACTCCACATACTTGATAGCTTTAATTGCTAATGACACAGACCCCCCCCCCCCCATCAACAAAAAGACTGTATATTACATTTACACAATCTTCTTGTTCAGGACCTAAATAGGGGAAATTAAAAAAGGAAAAATTCAAAACAAATAGTAGGGCCAGAATATTTGGATAATCTATTCTCTTTCTTTTCCCTGCTCTAAACAAAAAATCCTTTTCTATTATTTTACCTTGTATTTGAGCTTTTTGTTATGCATATGAATATCAAATGCAGCATCTCAACAAGATCTGAATAAAGTATCTTACTCTCAGACAACCTAGGACCTTGATGGAGAAGGGCCTTTGTGAGGAGTAAAATTCTTCAGTTGGATCTGTCTTCATTTATTGAAGAGCAAATATCCCACATGCACATTAATGTTTATTATTCTAAATGGGGAATTCCCTATTCTAAACCAAAGAATTTTCAGTTTCTCCCCCCCCCCCCACTTAAGCAGGTTTCTTTCCATCTCTCACAAATCAAAAGGGAAGGTGGAAAGAGCCTTTCAGTGGTGCCCTGATGTGTATTTTAATAAGTTTACTAATCAGAGCACATATGAATTAGAATGAATCATATTCATATCTTTAATGGCAAAGAAAACTCAATTTAACTCATATCCAGCTTTCTTTCATGTTCCTTTTATTCAAGGGCATGCCGTCTTCTTCTTCTTCTTCTTCTTCTTCTTCTTCTTCTTCTTCTTCTTCTTCTTCTTCCCCCCACCCCCCTTCTTTCTTTCTTGGACACCTCCAACCCCAACCCCCATTGACAACCAAAATGCAGGGCTATAAATGTAAGGGCGCAATACATCATGAAATGAGTCTAGAGAACGTGTCCTCTACCAAAATACACATGAATCTCTGGTACAGCTGAAATTCCGGAATCATTCCGGGCTTCGTTCTGCATGCTAAGCAGGGTCAAAAATGTGAGCTTTATGTGGTCATCCTTATATACCAGATGAGGTCCAAAGTTTAAAGGTTACATTTGTGAAATTGCAGCTGGGCTTCCTAGCACTTGACTCTCTAGCTCCTGGAAATCAAACACTCCTAATTGAAAGATGTATCTGACAATATGATAATCTTTCAATTAAAAAAAAATGTGACTTCTGAACCCTTATCTGTTGAAGAGCTGACATAGAAGTTCCGAGATGGTTGCTTAACCAGACAAAATAATAGAGAAAATATGTTTTCCAACAAGATCAGAAAGCTTGAATAGTACAGGGAAACACACGTAAAGAGAAGGGCTGTCCTGTATTCCGTCCTACTTGCTCTAATTTCCCCACCCCACGCCCCCCCCCCCAGTCTGTACACTCAGCCACTCACCTCTTAGGCGAGGGCTAGTGTCTTTCAAATCAGACACAAACCCCAAATATCAAGACACTAGAAAGTGGCATCCTGGCATACTTTAAGATCAGACGGTTTCTGCATTTCATGGGGTGGGGGTGGGGGTGGGGGAGCAGCATACCAATGTAGTGAAATCTGGAAACAACAGCATATATACAGACACAAAAAAAAGTTTGCATATTGCACAGAGCGCTTGAAGATCATAAATCTATGCATGAGAAAGATGTAGTGGAAATTTTGGGGGGGATTAGAGTTTATTTTTGTCATCTCTGTGAGACAGCTACTCATTCATCCAGATCACAGCTAAGAAAAAAGCTGGTCACAGAAATTAGCAGTTTCAGCTCAGCAGCGAAGTCGCCAGCCTGTGAAGGCAGAGAGAAATTGACTAATTAGCAATGCGCACTAAAACTTGACGGTTCTTTATAGAGAGAGAGAAGAGAGAGGGAGAGAGAGGGAGAGGGAGGAAGGGGGGGCTCGCTTTTTCCCCTTCTTTCTTCCAAAGATGTTTGAAATCGCAGTCATTTACGCTCGACAATTTTTACAATAGCCTTGAGCCATAATTTTGCGAGTCTCTCCAGCATCCATCCCCCTGTATGGTCTCTCTCTACTGGCCAAGCACGACCGTTTCTCTCCCCAACCGTGGATTTCCTATTACTCTCGTTACGACTCACTGAGCCCCAGGCCCAAGGATAATGATGTGTTGTTTCTTGGTAGCATAATTTGTCACACGTACATTTTTTCTTCTTCTTCTCTTGCAGAAAGCTCTGCTCCCTCTCTCTCTCTCCCTCTCTCTCCCTCTCTCTCCCTCTCTCTTTCTCTCTTTTCTCCCTCTCCTACATTTTCTTGCTGTTGCTAATTCATGGTGATCAAATGATGTACGACAAAATAAATTGTAAAGAGTGATTGCCTGGAGTTGGGATCCAGAAGGTGTTTTCCCCCTCCCAAGGAGAGAGCAAACCTTTAAAAAGGAAGGACAATTGATTTTTGGGGGGGAGCTTAAGTGAGCCTTGACTTTGCAGCTGGTTGAAAGCAGGTAAGTTTCTGGCCTTGTGTCTGCCTTGTGTGTATTTTGTTCTGTCTTTTGGGTTGTTGGCGGGGGAAGGGACGGGGAGGGAGTGTTTCGGGGTGGGGGTGGGGGGGTTGTGTGGCAAACGCTCATAAAGAATAAAACTCCTATGGCAAGAAATAAGCAGATGAGGGGGAAAGGCAAAGGAGGAGAGCAAGAAGGAAGGGGAAGAGGAAAATGGGGCGGGGGGGGGAGGGTGGGGAGCGAGACAACGAAGCGGGGAGAGCGAAAGAGAGGTATGACCGGGTCCAGTTAAAGGGAGAGACTCTGGGAGATGTTTCAGGAAAGCCCGAGCTTTGGGGGGCCGTTGGGGGAGGGGGTCCTGCCGGGGGAGGGAGCTCGAGGGAGGTTAGGGTCCACCTGGAACGGGATGGTAAAGTGAGTCGAGAGGAGCCCAGTGTGGTATAAATAGGAAGCCGGCGATCCAGGACTGGCGCCAGGCAGGGCAGAGAGTGAGCCGCAGTGGAAGGGGCAGGTCCGGCGGGATCCCTCGGAGCCGGGCGGCGGCGGCGGCGGCGGCGGCGGCGGCGGCGGCGGCTCTCCCGGGCGGGCGGGCGCGCGGGCGGGATGTGGGCAGAGGGTCCCTTTCTGCTCGGCCCTGGAAGGTGCAATTACAGGTTAAGGACCTGGCGGATCGATTTCGCCTCGCCTCCCCCGGCCTGCCGTCCTCCGCCTGGATGCGGGCGGCTCAGACTTTTTTTTACAGAAGTAGTTCCAGGGCCAGGAGAGTGGGGGTGCCCGAGTGGGGGGCCGCTGGGGCTTGTACGGAGGGGCTCGGAAGGAAGCTGCGGCTTCGCGCGGCGACGCGGGGTGGGATGCGGAGACCCCGCACGGAACCTCCACCCCCTACCCCACCCCACCCCACCCCCAACGTTGGCCAGCCCCCACCCCCTCCCCCAACACCTGCCAGTTAACTTGAACTTCTCACAGTTACTGGAGTTAAAGCCTGTGTTCCTGCTGCCCTGGGAGACGCAGCCTTTCACGTGAATCCCTCCGGGCCTCCGGGCTCCGGCTCTAAAGCCGCCCCAGTGGCCCCACCGGCTCCCTCCTCGCCTTCCCCGGTGCCGCCCCGCGAGGGAAGGGGAGATACACGTCTGAACTTCCGCGCTTTGAGATGCGGGGGGAGTCGGGGGGGGCGGGAGAGAGGAGGCCGGGGGTGGGGGGGCTGAAAGGATTCTCCTGCCAGGTCTGAAGGCGTCTCTGGAAAATGAGCAAAACTGAGCGGTGACGGGGAAGCCAACAGTTTGCGAAGCAGGGAAGCAGGCAGGGCCGGGGTGAGGGAAATGAGCTAGAATTGATAAGGACAGCTCCCGCCTCTGCCGAGTCCACTGAGCTGGTCCTCACCGCGCTCCGCTGCACTTTCCCGGGAGAAGAAAGGGCTTTATCTGCTACCTCACACTGTTAGCCTAGGAGTTTCTCGGGGCAGCACGGATAATCGAAGGGGTTCCCAGCTTTCGGAGGGCTGAGAATCGCCCACCCGCACGCTTATCGGGTCCCCTTCGCTCCCCCCCCCCCCCCAAACTGGACCAACTGCGAAGAGCAAAGCTGCAGGCACAAGTTGACCTGGAACCTCCGCCGACGGTCGCCTCTGCGCTCTCGGGGAACCCCCGGGTCCCCACTCCCCGGCCTCTCCCTTCCTCAGGCCCGGCATGGACACAAGCCCACGAGGTGTCTCGGCCTCCGCCGCCACTTTGCCGTCGCTGCTGCCACCGCTGTCGCTGCCAAGAGCCGAGCCGGGGTGGTTTTAGGAAAGTGAGGGACGAAGTGTGTGGGCGGTGGCGAGAGGAGTAGCAGGGAGCTGAACCCGCGCCCCGACCCCAGACAGGGCCCATTTGGTGGCGCTCACGGATTCCTTGCCTTCCGACCTTACTCCTAGGGTCTGGGTCCTGGGGCGCGCCGGGCAGGAGCCGAGCTGAGCACTGATTGTTGTTCTTCACCCTCCCCTCCCCTCCACACCCTTCCCCACCCTGACCACACCCCACCCCCTCCACTACCCTTCTCCCCTCCCTCCCATCCCCCACCCCTGTGTGCCAGGTTGGAGGAGGGTTTAAAGCCAGGTGCGCCGAGTCAGCTCGCCATGTCCAGATCCGGGGACAGGACCTCCACCTTCGACCCCAGCCACAGCGACAACCTGCTGCACGGCCTCAACCTGCTGTGGAGGAAGCAGCTGTTTTGCGACGTGACCCTGACGGCCCAGGGCCAGCAGTTCCACTGCCACAAGGCCGTGCTGGCCTCCTGCTCGCAGTACTTCCGATCGCTCTTCTCCAGCCACCCCCCTCTCGGGGGAGGGGTCGGCGGCCAGGACGGCCTGGGGGCCCCCAAGGACCAGCAGCAGCAGCAGCCGCAGCAGCAGCCGCCACAGCAGCAGCCGCCGCCGCCGCAGGAGGAGCCCGGGACTCCTTCCTCCTCCCCCGACGACAAGCTGCTGACCAGTCCCCGGGCCATCAACAACCTGGTGCTGCAGGGCTGCTCGTCCATCGGGCTGCGCCTGGTGCTCGAGTACCTCTACACGGCCAACGTGACCCTCTCCCTGGACACGGTGGAGGAGGTGCTGTCGGTCAGCAAGATCTTGCACATCCCCCAGGTCACCAAGCTCTGCGTGCAGTTCCTCAACGACCAGATCTCGGTGCAGAACTACAAGCAGGTGTGCAAGATCGCCGCGCTGCACGGCCTGGAGGAGACCAAGAAGCTGGCCAACAAGTACCTGGTGGAGGATGTGCTGCTGCTCAACTTCGAGGAGATGCGCGCCCTGCTGGACTCGCTGCCGCCCCCCGTGGAGTCGGAGCTGGCGCTCTTCCAGATGTCCGTGCTGTGGCTGGAGCACGACCGCGAGACCCGCATGCAGTACGCGCCCGACCTCATGAAGCGCCTCCGCTTCGCGCTCATCCCGGCCCCGGAGCTGGTGGAGCGGGTCCAGTCAGTGGATTTCATGCGCACCGACCCGGTCTGCCAGAAGCTGCTGCTGGACGCCATGAACTACCACCTGATGCCCTTCAGGCAGCACTGCAGGCAGAGCCTGGCCAGCAGGTAGGAGACAACAAAGAGGAGGACGGGGGGCGGGTGGGGGGTGGGGGGGAGTTGGTGAGCACGAAAGGCCGGAGGGAGGGGAGGGGGCAGAGGGGAGGGGGAGAGGGGTGGGCTGTGTGGGAGGCTCCGGCAAGCTGAAAACAAACGCAAACAAACAATTTAGACTGTGGGGAAAGTTGATTTCTGAGTCCATTAAAGGTCAGCAGGGAACTGGCCTGAGAGCATCCCTGAGCGCTAGAAAGCCTGTGTTCTCTCAACATCCCCAGAGCAAGAAATGCGGGACTTGTGGACTGAAATTGACAGGCAGGTGGGGCCACAGGCCGGGGCAGTTAGAAGTGCAGCTTTGCAACCCTCTCTAACCAATCCTCCCTCCAAATCTCAAAATGAGCTTGCTTAAGGAAAAGGATCCTGCAATGACAAGTCCCCAGCCCACTCTGCCTCTTCCCTGCCTTGGGTGAGCACGAGCGCCCTGGGGATGCTCCATGAGGAGAGCTTTCATTCTTTCTGTCAGACACTCAAGGTTTGCTGTTGTTGTTGTTGTTGTTGTTGTTGTTGTTGTTGTTGTTTAGTGACTGAGGTCTGCTCCCTTTGGAAGTTAGAGCTCCCAAGGGTTTTGTCTATTAGGGTCACTATTGGAAATTCTGGCATCACCTATCCAGGCAAACTTTTCTATCTTGTGGAAAGCCCTTCCTTTTCACTTTTAAAGGAGAGCAAAGCAAGAGGTTGCAGGGTGTCAGAGTGAATCATGCCTTGTAGCTCCCATCTCTAAGGGGAAACAGCTGAAAACTGGGAAACAGCTGAAAACTGGCTGTCATCTGGCTCCAGTTAGGTCCTCGTGCCTGCTCTGAAGTCACAAAGAAGTTGGGGACTTGTTGTTGCTCTTTGCAGTGTGTCTGTGTGTGCTGTAAACAGGGCTTCACATCAAAGGGGAGAGAGAAATAACGCCTGCTTAAAATGTTGCTGAGTTGTCTGTTGGTTTGTTTTAACTGTAGGCATTGACAGTCGTGGTGTTTCGTTGGCTCCAATTTTAAAACCCCTTTTAGTGAGCCCTAGCAGAGGGTTTCTTTCTCTTTTTAGAAAAGAGAAGCAGTATCGTCTCAGTTTCTCATGATAAAATATCATGATTTCAGATGTCAGGCTACCCCAGCCTAATCCAGCAAAGTGTTACATGGTTTAAAAATCCATCATGGCATTTTCTCATTCCGAAGGATATCTAAAGGGGGGGGGGGGTCACTATGTGCAGTTTTATGGAATTAAATATTTATTTTTAGTCAGGATGTTTCTAAAACGTCTAGAAACGTTTTAAGAGAAGGAAGACAGTTTAGACAGCACTGGGGTTCAGGTGAGGCCCACAGGGGTATGGGAAACCTTGGACTTAGAAACCTTCTAAGTTGATTTTCTAGTATTTGTGAGAGATGAGTTAATGAAATGTGTCAAGAAATGACAGTAGGACAATAACACAAGCAAGAACCCAAACCCTTGGGTACTTGAATAGTGAGCACAGGAGTCTAAGTATGGACAAGAACATGAAATGTATTTTTATTTTGTAAGAGTTCTTCATTCGTCTAAAGATCAAAACTTAATGTGATGGGCAGATGTCACCACACCAATGGGCACTGCTGATTAATATTCTGTAATCTTAACTTTTATCACTTCTAAATGACCTACAAGTATACTTAATTTAGCATATATTATACATATTCAAAGAATTCACAGACAACACAGCTATAGTCCTGAACATGTATTTGTTCATATTTTTAAAAGCATGTAAAATCCAGAGGGATAATAAGATCAAGACTTAACTTGTTTTAAGAATGATTGGAGGATAGGAGCATTACAGATCTGATCTCATAAAGAATTTCTCAAGCCCTTGATGCACTTCTGTCTAATAAGTATCTTCCAGGGTCCAGTGTTAGGACAGTTGACTGTCAAAATGCAAAATCCATTTTCCACCTTAGCCTGGCTTCAGTAACCAGCTGGGGCCTGCTGGCTCTGCCCTGGCGGGTGGCTAAGATAGCAGGCTTCCCGGCTCCGTGACGACACCTTCCAGCTTCACTGGGCCATATCATTTGAAGGATATGTAGTGGCGTCTGACCACTAAATGCTTACAAGTGTCATGGATGCTGCAAGAATCTGATACTTCTGCGGTAGGAAGAAAAACTGTATTTTTCTTTAAAAGCGGAAGACGCAGAGAAGAAAACAGTTCATGTGAGCCTATTGATGGTCTCAAAGTAATACAATTTCGATTTTGTTCCATTATTGATAACTGTGGCATTTTAATTTTTCGGGATTAATTACATTATTCTAATTTTAATGCGCAGAAAGAATGTAAGACTACCCATCAGGATCTTAACTTTAATGTAGGCAAAGATGCTGTAAGTTGCGACCAATAGTATCACATTGGCCCATCTATTATAGCGTCAGCATAATATAAAAATGTTCTCTTAGACTTACATGTAGTTTAACAGAAGGATAAATGTGTTGAACAATTGCTTTTGCAAACGCATCACTCTTATTGAAAACAATTGACTAGAGATGCACAATATTTATTACTTTTTATCCACCTAAATTTTTTAAGGTCTAAATATGAAAGAAATCCTCAAATTTAGGCAAGGAGTTGAAAAATTAAAATTGACTCCTCTGTTAGAAAAGGTACAAAATATAAGGAAATAGAATGACTTCACAAAGAATTTACTTGTTTAAGAATACGTTTTCTCTATAGAAAGTAAGGCTATTAGTGTAATAACAATATTTTTACTACTTTTAAAGATTATTAAGTAATTTTGAATTTTTATTACATCTAGAAAAATAAAGCAACCCAAGCCTACAGACCTTATAAATACCCAAATTAATGTTTAATCTTTGTTTTAGTTGCTTAGTCTTTCCAAATATGCCATTTATGCTCAAATTTGTATTTTATCTTAGCAAATTAAGCATTGAGAATGATAAATTAAAAATAAGAGACTTATTATCTGATATGCAAATATATGCATAACTAATTTAAGAGAAAAGGACTTGGGTAGACAAAACTTAAGACATTTGAAGTCTTATTTCTTGTTTTCCTTTTGTTTTTTTTTTTTTTTTCAAGAAATATAAAACTTAAGAAATAAGTTCTTGAAAAAGTTTCTGGGAAAGTCATTATTGAAAGCTTCTAAAGCATGAAAATTTAATTTAATAAGTGACATAATATGCAATGTTTAAGGCATTAAAAAGTAAATATCAGAAGACATATAGTCTAAGTTTAGCTTAAGTAATCCCCAAAGTTTCTTTTTTCCTTGTATTTTTAAAAATTGAATGCATAATTTAGTAGTCGTTCAAATAAGTCAATTTGGACTGCATTCATTACCTTCCTGTTCACATTTTCATTGCATCTCACACAATGTATAAGTAAATGCTCATTGAAAGTTGAAAGAATTAAGATTATAAAATAAGAAAGCTTCAGTGTCCCACTTCACCAGTGTGTTCCTCAATCTACATTACTAACGCACATAACAAAAGCCTATTGAACCTACAGGAAAACACCTGTCATAGAAAAGCATTAGTGAAAATAACCATATTTTGTAAAACATTTAACCATCAGCTATTACAGTCCCTTTTACAGTCCTGTACTGAAGTGTGCTTTTTCAGAGATTATATTTTATAGAAGACAGAAGCCTACCTTATAAAGATTTCACTCTCTAAAAAAGTCTATTTAAAGATTTCACATAAATTAATTTGAAAATCTATTTAAACATCAGAAGGACAATTATCTATTGGCTAAAATGACTTGTAATGATTAAAAAGCCATTAGCTTTCCTAATACACAGTTTTGATTCCTGGCTTTGGTGCTTAAAAAGTGTCTCTTTAAATGTAGGACAATATTTTCGATTGGGTCTCCTCATAAGGCTTGAAAAACAACCTGAGCAAAGCAAACTAATCTTTTATCCATGTATTCTCTAAATTGTTACTTCCTTTTATATCAATTTGATGCCCTCGAATTAGAAGTTGTTAGGTAGTTAGATTTTTGTATCAGAAGTTACTCAACCATTCAGAACACAATTTGTTTATTATGTGAAACAGGACCATTGATTACAAAATTATACCACAGGTATGGGAGCCAAATAGTTATATCCTACAATCAAAAGGCAATTAGAGTAGATATTAATGTGTTGTATTGGCTTAGAGGATTTACTGACAAAAAGTGGACATGTTTAAATTTTAATTCATACTTGTATTGATTCCATATTTATGAACATGTTGAGGTTCACTCATTACCTTAGCTAATTTCTAAGTATCTCTATTTTCTTAACTTAAAAGTACAGTAAGAAAAAAAAAAAAAAGTTCCTTTATTTACAACAGCCACTTCATACCCGAGGACGTTCTAAGCCTTTTACAAACATGAACTTATTTAATGCTCAAAACAGCCCTAAGGGATGGGTACCATAATTAACCTCATTCTATAGATGGATAAACTGAGACACAGAGAAGTTAAGCATTTTGCCCAGGCTTGCACAGCTGGTAAGTGATGGAGCCAAAGTCTGAGCCCTGGCACTATGGCACTGTTCTCATCCACAGTGTTCTGCTTCTTGCTATGAGCCTCTCCATGCAAGGATATGATCTAGTGATCATTCTTAGAGTTATACATAGACTCAAGACTTTCCTTGTGGAAAGAAACATGTGAGGGTTAAGTATTAATATATCTGACTTTTTAAAAAATTAAAGAAAGATGCTGTTCTAGTTCTGGGGTCAGAATTTTTTTTTTCTGTAAAAGACCAAACAGTAATTATTTTTGGCTTTGGAAGTCACACGATCTTTGTTGAAGCTACTCCACTCTTCCCTTGTAGCACAAAACAGCCAACGACAATATGTAAATGAATGGGCATTGCTGTGTTACATTAGAATGTCACTTGTGGGCACTGAAATTTCATATCATTTTCACATCTTAAGAAATATTCTTCTTTTTAAAATATTTTCCCCACCATTTAAAAATGTAAAAACCATTTGGCGGGCAGGGGGAGTGGAGGGGAGGCTATTTAGAAACAGGAGGCAGGCTGGATTTGCTCTGTGAGTCATAGTTAGAAACCTCTGTCTTAGGCACCTGGGATACATCAGTGACCAAAATGGACACAAAATTTTGTCCTTCTCCTAGTGGAAAGAATCCAACTGATCTTTCTTTCTCTGCTTGGAAAGAATACAAGTCTCAATAATTCTACCAATGCCAAATTAGTTTCAATTTTCCATAATAAAACTTAAGAATTTAAGTAGCAATCTTAAGAAGGTAAATAGTAATTAATTTAAAAAGTGAATGAGCTGCTCATTTTTATCAAGCATATTATATATAGAACCAACTAATATAGTCATTATTCAGAAGAGGTTTAAATATCATTTATATGATAGTTAAATGATTTCCAGTAGGAAATTAGATACATTTAACACATTGCTCAGATTGACGTGCACATATCCAGCAGGCTAATCAAGGCACATAAATGAGTACATGAACAATTATTTCTCTAAGTGCCATCCCAGATCTCCAGCTGCTTTGATCAAATGGTAAGTGGTGTCAGGACTCTTGACTTTGGAGTGAATTTACTGGATTGAGTATGTCTATAGAACCTCCCTGCCTTCTCGAAAATAACTAACCTCTGAAGAAGCACTGTTGTAGGTTTGTAGGTTTGGTTCATGTGTCTGTCTCCCTCAGTAGATCAAGCGCCTGACCTTGATCTAGAAATGAGTTCAATTGGAATTGATATTGGCCTTAAATATAATTGAAGTGAACACTTAGGATTTGGTTCAGTTAAGTGTGAATTGACAAAGCCGATGCTGAACTAAAAATGAAGGTTGTTTTGAAGATTATTAGACACACACACACACACACACACACACACACACTGCTGTTTACCAACAGTGATAGTAGCTATCATTATTGAGTACCTACCATGAGTTTGACATATTACTTACATTCTTTCTAGTCCTTGTAACATTCTTTTCATCTTTTTAGCTATTAGAAAATTGAGGCTCAGAATTGAGGCTAGATAATTTTGTCTAATTATCTAGATAGGGTTGAGTTGGAAGTCGGTCATCATCATCTGAAGAATACTCCCTTGTTATGAGTGTATATTATAAATATGGCTTGGACAGAAAGCAAACTCTAATCCAAGCCTTCCACAGCTTTGTTTTATCACACCACAGAAGAGATTAAAAGTTACAACTTCCTAATGCTTCTTCAACCCACCCAAACAATGAAAAGGAGTGAGAGGAATATATTGGAAAGCTGAAATCCTTTACCATTGGTCTACCATACCTAATTATCAGTTCTGAGATTAAAAAGCTATATAATGGGGTTGCTGGGATTTATCACTATGAAACGAACGTATTAAAAATACAATGAGCCAATATATTTTAAATAAATCAATAAATATAAGAACTTTAAATTTAACTATGAAAAATAACTGTGAAAATGGAACAAACTAAAGCAAAGCCTAGGTGCTTGAATTAGAACCAAGAGGTTTTTTCCTCTAGGTTTCTGTGCACTGAGTACTAGAGTGGTATCGCTTTGTTTCTGTGAGGACAATAGAGAGCTATTCACACTGGTGATACTTATAGGTGATGAATACAACAGGTAGAAGCCAGAATTATAAAAAAAAAAAGCCTGTATATTCTAATAACATAAAATAAGATTACTCTAATTGGAAATTTATTCTGTTTATATTTTGTTTCAAGAAAACCATTTTAACAATTGTTATGCCATAAATGTTTATACCTTCTGTCATTCACTTAGAATTTCAGAAAATATATTCATTGTTATGTCCTTTCCATTAACTTCCAAGATAATTCATGATGCATGAATTACTAATGATGATTTCTTTAAAAAAAGAAACACTATTATGATATAGGCAGGAGAATGAGTTTAACCAGAAGAAGGACTCTCAGTTGTAACACAGATGAACCAGTGAATATGTCTGTTTCACTGTGAATATTAAAACAGTCTATCTAGTCACAAATAATATTAATGAAAATAGGGTTAGGACTATTTGCAACATCAGAATTAAGGCAGAAAGGTAGTATAGAAAGCCTACAATAGTGGGGAAATGAAAGTTGTGAATATTTATGATGCAAAGAGAGAAAATAAATCCTAGGGAAGTGAAAAAGAAGAAAAAGAAGCAGCAAGGAAAATATAAGGCAATATGGGAAATCAAAGAAACTATTAAAAGATAAAGCATCTGAAAAAGAAAGAAAAAGAGGACTAGCAGTATAGAAAGATGGGCAAGGAAATTCTAGAGCTTGGAGAGTAAGTAAGTGTTCAATATTTTTTGGACAAAGAAGTACAAATTTAGAAGCATTTAAGTCACTACATACCCAACTTATATAGTTTACAAGGTTATAGATGGTGTTCCATTGAAAAGAAAAAAGTCAGTCCTTAAAAGAAACAAAAAAAGAATGTTTCCCCAAGAAAAAAAGGTCAATCGTGGTATTTCACTCCTATGATTCAGTTCAGTTCAGTAATCATATATTTGTAATCTGAGTTAATCAAGACATTTTATTAAAAACTCTGTGTTCTTTGGGTGCATGAGTGGTTCAGTTGGTAGAGCATCCAACTCTTGATCTCAGGGTCATGAGTTCAAGCCCCACATTGGGCATGGAGCCTACTTAAAAACAAAAACCTCTGTGTTCTTGTGCTAGTTAATGCAGTAGTTTCAGAAGTGTCAGAGTTCAAAGGGGCCAATCTGTTATGCCAAAGGAGGAGATGAAAATATAGCGCATTCTTTGGAAAATCATCTTAATTCAGTATGATTGGAACTGGCAGGAGACCTGAGAAGCGAGGGGACCTTCACAACCTTGGGCAGCTTTTCTAAACCCATGCCTATGACCAACCCACCCCGACAGTGGGAACTTGGGATCGCGCGTTGCAATAAACCACCAACAAGAAGTTCTGATATGGACTATCCCCCAAGTAGGTATTGGCATATTGCTGACTCTGTGTAGTTTACAGTGTAAGGAAAATGAATAAAGAATTACATAAATCAGTCATACCGGTAATACATGCTATAGAGTAGCCAACTGCCATGTAGTGGGACAACATAACCAAGTGCTATAACCTCATCGGGGTGGCCACAGAAGACTTTCTCTACAAAGAAGTTTAAGATGAGCCTTGAAAGATAAGATATCCAGAGTGATGGGTCTGGAGGAAGGCAAGGTGTGCCTCCCAGGGAAAGAACGTGCTGGGAGAAGAGAACACACGTGAGCACCAGGCAGAGAAAAGTTTGGTACCTTCCAGAGACAGAAAGAAAGTGGGTGTGGCTAGGGGTTATGTGGGAAGTATTGTCCAAATCATAGAGGAAGGACCTGTCAAGGATTATCAAGTACATGGCTGAATTCCACAGTGGAAAAAATCAGCATGGTTTTTTTTTGTTGTTGTTGTTGTTGTTAATTTGAACTGAGACAATAAGCGATAATATGGTGGAAACACTGCCTTTGAAGTCATAAACCTAAATATGTGTCCTAGCTCCACTTTAGCTGAACCCCACATCAGTAAAATGGGTTAATAATTATAGTTCTACCTGCCAGGGTTTTGGTGAAGATAGGCTGAAACAATGAAGGAAAACAAACAAACAAACAAACAAACAAACAAAAACATAGATATATAGATATATATAGATATATATATATGTGTGTGTATATATACATATGTGTATATGTGCATACATGTAACACACATATGTGTGTTATACATAAACAGAAAATGCTCTTTAAAATTAACTTACTAATTTTAAAAGATACATTAAGCAAAATTTACTCGAATACATTTTTGCCTGTCAAGAAACCTCTCGAACATATCTGTGATTTCACTGGAGCACAGAATTAGTCAGAGACTCTTAAGACCAGAAGAAAGAAGTAGAGGGAACCCGAAGGTGAACACAAGGGCATCAGAAGGAAGTGGGAAGATTAGACTTTCTGATTACTCTCAGTAATTTATATATAATTCTTCAAAGGGAAAATGATGGCCTTTTTAGGTATAAAAGCCTTTGGTTTCTTCCATTCATAGAGGAGAGTCCGCTTTCTTTTTAATCTCATAAAGTCAAGCTTGGAGGCTTCGTTTTCTGCTGTCCCTGAGCCCCTCACATGCATATGTCAGGTCCTGGGCTCCCAGCGCGCCTGTGAGCGGTTGGTAAATTGCACCTGCGCAGGGACTCTGAACTTCCTCAGAGCTCAGCTGGGCCACCGTATGGAGACTGGCTCACTGGAGGCTGCAGAGAAGTGAACTGAAGAATTACAGTCGGTTTCACTTCCCTGCCTTATGTGCCTTCAGGTGCCTCTGAAGACAGGCGAGGCCGGTGAAATGGAGAGGAGGAGGAAGAGAGACAGCACCAATATTAGAGAAGAAAGAGTCCTTGCAAATGTAAAAGCACTGTGGAAAAATGCGGATAGATGGATGTGTGTACGTGTCTGTGTGCGTATCCACAGCCAGAGTGCGTATTGCTGGCTGGCAGCTTTAAGTTTTTCTGTACAGAGATTTTGGACATGTGTTTTTAGCAGCGGAAGTTCTATTTTGTATGTGGGAGTGGATGCAGCTCAGTCAACAACTCACAGTCTGGCTCTGAGTGAGGAATTACTGGGTTGGGAGAATCAGTTTTTCACCAAAAGAAAATAACCGTGCTTGTAAATCCCGCTTAGAACAAAGCAGCAGACCGCTGTGTGGCCCTGATTTTCAGCACCTCTCAAGACCAACCACACCAGAACGTCCTGGGCAAATGGAAGGGATTAGAAGAGAGAATGTAATACCTGTGAGTCCAAGAGGGAAACTTTGAAGGAAAAACTTTAATGCTTTACTATGCACACTAGAACCTCAGCACTTTCTACTTCGTATGCATTAACAGGGTTCAGTGATACCGTGATGGAACCCAGCCAATATTGGTGTATTATATAGAGGCAGAAGTGTGTGCCTCGTAGCAAAGACCAATTGGGTGGATTGGTAACTATGACAACTACACCGCGACTGTCAGTGGCAATCCCTGTAATCTCCCTATTTGAAGGTTTTCCCGAGTGTTCACTCCAAAATGACATTTGTAGGTAGGGACTAGAAAGTAAAGCTAGGAAATACACATATATGAATAAGGGAGAGAGTATGGCATAAGAGGAGGTACCAATGAAATGGCTATGTTATAATGCAAATATCTTAAACAGTTCTATGGCATAGCAATTAAGACCCAAAAGTCACACAGACGTGGGTCAGATCCTACCTGGACCACTTATAAGCTGGCTTTCTTTAGGTAATTTACTTGTTTTCAGATTGCTTACCTATAAAGTTTACACACTAATACCCACTTCATCTGGGCAATTCTGAATGTTGGAAGAATGTAGGTACAACACTAAACATAGTGCCTGGCTATGAACATTTAATAATTGATAGATTTTATTTTCACAAGAGTAGTTCTATTTATATCTAATTTGCTCTTCTGTTTACTTGTTAGGACTCCTAATTCCATACGATATGTTCTTTCTAGAGCTGGATTCTCATGGCATGAATCCCAAGTGTTGCTCTGATAGTGATAAGGTTTCTGCTAAAATGTCCGTTTTATCCACCTTCGAGTGAACTACAGAGCTTAGGCCAGGCTTGGAGACTGTTCTGTCCTCGTCATCCATCCATGTCAGCAATTGGAAACATTAGAAAAACCATGGTGGATTCATGTCGAATGGCTTTCTTGAGATGTAATTTACATAGCATACAATCTGTTCATTTGAAGTGTAAAACCCAGTAGTTTTGGAGTTGTGCAGCCATCACCATAATTAATTTTAGAACATTTATCACCCCCCTCCAAAAGACCCTATATCTGTTAGCAATCAGTTCCCATCTCTCTCCTGCTCCCCTCAGCCCTAGACAACCATCAATCCACTTTCTTGGCTCCGGAGATCCATAGTATTGCTTTTCTGGACACTTCCAATAAGTGGAATCACACAATATGTGGTCTTTTCGACCAGCTTCTTTCATGTAGCAAAATGTTTTCAAAGTTCATCCATATTGAAGCACGTAATAGTACTCCATTCCTTTTTATGGCTGAATAGTATTTCATTGTATGGTTATAACACATTTTATTCACCCATCAGTTGGTGGGCATTTGAGTTGTTTCCACTTTTTGCTGTTATTAATAATGCTGCTATGGGCAATTTATCTACAAGTTTGTGTATGGACCTATGTTTCCATTTCTTGTGGATGTGTATATATATGTATACTGGGGAGTGGAAGTGCTCATATGCTATTTAGAAAACAAGGAACAAATGTTTCACCTTTTGGGGAGCTGTCAGGTTGTTTTCCAAAGCAGCCGTGCCACTTTGCATTCTCACCAACGGTGTGTAAAGCTTCCAATTTCTCCACAGCCTCACCAATGCTTGTTGTCATCTTCTTGACCATAGCCGTCCTTGTGGCTGTGAAGTTCTAGCTCACTGTGGTCTGCATCTCCTTAATGGCTAACAATGTTGAGCCTCTTTTCACATGCGTATTGGCCACGTGTTCCTTTTGTTTTGAAAAATGTCTATTCAAAGCCTTTGGCCATTTTTTAGCTGGGTTGTCTCCTTCTTATTGAGTCATGAGCCTTTGAAGCATCTTTAGTAGTGTTTCTTAGGGCTCCTGCATCACCCCCAGGGCCCACCTTCTGCAGGAATTGGGTGTTGCAGCCGATGCGAATGCAAAGAAAATGCATGCTGACGTACAGTGGAAAACTCTCAAGATAAGCTGGTATGACACATATATCTATTACTAAAACTCCTGGTGTTGGGTACGACAGGAGAAAATATCTGCGGTTGACTTTGTTGTTTGTTTTCTTCTTCGTGTGATGATTTTGGCTTTATATTTACTTAGGCATTGTATTTCTCAACCGATAGTTTGGACTTGGTGAAGCAAAAATTGTATTCAAAAAACTGTCTGTTACGTACTTTATTTATTTATTTAAATTTTCTTAGAGGTACATAAGACATTTTTATTCAAACTCTGTTTACACAATAGTTATTTTAGGGAAAAATGGGAAACTCTTTGGTTGCCGAGACAATGACATGAGGTGAAATTTTTTGGTTGCCAAGACAATGCTAATGCAGAAGAGCCACTGCAGAAGAAGAAGACATATGTAAAAAGAAAACAAAACTGCAAAACAAGTACTCTCCATTGGAAGGGGAGGCAAAAGTGTCCCTTCTGGGGATCGGCAGGAACTAGTACAGCCCAGAATTTTCAGTCATGGCTGGGTTTCAGCTGAGGGCTTCACTACACACATCACCGAGGCAGTTTCTGACGTGGAAAAGCTAAATTCAGCATGAGAGTAACTTGTCCTCTTCCATCTTCCTTTGCTACAGTCTCCTGGCAGTTTTCCTCGGGGACAAAAAATACCTGGTACTCTTGACAAGAAATTACGTTTACTACTCTTAGTAGGTTAGGTATGTTACTGCACTAACTGTTTCTTTGAGCGTGTGGATACGGAAGTATGTTCAGCACATTGTTTCCTAAACTGAGTGTTTATGCTTCTGGGTGGACGGTTTCTATTTTGATTATGAATCTGTTTCAGCAATCAAATTTTTGCTTTCTGTAAAGGTTTGTGTCTCCATTACATAACAAAGAAGACTCCAGGCCATCACAGATCTGGGTGCAAAGTGGTAGGAATTTTAACGTGGATTTCTTTAGCTGGATAGTCAAGGGGACAAAGTGTTTTCAGAAAATATGATAACTTTACCGTTTTTAGTATGCACTGCCAACAGATCCCAAGAAAGCAGGTAACCTCTTCAAATTGGTCACTCGTGTGTGTGTTTAGAAGGCAGGCATCTTCTTCCGTCTGTGGAGGTCTTACTCACGGAGAGAAGGTACTCATTCTAGGCAGTCACTTCAGTATCCTTAGAAGCCTAACAAACTTCAGCTGTCACTCAGACATTCTGAGAGTAAACATTTGGGAAGAGACAAAAGCAGACGAAGCAAAATGGAAATATGTCAACATCGCTGTAATGCACTCCCATGAACTCAAGGCTTGTGATTTCTCCAGACTTAGGACACAGCAAACTAAACCAGCAGCAGGTAGTCTAAGTAAAACTCTATTCCAGGGAAGAAGCACCCCCTGTACAGACAGGAGCCCCTCAAGCCTTCCATCAGCCTAGTCAAACCGAGAGCCCGAGTTCCAGAAAACAACAGTCTTTTTGACCTAGAAAGAATAATTCTCAACTCTGAAAGATTTTTCTGGAAAATGTTTCACCTTTTTTATGGCAAGGAAACTATAGAGTCTCAGAGCGTAAGAAGCATTTAGAATTTCTGAAAGCACAAAGAAATTCGTGTCTATGGCTTTATAGGCACTAATTAGAGTCTGCCACAAAAGCTTATACGAATCACTTCTCTCCATTAGCCGTATCTGTTATTATCCCTACTAGCTGCCCTTCCTCTACTGGAACATTGTTATCCATTAACATTTACTGCGTATGTATGGTGCTTGGGCACCAAACAGGACTAGATAAGGAGCCTGCCTCCCCATATTCCAAATTCTCCATATAGAGTGTAGCTGGTAGGCTGCTATAAGGTATAGTTATTTTGTGGTGAAATTAGAAAAATCCTTTCTCGAGGTAGTTGTGCAAGTTTGACCATAGAAGGCCCCTTCTCAAGGCTTAGTTCCCAAAAGTGAGTGTGAGCCTCATTGGTCTCTTCTGCCCTGTGGTCCTGTTGGTTGGACGGTTGTAAGGAAGTCTGTATTAGCCTGGTTGAGCTGCCACACAGACTGGGTGGCTTAATAACAGGACTTTGTTTTCTCATAGTTCTGTAAGGCTGGAAGTCTGAGGTCAAGTTGCCGGGAGGATTGGTTTCTGGTGATGCCTCTCTTCCTGGCTTACCGACAGCAGCCTTCTCACCATGTTCTCACATGGCCTTTTCTGTGGGTGTACCGGCAGAGAGAGTGGGACAGAGATTTCTGGTGTCTCTTCCTCTTCTTATAAGGACATCAGTCCTATCGGATTAGTGCCCTATCCTTATGACCTCATTTAACCTTAATTACCTCCCAAAGACCCTGTCTTCAAGTACAGTCACATTGGGGGTTAGACCTTCAACATATAAATTTGGCAGAAACAATTCGGTTTATAACAAGAGCCAGTGATAGGATACAGGCATCTGAAAACAGGTTAGGGAAGCTAAGTGAATTGTTACTTTTCAACTAAGTCTGTACGGCAAAGTTATATAGGCAATTGAGCAGTGATCCAAGTCAGCAATATATTAATAGCTCTTCCAGCAATACAAAGCCTTTATAAGAGAAAAATATCCTCTTTCCTCGACCTCAGAAAGTCTTGCGTGAGTCAGTGGTTCTCTTAAGAATCACCAGTAGAGATTTTTAAATAAATATATCTTCCCTAGCCCTACCTCAGAGATTCTTCATGAACTGATCAGGAATGTGGACCCAGGAACCTACATATTTAGCAACATCCCAGGTGGTTTTGCTACTGGTGGTTTTTGGACCACATTTCGAAAATCCTAAGACTAAACAAAAAATTGCTTCTGTTTTCCAATTTGCTACATATCTATCATAGAAGAAGGGAGAAAATGCGAACAGTAATTTACTGAAAGATACGTCTGAGGGAAATGTGTTGCAAAATTCAAAGTACTCTGGTAAACTAACATGAGGAGAGGGGAAATGAGTGATAGAGAAGGTTATTGGAATTACCAGACTCTAAGGGATTTATGTCCTCATGATGAGACTGGGGTACCTACTGCACCAGAGAATTTTCAGAATAATTCAAGCCACACAGTACAGTGTTCACAATTCAGTTTTAGAGAATGTGGTCAATTTTCCCAAGATAATTTGTTTCCGCCTGGCGAAAATCTGATAACTGAAGAGGGCAGTGTCATGCATTGGCCGACTGGGAGGGTCTGTGAGCCTTCCACACAGATGCCCTTTGCAGGGGGAACGCTGGAGAGTCTCTCAGCCTCACAGAGCCCTGGAGCTAGGGTTTACTTTAGCATTAGGCCCTCCAGGGTTGGTGAAGCAGCAAAGAACAGAAAGAACTGGCTCCCCACAGGGAGGGAGAGGAAAAGAGGAGGAGGATAAGAGATTCCTATTTCACCCACAGCAGCAGGGTGTCCCTAAGCTGGATCCCACAAGCCACACCTCATTGTCTCCACAGCACACACACACACACACACACACACACACACACCCCGGGCCTGCCTCAGTCCCTTGCTATGTGTCTACCCAAAAGTAAGGGCAACCGTCTTCATTTGTCTTAACCCCAGGATGGTCTCATAGAATTATGCTTCCCCTAAACTCAAATTCTGGGCCCATTTAGAAGGTATCAGCCGAAACTCCCTTTTCTTGAATTGAAGATGGACACCTATGTGTTGCCATGAATATTCCAAGAGAAGCCTGGAGTAATATATTCGGTTCCTAACTAACTTTTCTCACTGTCTTCCTGTATGGCCACTCCTGCAGTGACTCTCCAACTGGAAACAGCCCGCTTGGCGGGAGGCTGGCTGGCTTGTTCCTCAGAACAAGCTTCCTAGCTTCCCCAAGAGAAATCTCTCCCTGGAGTTAGAGTAATGGATAAAATCAGGCTCTAGATCATGAGGTAGGATCTAGCCATGGTCCCCCTCAGCATCACTGGAACGCTGATTCCTTCGGAATGCTGATTTTGTTAATTTATTCGTTTTGACCATTGCGTGCCAGACTCTCAGAGACAAGGAATTGTAGCCAGGTCTGTTATATCCTGAACGTGAATTTTCAACAGTGTCCTTGTGTCTTTCTGCACTTCTTCTTGGGCAGCAAGCAGGTACCAGTTTCCTCAGGTCAGGAAGTCACTTTATCTCCAAAAAGCGGGCCAGATGGGCTGGAGAGAGAAAGAAAGAAAGAGAAGTCTCAATAATGAGACTGGTTCTCAGGAGGCAGCAGAGTCTAAAAATTGAGCTTTATTAGGAGTTTAAGAGCAGGCATTACTTATGAGTCCATCACTAGCGTGAGTAATGCTCTATCTCCCCCTGTCACCGAGCTACACAGAGCTCGAATGGCTCCTCTGTGACAGGCTGCATAGAACCACTTCTCCCTTGAACAAGGAGAAGAGCTTTCTCCTATCACACAAACGTTGGTTGTCCCTGCCAGCTCGTTCGGTAGCAAGCATCCGTGCTAGTGAGCAGTGAGACCCGGTGTCCCACACGCAGGCACGAGGATTAGTCTAGGAGGTAATACTTGCCACTCAACTTCCTCACAGGGATGCGAGGAGGATTAATGAGATGCCATTTCCATTGCAATTTATGCTCTTCAGAAGAAAGGCACTGAGTACTAGGTATTAGAATTAGGGATTATATAGGTAATCAAGCAAAGAAGATATTCAGCTGCTTCTAGTTGCTAAAGGAAGCTTTAATCTGGGAGGTGTGGAAGGAGCAGGGCAGGGCATGTAGCGGGTGTCAAGTTGGCCAGAAGCCACGGTCCCTCGTGAAGCAAAGGACCAAGGATGGAGTGTGAAGTGCTCTGTACAGCGTAAACATGGCCCTGTTCTGGCCCTTCAGGCTTACGAGCTAAGCCCCGGGGAGGCCTGCATTTCATGGGTTCAGATGAACGCTTTTTTGTCGCATCTACCTCTACCACCATTAACCAGTCTACAGGTTGGGTTCCAGAGGAAAGAGGCAAAGGCACGAGCAAACTACCCCGTCCACACACAGGAAGACATGGTCACATTCCCAACTCACCCGGAATTCGTACGTGCCAGGGAAGAATTGGGGGAGACCCTGGCGAGCTACAGGGGCTGAGGTGAGGAGCGTGAAGGTGGTCATCTGGGATGGCGAAGTGCAAAGCCGTAGTCGGCAAAGAGGTCGATCTTCTCATGGCCAAACACATAACTAGTGGCAGGGGTGGAATGTAACCCAATGTTTAGAGATTCAAATTTTAAAGTCCCGGTTTCTTCCATTCATTATAGCGTGTCCTCAACTATGATGACCTACCACTGGGAGGACGTGAGGCAATTTCAGATGGTACACAAAAAGCCCTTTCTAAATTTCTCGTAGCAAGTTAGGTAATACTGCGTTTCAATTTTTTTTAACATGTATTTATTTTTGAGAGAGACACACACAGAGCATGAGCAGGAGAGGGACAGTGAGAGAGGGAGACACAGAATCTGAAGCAGGCTCCAGGCCCTGAGCTGTCAGCACAGAGCCTGACACGGGGCTCGAACCCACGAACCGTGAGGTCATGACCTGAGGTGAAGTCGGACGCTTAACCGACTGAGCCACCCAGGCGCCCCCGTTTCTAAAAATTTTTAAATGTTTATCTATTTTTGAGGTATTACTACATTTGAGCATGTATTAGAAATAAACAATTAACCCATGAAGCCCATAATTCATAAATACAATTGCTTAGAGCAGTAATTCTCAGTATTACCCGTGCAATTGAATCCCACAGAAAGCTTTAAAAAACAAACGGACAAAAACCAGTGCTGGGTCCCACCCTGGGTTGTTAAACCAGAATCTCTGAGAGGTTGCCCCCATTCTTGATACTTTGTAAAAGCTTTCCCAGGTGATTCTGGGAGCAACCAGCCCTGGGAACGTTAGAGTAGAATGGTATTAAACATTTTTTTAAGTGAGCAGTTTTATGTTTTTTGCTTTTTGTTTTTTTTTTCTTTTTTTTAGTGAGCAGTTTTAAATAAAATATTAAATAATATCAGTGTGTGAAGATAGCAAATATCATGAAGGTTCACTGTTGTGCTAATAACTGAAATTTGGTAACATTTCTCTATCGGGGTAGCTCCCCTTCTATGAGACAATAATAATCTCAAAGAACAAAGAGAAAGACAGAGGTATCCACTAACACTCATGGATGTGTGGTAACGGTAAGACTGATTATTTGGACATGTGCAAGTAGGCATAAAAAACAAAAGGGTTTGGGGCAATGCAGAGTAATGGTGGCAGGTTAGATCTGGGTGTGTGTTAATAAGACTGTTCCCCAAAGTATTACTCTCTGACTCTCCCACCTTATAGTTCAGAAACATGACTTTTCTTCATCCCCTTTTGCCTTCTCATGTCCTCACCACCACACTCACTGACTGGAAGTTAAAACAGATGAGAGGGGGAAAAAAGATGACAAAGAATCTGTAATGATATGTATCTCAAAGGTGGGATTACCAGTGACTCTTTTCACCCATTCGTTCTTTAATTTATCATTTTCTCATTCACACAAGAAGTATTTATTGACCACCTATTAGATACTAAGTCCTTTTTGCTTATAAGTATAGACAGAATTTTTCTCAGCAAGCATGAATTGTCTTTATGATATGATCAAGCAAATCTTACAGTTCCTTCCATCTTAGAAAAACTGAATAATGTGTACAACTGACCAGTCCCCTGTCATCATGCAGCCAGACTCACGGTGGTAGGAAGAGGGGCAGCACCAATGTCAGAAGATGGGAGGCTAAGGCATTTTCAATTACACTTGACCCTGAGAATCACAGAAGGGTGGTGTGAGAAAACCCTAGAAACATTTCCTCTGTGAAATAGAGGAAATAAAACCTATCCCGAGGCACTGGAAAAGATGCCCAAGCCCTTTTTCCTCTATTCTTTCATCTGTTAAATGGGGATAATGATACTTTGTGTTTACCTACCTCAGAGAGGCATTATCAGGTCTATTTAAAGGCTCTTCCGATGAAAGCTGCTGTGTAATTACCAAGAACAGCTATGATAAAGAAACCTAAATACAACAGCAAATCAGCTGGAACAAATTCTCAAGGGAGTTTACTTCTCTGGAAAAATTTAAGAAAAGGGTAGCAGCTGTCCTCTGGGGACTTTTGGGGACCGTTCTAGCTGGAAGTTTAGGGAAGGCTAGCTGATTTTCAAAGTCTCCTCCTGGCCAATCACTCCGGATCTTCCTCTGCTTACTTTTCCCCATGGTCTAAGCAATTTCCAGCTGAAATTCCTCTTTCAAGTTTTTTCAGACCTTAACTCAGAAACTCTTTTATCCCTGAAAAGAATCTCAGGGAAGGCATTTACCTGTGAGAGAGAAAAGGGGAGTTACAATGTGGGGGAAATGTGCCCCCTGTAGATGATAGGTAATGGGGAATTGTTTGATAGTTTTTCAAAAGAAGACTGAAGTGGTTGATAGCTAACATCAGGCTTTGCTGAAATTAATTTGACAAATTTATTCAAATTTGAGGGGAGATTCAATGGGAGTGCAGAAAGGAGAGACACCACTGCTACATCAGCTCGGGAGAGAGCCGACCCAGCTGAATCAGGCTAACAGTGGTCTGACTGGGATGAAGACACAGGCCGAAGAAACTTTACGGCTCTAGAATCTATAGGACTTGGCAAAAGATTGACTATAGCAAGAAAATGGCAGAAGGGTCACGATTATCATAAAACTTGGTAACTTGAGGTGCGCCTGGGTGGCTCAGTTGGTTAAGCATCGCCCTTGGCTCAGGTCATGATCTCACAGTTCATGGGTTCAAGCCCTGCCAGGGGCTCTGTGCTCACAGCTCAGAGCCTGGAGCCTGCTTCAGATTCTCTCTCTCTCTCTCTCTCTCTCTCTCTCTCTCTCTCTCCCTCAAAAATAAATAAACATCAAAAAAAAATTTTTTAACTGGTGACTTTGATAGGGCTTGGTGACATCTTTAACAAAGAGAGATGGCAGACCAAAAGGTGAGCAGGTTGAATTTGTTAATGAGATCTGGATCCACACCACTGTAGGAAGCCCAGTGGTTTTATATTTTTGTGAAACTTGCTTATGCAGTAAAGATTCTGGCTATTTATAAACAGCACAACCTATGGTTTCTGAAAGGCTTCTAAACAATATAAGAAAAAGTCAAATGCCAATGATTGATTTTCACATGAGTGATTTGTAAAGTTAATAATTATGCATAATAATAATTGTTATCATTAATCAATTGATTACCATGGGAACGACATAAATATTTTCCACATGTGAACCAAATGTCAGCTGGTGGCTTCCCAGATCTGGTAAAATTGTTGGAAACCCCACCAATCTCATGGCCGGTGGAAACCCAAAACCATCATCACTTCTGTGAATCCCTGGGGGCTTGCCTCATTCTGGCTTTTCCTGCCTTCCAGACCCACCACTATACATCCCTGCTGTACCACCAGATGCAAAATTGTCCTTTCTCCCTGCTAGTAGAAAATACCAAGCCATCATAGGTTTAGTAAAGTCCATTGAAATTGGAAAGTAATGGGAATGAGTCATAACTTCTTCCAATCTTCTCCAGCCTCTCCCTACTGGATTATGTTGGAGGTATCAGTTTTTCTCTTCCTTCACTATGCAGAGACACTTATTTCAAGGCATCAGCAGCACAAAGTACTTTTCATTTGTTAAAGGGACTGGCTCTAGAAGGTGATTTTATTCACAACCATTTATTTTCCCATTACACTTAACCCTCACAGCACCCCCACTTTACAGATGAAGCAACTGAGGTGTAAAGAGATTGAATATACCCAAGGGTATGAACCTATGAAGTGGTAGAAAGAGAATTTAAATTCATGTGTGACTGACTCTTAAATTAAAACTAAGTTGGCCTTAAGAGGATGGGAAGATGATCATCTATCCCAGTTTACTTTGCTACTTCATAACTGCCTAGTTTTTCCATCAAATCTCTGTTTCAAAAAAAAAAAAAAAAAAAAAAAGCTATATACTCCTAAAGGCTATATATGAGGAACTCCAGAGTAAAACCCCAATGAGTTAGTATTGTGAACAAGTTACGATAATTAAAACACCTGAACAAAAGAAATACAACACTATTATTTTTAAGTAATAAAACTTGGATGGGGACATAGGCCACACTACCTTGTCAAATCTGCAAGTTACACAAAGAAATAGCTAATACTGATGATGATGATGATGAGGAAGAAGAGGAGGATGGTAATGATAGAATTTATCTAGCACTTTATAAATGTTGTGCATATATTGTTTAATTTATTCCTGAAAAAAAAAAAACTATGCCTTACGTCTGTTGTTATCACTCTTTTATAAATAAGGTTAAAAGGGGAAAACAGCCCAAGGTCACTCTTCTTGAAAGAACTGAAACCAGGGGTCTCGCCCAAGTTGTAAGGCTTATGCCCTTAACAACCAGGCTCTCTACTTCAAGAACCATGATATTTTCAATAGATGTTCCCTCTAGGATGGAAGTAAGTGCCATGAGGAACAAGGAATTTATACCTCTTATTCCCATCATTAGCTCTAGTGTTTAGAATGGTACCTGGAACATAGTACAAACTCAATTAATAACTGCTAAGTAATAAGGGAATTGAAACAAGGATGCGTGGGTGGCTCAGTTGGTTAACCATCTGACTTCAGCTCAGGTCATGGTTTCATAGTTAGTGAGTTCGAGCCCCACGTGGGGTCCTGTGCTGACAGCTCCAGGTTTGGACTCCACTTCAAGTTTGGTGTCTCCCTCTCTCTCTGCCCTTCCCCCACTCATGTTCTGTCTCTCTCTCTCTCTCTCTCTGTCTCAAAAGTAAATAAACATTTTTTAATTAAAAAAAAATAAGTGAATTGAAACAAAATACCTAAATCAGTAGAAGATACAAAAACATTAAAAAATAATCACATGTTGATGTTTAAAATATTTAACTAGAAGAAATATAGGATAGGAAAAACCTGACTTGAAAACTCTTGGTTTGGGGCGCCTGGGGGGCGCAGTCGGTTAAGCGTCCGACTTCAGCCAGGTCACGATCTCGCGGTCCGTGAGTTCGAGCCCCGCGTCAGGCTCTGGGCTGATGGCTCGGAGCCTGGAGCCTGTTTCCGATTCTGTGTCTCCCTCTCTCTCTGCCCCTCCCCCGTTCATGCTCTGTCTCTCTCTGTCCCAAAAATAAAAAAAATAAAAAAAAATAAAAAAAAAAAAGAAAACTCTTGGTTTTATTTTATTTTAATTTTTTTTTAACGTTTATTTATTTTTGAGACAGAGAGAGACA
Organism: Panthera onca; assembly: GCF_046562875.1. NCBI lineage: Eukaryota > Metazoa > Chordata > Mammalia > Carnivora > Felidae > Panthera > Panthera onca. Next base: position 53,476,083 of record NC_138350.1, on the reverse strand, counting down.
GAGCATGAACAGGGGAGGGGCAGAGAGAGAGGGAGACACAGAATCGGAAGCAGGCTCCAGGCTCTGAGCTGTCAGCACAGAGTCCGACGCGGGGCTCGAACTCACGGACCGCGAGATCGTGACCTGAGCCAAAGTCGGCCGCTCAACCGACTGAGCCACCCAGGCACCCCGAAAACTCTTGGTTTTAAAAAAAAATTTTATATTTGTAATCCTCTGGAAGCTTAACAGGAATCCACCACTGCACTGTGGCTGCTAAAAGACTACTGTAATTTTAGAAAACCTTATAGCATGTATTTTTATATATATGCATATGTATACATCATATCACATACCACATTTGTTATATTGTATACAATTCTGATCACATATTTCAAAGGGGACAATGATGGTGCAGAGACATTTTAAGGAGGTGAGTGTGATGCTAGGGAAAACGGAAACTTTCTCAGAAAGAAAGGAGGATTTTTAACACGGAAAAGAAAAGACCTATGGCAACTATCTTGCAATATTTGAAGCCTGCCAGAACAGACACAAGTGCTTGCTCTTTTTTCTCTAAAAGACTTAGGTAGATTTTCAGCTCAGCATAAGGAGAAGAACAGATATTTAACACAACTGTCCGCCATCTTTCCACAATAAAGCAGTTTTGAAAAACTAAGGTCCATTTTGTTATAAATTGCGTAATTGAGAGGCTCCTGGGTGGCTCAGTCGGCTGAGCATCTGCCTTCAGCTCAGGTCATGATCTCACAGGTTAATGAGTTCGAGCCCCGCATCCGGCTCTCTACTGAGGGTTCAAATCCCAGAGCCTGCTTCAGATCCTGTGTCTCCCTCTCTCTCCGCCCCTCCCCCACTCGCTGTCTGTCTCTCTCTCTCTCTCTCTTTCAAAAATAAACATTAAAATTTTGTAAACAATAAAATAAATCACATAATTGATAAGAATAATTACCTACCAAAAAAAAAAAAAAAAAAAAAAAAAACTACTGAAAAGATTTCTACTTTAGGTAGAGAGCAGGACCAAATCAGTGACCTCAAATCTGGCTCTACGTTAGTTAAAATCAATTGGAAGACTGTGAAACATTACTGATTTTTAAGGCCTCATCCCAATTGAATCATCATCTCTGGGAGTGGAGCCTGGAGAATCCATATCAAGAATCTAAATCTTATAATCCCCTCAGATGATTCTGGTGACTCAGCAGGCTTGGGGATCACTGAACTAGATTACTTCAAAGTTGTCTTCTAACTCCCTCATTTAATGAGTCTTAGAAGATTATAGAATATTTTCTTTACCAAATAAATGAGAAAGATTTGTAGTCTGTAAAATGAATTTGGTCTAAATGGACATAGGTAGCCCTAAAATGCCAGCAGACCTCCTGGGTTGTTAAACAGGTTAAAATTCTTCTTGCAATTTAGTTCATGAAAACTTTTTTCATGTATCATGGAAAGGTAAACTTTATCTGGCCTGTTTCCCAATAATTAAAGTTCCAAATCACTGAAATATAAATAAATGACACTTTACTGTACTTACAGCACCAGTATGATGAAAAATTTGTTTACACCAGGAGGTTTTAGGTCATCCTTCAATCATTCATCCCCGTAACCAAACTACATATGCGCGCGAGCACATGCGTATACACACACACACTCACACACACACACACACACACACACACAAATATGACACATGGTAAATGTTGGGCAATTACTGAGATGGAACAAAGGGGACCTTCAAATTCCATTGCCTTTTTAACCTTATATTTTTCTATGCAAGAATCTAGGAGCCCAAATCAAAGGCATCGAAATAATATTATTAATCATGACATACTAAGCTCTTTGTCTCTAATTCCATGTCTTTTAAACACATTAGTTTGATCTAGGTGGTGTCAAGTTGAAGAGTAAAAAGGAGTACATGTATTTTAAAAATATTAACAAATTTGAAGAGAACATATTAATTTTGGCTAAATTGGTTCCCTATATAAAGGGCTTCTAATAGGTATACAGGTAGCCATATGAAGGAACTCTAATCACTGCAAAAGGGCTACATTTGTAGATTTTGCTAATCTAAAATGAAACCTGTAAGGTTGGAATTATTTAGAAAAGAGTAATTGAAACCCCCTTCAGCAAGTTAATTCAGATTCTCCTAATTTTACTTCTCTGGTTCACAAGGTATCTTTTTTATCATGGTGTTTTCAAATTGAAGTTCACACACATCAAATAAATAGCATGATAATCAGAGGTTTCAATATCCAATACACATGCATTATTATCTGTCATTATTGTCATTGTCACTATTATAATTGCACATTGTAAAAAGAATGGAAGCTTTTCCACAGGAATTATTCACGTGTATTACTTTCTAGGAGTAATTGAATAGTTGACATTGCATTTAAATCAAAGTAAAATATGTGATGGTTTGTCTCATTTGTTTTATTCTTACGAAATAAGAAATGTAGAGTGATCTCTATTAGGGTCCTTTATTTGGATCCAGAAAGGTTCAGTTTTATGTACTGTCCAAATGTATATTTTCTTATAACGAGGCTCAAAAGATATCCAATGTAATTAAAGTGATAATTTTCTAAGAACACATAAGATAACAGCTGGGTAGTGAAGTCCTCTTCATTAGCTTGTATTTATATACATGAACTCAACAAGAATCTCAGAGAAAAATATTATTTTTCTTTTTTAACTATTTAATCGGGCTTGGTATGTTGAAATGAAGCCCATGTTGTGTTGCCAATATCTACAGATCAATAATCACTTCCCTTAGAGTTTACGTAGAACTTTTCACTTCATTTTGGATAATCCCAATGGCAATCCCTTCAAGAGGCAAGTCAGATACTATTCATCTATTATGAGAAATCAGAGGCTCCAAAAAATCAAGTAATTTATACAAAGTTACTCTGTCGAATGGCAAAATTAGCCCTAGAATCCAGGTCATCTGGGTCTTAGTCAGAAGTTATGGTAAAATAAAAATTAAAAAAAAAACAAATTTGAATTGTAAAAAGATCACAGGTGTGGTAGCATATGAAGGCCTAGGTCTCAACACAGAGTATGCTTTGACTGTGGGAACTTTCTCACCTCCCTGTAAAACGGAGCTCTATCTGGGACGTAAGGCTGTTTTGACAGTCAATGGAGAAAATGGTGAGGAACCACTCCAACGTGTTTTGTTAGTCTATGTGTTGCTTCTTCTGCACTCTGTTACTTCTCACACGCTTTATCCTATTTTTGGCTTCTGTGTGATTCACCCTCACCAGGTAGAGTTTTAAACTTTGTTTAGACTTAAATAATATCGATACTGGTTTGGAGAAGTGAGTGACGACAAGCTTTAGAAACAAGATGCTCCAAGCGCAATGCCATAATAAGTGAAATAGATGATGATATGAATGTAGTGATTCGGGATTTAAAATGTGTCTTCACTCACTAAGAAGGCTGCGCGTGATGAACTTCAAACACTTCGCCTTCACAGGAAACACACAGCCGCTGAGGGTAGGTGGGATTTCCTTTCCTTCCGAGGAATTCCTGGTCACATTCCCTGCGGAGGAGGCTGGCTGATTTAGAGATTCGTCTTAGTTTCTGTGGAGGCCGTCGCTGCTGCTGTGCTAGCTTTGAATTGTGTCATTGTTGGCGGGGGTGAGGGTTGTTGTCATTTGCCAGCTATTCAGTGGCTTAGGATCGGTAGTCTCAGGCCAGTTCTCGGGGGACAGATGGCAGCAAGCGTCTCTTTAGGCAGAGAGAACAAAGACTCTAGATCCCCTCCTCGTCTGCAGAGATGGTCCATCTAAATCGCTGTTGAAAATCACCAATGTGGATTGGTCCAGGGAGGCGGGCTTTATCAATTAATGAAACAACCTTACAAATGAATGTAAGCCATTCATTTATCTCCGTGTGTCATTCGTGAAACACATTTTAAAAGGAGTACCTTTATTTAAATATCATAACGGAAATTTAATTATATTGCTTTGGTCACACTACCACCTCACTGAGTCCTTTCCTCTTACATCTAACCGTAGATAGTGGTCTATCTGCCACCACCAGAGGTCTGGCAGCAGGTAGGCGTGTCACATCGTGAAAACCACAGAATGGTGCCTTCCAGTTGAACAGCAATGTCGACACGTGGTAACTGATAGCAACCTAAAAAAGAGTATCTGCTCTCATCTTGATTCCTCTTATACTCACAGGCTGGCTGATTATTTGGACCCAAAAACTACAATAATAAAATCCTCTTATAATAGTTCTGTAACCATGCATTTAAGAGATTATATAGCACATCAGTCATGTATGTTCTCATTTCAAAATAAAAGAAAGGTACTTACTGCACTGAGTTCCCATAACCCCTCTTACCAGCCACCCCGATCACTGAAATCCTCAAAGTATGGAGCTCTTTGCTATCATATTCTGTTTTTGTTTCACAACTACAGGTCTATAAGGCATATGGGTACAGTTCCAAAGTACTTTGAATTCAAAGAAGTGAGGGGTTTTCTTTGTTTGTGACAAAATTAATATTGCAAGCTGCTATCACAGTATGCATTCTTCTGTAAGTATGGCTATACTTACTATCCACGATTCCCCGATAGGAGTTTCTCCAGAAGGTATTTTTTTCTACTGAGGCATATACAATGCATTCAATGGCACCAGAGTTTCATTAAAGGAATTCTCTTGTTCCCTTCCTTCACATGGAAATGTCATTAACTGTATTAAGTTAACTCTCCGAATGTTAGGTTCTTAACCAACAAACAGTGCTTCTCCACAAGGGCGTACTTTGCCAAGCGTCCTTGAATCAGAACGACAGGCTGAATATGTAATAATAGATTCAGAGCCACCACCGCGGGTTGTGATCATATTTAAGGGGAACCCTCTCGTATTTATTGACGTTTTCCTTCAGTCATGGTTGTTCCCTTTCTGCCACCACCACCTTCAGCCTTTCAGGTAAATGAAAAGTTCAATTATATGTAAAGCGACCGTTAAATCAGCAGGCCCCTTGTGGGGGTCTGGGCCTCCCCTCCCTGCTCCAATCGCAAGTGTGCTCAATCCATTACCCTTCCTGAGGATCGCACATCCATCAGGTCGAGTGTGCCGGCCAGGGTGCATCTTATAGCTTTTACTGCATATGAGACGTTGCAGGCCTGTTCTCAGGAACTGCCAGGCAGACTGGGAATCACAGTCACGGTTAATAGCAGCGAATTGCCAGCTCTTGATGGGTGGGTAGTCACTCCTTTCAGTGGTTGCCCCCTGGGGGAGAAGGTAGAAAAACAGAGGGAGGGAATTAGAGTGACTTTGCACAGTCGAGCAGGTTCATGCCGCTGGATCAGTGGCAAGCATTGGCAGGGCTCCACTCTGGGGAGGCTCAAAACAACCTCACAGTCTCATTTTTACCAATTGGTGCTGCTGTGTCGCCAGTGGTGCCCAGGGATGGGGTGGGGGGTGGGGGGAGGCTGGGGAGGGAGGGGGCGCTGGGAAGGAGATGAAGGCAGAAGTCTCAGCTAAATTAAACAAACAAAATGTCTCCTCGATACCCGTTAACCTACCCCAGTTAGCCCCGTGCTACTAATTGTACCAAACTGGTATTGGAAGTTCCCTGGGTGATTAAAGAGTTGGCTCACAAACTCTCTGCATAACCTTAATTTTTTCAAGGTTCTTTGAGTGGAGAATGGCTTATAATAATGATTTTGACTAATACGATTTTTGACATGCAACTTTAATGCTTAACCTTAGTACAACTCCAGAGCATTTCATGTGTACTCAGCTGTAAAGAGTGATGATTTAAAGGGATAATATAAGAAAAAGGTCGTTCTAGAATGAACCTCTAACAAATTGCATAAAGGGAGCTTATTATTCCATGAGTATGGGGATATGCTGCTCTTCTGATCATTTTTCTGCTTGGTTCAAAAAAAAAAATTGTTGAGACATGAATGGGAAAAGAAACAGGAAAAAATGAAATAGAAATCTGCAAGCAAGGAACATTCTTTTGATGGTTATGATTTCGTTGCCACTAAAGAGGCTCTACAATAATGTGGTTCTCCATCTCCTCTTTTGTTTTGGGTGAAGAATTCGCTCTAACAAGAAAATGCTGTTACTGGTTGGAGGGTTGCCTCCCGGGCCGGACCGGCTCCCCAGCAATTTGGTCCAGTACTATGATGATGACAAGAAGACGTGGAAAATACTCACAAGTGAGTGCCCTTCTTTATTCATTTACCCACCTATTTATTTCCGCGCAGAGCTGTCCTGATGGATGCGAAAACGTGGTTAATCAAATTAGACATTTTATTGATTTGTTACCCTTTGGAGGTCTGTTTATGTATCCCAGGGGATTTAGAGTAAAAGACTAAATTAACATTGCAGAGGTGGCCAATTTGGTCGTGGAATAGGCCTAAATTAAACTGGCCTAAAACCACTGCACGAGTTTGTGTTTCTGTGACAGAGAGGGGGTAGTAACTGAGATGTTCCAAAAGAAATTCTTCCGTTCTTTTTTCTTTTCTTTTCTTTTTTTTTTTTTTTTTTTTTTTTTTGGTTTCTTGAAAAGTGAAAGGTTGGTGAATAGCACTAAATTTTCTCATATCCTGATGGTTGTTTAGTTCATTTCTATGTAACTAACATGCATTTTGCCTTTTAAGCATTTCTGCTCGTTAATCTTTAGTCTGTGGAACTGGGTCTTAGAGAAGCACTCCCTTCTGTTGCTCCACAGTTTGGGTGGACAGATACCCAGGGCCTGTCCCAGCTGCATTAAATTGTGCTCGCAGACTTTGGCCCAAGATTCTCTTCCTCCCCTCCTTACAGGGTGATTGTGTTTTACAGCAAACCTCTTGCCTTGGGCACTGAGATTTGGAACTTATTGTTATATTGGTTATGATTCCCAATCTGACTCAGTCATGGAATCAAAAATCATCATTTCTTGAGTGCAGCAGGCTGTGTGCACCAGGCCCCTCGTGGGCACAGTGGCTGCACTGGTCAATAAAACTAAATTTTAACTGTCAAAATTGCCCAGAGCTGTATAGATAAAATAATAAATGAGTAATTTTGATCCATAAATCAAAGCCATACATTTAAAACCGCCAAAAGAAAAAGTTAGATTTTCTTACAGCGTTGTGTCTTTGAAGCAGTTATATATTTTATCAGCTTGTTTTTTTTTTTTTTTAAATCAGTTCCTTTCCTCTTACTAAAGCCCTTTAAAAGAATAGAAACAGGACAACAGTTTGCCCATAAGAGCAGAAGAGGAGCACAGACATGTGAGGTGGTGCTTGAAATAATACATTTCGGAGCTGGCTTATCCCAGCGAAACTACAGTAGCGTCCGCGAGCACAACGCGGAAGCTCCCTGGACGCCTATCCACCACGGTGATAGTAAAGAAGTGAGGGGATAATAGCCGCAAGCTTAAGGAGAAGGAAGAAAGAAAAAGAAGTTAGAGATGTCTTCAAATGGTTTTTATTCTCTTTTTGACAAAAGTACTGTTAACAACGAGTGACCGACCGGTATTTTTAAAGTAAAACCAAAGAATCAATTGTCTGACACTTGATCAATAGAGGAAGTCTAGGCAGCATAAGACACGGATACTAGGGGGAGGAGAGAAGAAGGAAAGACAAAGATTTTTGAAGAGCGATGACAGACGGAGATAGACAGAGGCAAAAGGATATCACAAGTAATAAGTGACACTCGTTCACAAATCCGTCTGTTTTCCCAGACACACCAGGCAAGGTCCAATTTGTTATTGGTTTGAAGCCCTTCATTAAAGGCAAAAAGATTCACTAAAGCATCATGAGTAATACCTAAGAAAAGTCTTACATTCATTTTAAACCTTGTTCGGAGACAGGGTGGTCATCCAATTTATTCTCCAAACTGGGACACTTTAGAGCATGAAATGGGGACCTACTGATGGGACAATAGGTATACATTGAAACATAAGGTCACCCTACTCAAAGCTTTCACGTTGCCTGATTTAGCCTTTTACTTAGAAGGAACTGGTAAGAAGGCATGAACTTGAATCTGTCAGACCTGATTCAAACCCATGTCTATGATCTTGAGCGAGGCATGTAAATATCCCAATTCATGGCTTCTTCATTCTTGTCAGCACCATTTGAGTATTTTTAAAATAAAGTGTTTATAAGTCATCTGACGTTGTGTGAGCTCCACAAATTGCAGGTATCATGACTAGTATTGTAACATCACTACCAACATTAGCACAAGGATTGTGTATAGTCTTGTACCCTAGAGGTATCGGTCAACTCAGGCTCTCCATGCAGAGGAGAGACAAATTGCACTGCCACAGATACAACACTCGGACCCGCTGCCCCCGAGTCAGGAGCCCGTCTTCCATGGTTTTCATATGTTGGATGTGGCAATCCACAGACCAAGAAGTAAAGATAAATGGGTATCTATCTGTTGACTCCATTCACCAGGTTTGATGTGGAAGGAAACAAAGACATTAATGTATAGACTTCTTATCACGGGAGCATACTGCAAGACCTTGAACCTTTTTTCTACAGTCAGGCACACTCCTAGTTCTGAAATAATGTCTACTCCACTTACACTCTTCATTTCACTGGAACCTGTACTTTAAAAAATAGAGTTTATTACCTGTTGGGCTGTGACCACATGGCCCCAAGTGAGGGCATATTTTTCAGGTTGGTTGGAGAGATATAGACAGCTTACCTGGATGATTTCTGCTGTTGGTCTGTATTTTTTAATTCAGGCATCTTATTTGACTAATAAATAAGTCAGGTCACTGAAAGATTTCCACACTATTTGGGCCATCTAACAATAAAGGAAGAAATGTTTCTCACTGGAATAAAAAAACCAAATATCCACATTCTCCCCAAATCCAATGAAGCATTATGGATTTCAAAGCTGCCCACTGACGTTCTTTTGACCCAGATGAACTGCTGAAGCTTCTGGCAGGGGGACCAGGACGACAATTAAGGCTAGGAGACGGTGCCTGGTTTGGGGTCTGCTTATTTATTAAATGGCTGTCTCCATACAAACAAACTAACAAGCTTAACTAGCAAACTCGAGGTTAGCCAAAGCCTCTGAATCTTAAGACTCCTTCGCCCACTTGGCTCGAGCACACATTTCTCAGCCTGTCTCCCAAATACGCTCCTTTGAGAAAGATGCCATTCCACAGACAGGAGCATGACCACCGCTGTGGGAGCCATACGGCTTACATGAATTATATAACAAAGAAGAATTAAGAGGAAAGGCAGTCATCCTCTCTCTCTTTTCTCACCCTGTTATGTTACGTTTTAGAATCACAGTTGAAGGGGTGCACAAATAATAAGTTGAATGGAGGAGGGGTGAGTAACAGTGAGAGAGTGGATCTACAGAACATAAAGAAAACAAAATCCAACCATCAGCCAGTCAGCCGTCTGGTCTACCTGAACAGCAAAGGGAACAATTATTCTCGCTGAAAAGACTGTTTTTTGGGAACATGCTGGCACAGATTGCGTTTTTATCCTCCCCTTCGGAAAAATCATTTAATATAGCATTATATAATTAATGTTGAGAATGGTGACAGACCTCCGTGGTCTCTCTTAAAAAAGTATCGAGAAATAACGGGCAAAAATGACTATAAAGTCCCTTTGTCAGTGCGAAATGTTAAGTAGTAACAGTAAACTTGGCATTGTTGTCCTCTTGATTGTTAATAATGGACGGGAGGTTGAGATGCACTTTCGTTCATTTTTATTTTACAGGTCTGCTCTTCCTGCATTTCTCACTCCTGCACGCAGTCTCCCGTTTCATTCTTAACTTATTAGAAAGCAGTACAGGAGACATGAATACTAAAATGGCCAGTGCAAAAAAACATGCCTCCTGTACTTTGCAGGCCCCAAATCCTTGGTGCAGAGATCACACAAAATAATTCCTGTGGTTACTCTGTACTTTTGATAGCACATTGCTTACAGATCAAAGTTTTTATGAAGCCCACATGTAGAAGTGGTTTGCATTCCCCCACCCCCACCCTGAGAGACAGCACTAAGGAGCCGTCTATTTTATTTGTCTTCTTCATTGGCCAAGTCCTTCACTGGTGGGGAAAGCTGTTTCCTGGGGACTGGCTTCCTTTTTCCTACATTTCGGATGAGAGAGTCTACTTATTAGGTGCCTTCTGTAAGCAACGAGAAGGAAAGGAGTTCAAAACAAAGATCCGTCCTTCCATGTGTCAAAGACGACTCCCCTTTCATAACGTTAGAATGAAAATTAGAAGAATTAAGTTAGCAAGGTTTCTTCGTTCTTTCGGCCACTGGGTTCCCTTTGTCAGAGGTAGGAAGAAATGCGTATTCTGCCCCCTCCTTTTCAGTTGATTTGCAGCTCTGGACTCTACCTGGTAATGCAAGGCTTTGGGGCCTTGTGTTTTTTAGTCACAGGAAATAAAAGAAACCCCTGTGCCCAGGTTTCCTCGGTTGTCTCCTCTGATCCCTGGAGGACACTGAACTTGATTCCATCCACACAGGGGCGGCCCTGGGCAGGGTGTCAGCGATTAATTTTAGGAACGTCACAAAGATCAGAGGCTAACTATACTTTCCATAAAGGTTGAAGGAATAGTACCAAGAAAACAAATTTTATAAAAGACATTGAACTTCAGTCCCAAAAGATAAACACAGGGTTGATCATATCCAATATCCAATAATTGCTGATTATTCAGAAAATCGTAAACCTGTGTATTGATACTTTCATCTGGACTTCTTTCCTTAGCCCTTCTGTTTCTTGACCTCAGTTTATTTCTGTTCTTCGAGGATGTGTTGGAGGAAAAGTCAAGTTAGTCAAAAGCTAATATTCATTTCTTATGATTATTTATTTAGCAAGAAATAAAAAGTAAGTTAAATTGAGGGTTTTATACCTGTGGGTTTCCTTTATTTACATTATCTTTAGACCCAAACCCCACAAAGTATTTAATTTTATTTCATTTCATTTCATTTCTAGACAGGTAGGTAGACTCTATAGGTAGTGCATTTCTCATTGCAGAAGAACCTCAGAAAACAATTAGGTGCTTCCAGAAGGACTCTGAAGCTGTCTGGGAAGAATTTAGACTTGTTTACAGACTTTGTTCCTTCATGTAACAAGCAATTATTAAATACCCACTCTGTGCTGGGTGGGAGGATAGAATGTAGATAAGATAATCTCTCGAGAACCTAAGGAGACAATTATAATAGAGTGTGCTAAGGGATAGAGAAGGAACCCTCAAGGTGCTAAAGAAGAACACAGAAGGGGCTCTTAGTCTAAAGAGGAGAGGATGGGGCACCTGGGTGGCACAATCAGTTGAGCGTCTGACTTCAACTCAGGTTATGATCTCACGGTTAGTGGGTTTGAGCCCCATGTCAGACTCTGTGCTGACAGCTCAGAGCCTGGAGCCTGCTTCGGATTCTGTGTCTCCCTCTTTCTCTGTCCCTCCCCCACTCACACTCTGTCTCTCTCTGTCTCTTAAAAATAAATAAGTGTTGGGGCGCCTGGGTGGCTCAGTTGGTTAAGCGGCCGACTTCGGCTCAGGTCATGATCTCGTGGTCCGTGAGTTCGAGCCCCGCGTTGGGCTCTGTGCTGACAGCTCAGAGCCTGGAGCCTGTTTCAGATTCTGTGTCTCCCTCTCTCTGACCCTCCCCCGTTCATGCTCTCTCTCTGTCTCAGAAATAAAAACGTTAAAAAATAAAAAATAAAAAATAAAAAAATAAGTAAGTGTTGGGGCGCCTGGGTGGCTCAGTCGGTTAAGCGGCCGACTTCAGCTCAGGTCATGATCTCGTGGTCCGTGAGTTCGAGCCCCGTGTCAGACTCTGTGCTGACAGCTCAGAGCCTGGAGCCTGTTTCAGATGCTGTGTCTCCCTCTCTCTGACCTTCCCCCGTTCATGCTCTGTCTCTCTCTGTCTCAAAAATAAAATAAACGTTAAAAAAAATAATAATAATAAATAAATAAATAAGTGTTTAAAAAAATAATAAAATAAATAAAGAGGAGAGAGAGGTTAGGGAAGATTTCCTCAAAATGACTTTCTGTGAAGTTGAAAAAATGGGTAAGAATTATTAAGGCAAAGAAGTGGATGAGGAGGTATTTTAGTAGGAGGGTCTAGGACTAGGAATGCCAAAAGGCAAGAGAGAGTTTGTGCCTTCTAGAAACTGAAATGAATTTACGCATCTTTTGGAGAGTCTGAGGCTAGGAAAGTATATGGTGGGGCTGGAGGGTTAACCACGAACCATATTATATGGGACTATTTCAAGGAATTGTTAAGATAGGTTTAAGAAGCAAGAACTGAGGAGAAATACTCTTCTAATTTTAGTTTTCAGTGTTAGTGAAAACGTAGTGATCTAAAGACTTTATATAATAGCATGGCAGTCGTCTCTTAGCTTGGAACTTATTTCAGTTCATGGAGTGGCTGTTTCCATGACTCTGGACAAGAAGAAGGAGAGAGAATTGTGTTTGGACTTTTTAAATATGTTAGCATCTAATTTTACCTTCAATGAGCTCAATTCTAATTTGAGATACTTGGCTGCACATTGCTATATATCTTGAATTATTTGCTACTGTGTATTCATGCCCCAGTGCATTAGTGGATTTTTCATAGATTTTTTTTAAAAAAAATATGTGTGATGGTCACTCCAAAATACTGTATTTCAAGGAAGTTGGGTGCCTGGAAAAACTAGTTGACTTTATTTCTGGTTTATACCTCCCTTGAATATAGCAATTGCTTTTTCTCCAGAGAACAGCATGTGTACAAATAATTTTGATGCTTTCTTTGCACACAAGCTGTAGTATTTGCTACTGAGTCTGGTAGAAAGGAGGTATGAGTCACATGGGCTGCTTAAATTTGTTCTGTGTCATTCCTAGGCAAATTGCAGACTAAGTCTGGCAAGCCAATGAATGTGAATACTAAAAGATTAGATGATCTCCTTGCCCAGCCCTCTCATTTTACACATTAATTTCATTCATTCAACAAATGTAATTGAGATCTTCTATGCAGCAGGCATTGTTCTCAATACAGAGAAAACAGTGCTGAGTCAAAGCAAATATTATCACACCAATCCTAGATTTTGGTGGTGCGGGGGTTGGGGGGGGGCAGTATTAATAATAAGCCCAGATAGGGGCGCTTGGGTGGCTCAGTCAGCTGAGGGTCCACCTTCCATTCAGGTCATGATCTCACAGTTCGTGAGTTCGAGCCCCGCGTCAGGCTCTGTGCTGACAGCTCAGAGCCTGGAGCCTGCTTCGGATTCTGTGTCTCCCTCTCACTCTGTCCCTCCCCGACTCGTGCTCTCTCTTTCTCTCTCTTCCTTTTCTCAAAAAAAAAAAAACAACAAAAAAAAACCATTATTTTTTTTTAATTTATAGAAAATAATAATAATCCCAGATAGCAATATATAATAATAAAATGTGATAGTGTTCTGAAGGAAGAGCGTAAAGGTGTAAAAGGTGTATAAGATCTGTAATAGAGACGGCTGATTTAGTTTAGCTTTTCTAGAGAATGTCACCAAAGAAGAGGCATTTGAGCTAAGAACTGAAGGATGAGACAGAGTTAGCCAGGTAAAGATGTGAAAAGAAGATTGTTCCAAGTTAGTTAATGATAAATTAATAGTAAGTACTTAGACCCCACAGAAAGAAGATGCATGGCTGAAATCAAAGAGTGAAGGGGAGAAAGATATGACATATGGCAAAAGACATTAGCAGAAACCAGACCATGGAGGCACTTCTATGGCAGGTTCACAAATTTGGCTTTTACTTTAAGTGACTGAAAGAGAGAAGGTGTCATACCCAGAGTCACACGATGATTTAGTGGCAGGATGAGGAAGAGAACACTGGCCTCTGTATTTCCATCAAACAGTGCTGCCTCATGTACCACACCAATCTGTCTCACCAACAAGTGCCATTAGTCAAGAGCCCAAGCAGATGAATGAGATTTAATCTGTGCTGACCCATTTCACCCATGAAAATCTAAATGGATCCAACGTACTTGTCGTAGTACCTCATTCAGAGACTAAAACTAGTATAGGTTAATTGAATGAATATTCTACTCCTAGAGGTTAAGAATATTATCTTGGTTTATGGACTAAACTGCAAATTATGAAAATTTGCATTTCATATTACTGGACAAGCCATAATTCAATGCAGGTTTCTTAACATTTTCACTCTGTCTTTGAAGCAGTATCAAAAATGAAAGAACGAAACACACACAAACACAGACACACACACACACACACACACACACACACACACGCACACCACAGAGTGACATCTTTCAGGACAGATAGATCTGAATTGAAATATACCCCCAGACATTTGCTGACTGTGAGATCTTGGAATGCTGCTTTCACTGATCCTTCTCATCTGCAAAGTGAATATAATTATACCCACCTTTTTAGAGTTATTGTGAGAATTAAGTCAAATCATAGAAATCAAGCTCTAGGCTCAGTATCTGGAAGATAGCTGTTCCTTAATAAATTTTTAGTCTATTTAGTTAGTTTTGCATATAATCAAACAGAGGAAGCCAAAAGGTTGAATCTTGTCTTTCATCAAGGGTTTGAGAAAGAAGATACACCTTTGATTCCGAATGAAATTTCTATTTCTAGCATGAAACGATGTGTGTCAATCAAGATGGACTAGATTACGCTGTGGTAAGAAACAACTCCAAGATCTCAACAAAAAATTTATTTCTCACTCATGCTATGTGTCCAACACGGGTTGGCAGAGAGCAACTGTTCATCAGTCATTAAGGATCCAGGCATATGGGGCTGCATCTTAACGTGTATTTCTGTCATCAATGCAATGGGGGAAGAATGTGCTGCAGTGTCTTGCATTGGCAATTAAAAGTGACATTTAGCATTTATGCTAGGTCTCAAGACCACGCCCCATTTTAAGTGGGCAGGGAAGTGCAATCTTACCAGGGTTCAGGAAGAAGAGAATCCAAGTACCTGGTGAACAATGCAATGTGTCCACTATAATCTGTCCTACTGGACATTAAATATTCCATGTACCCTCCTTGCCATGCTGGAAGCACACTCACTCCTCCCCACAAGGGGAGATCACCCTAAATCATCAAGCTCAGTGATGATCTCTGGGTGATGGACAATCATCTCAATATCAGGTTCATTTGTTCTTGATCTGGATCTGGAAACAAACTAAAAAATCAAATTATCTAGTCTCCTCCCACATCGTGCACAGTGATGGATTAGGAACAGGATCAGCACAATCAACATCTTCATTTGGAAAGAGCATCACAATTTAGCAATCCCACCAAACAGACATTTTGAAGGGTGCCTATCCAAGTTTGTGTTCCTTGATTAGGGACCTCCCTAGTTCTGTTCCTTGTCCTTTGTTCCCCACAGCCCCTGGTTCCATCTTATGGGAGATCCCATTATCTTTTTCCATTATCTTCCTTGGACATATCTGAAGTGAACCTGAGACTATGCTCTTCCTGGAAGCCGAAGAGTTTTTAAGTATCTTTCATGTCTGTAGACATTTAGGTGACGGTGGTTATTTTAAGTCTCTAATTGTCACAGCCTCTTTTAATCCAGGCTGGTGGCTCTTTTGGCAGTTAATTCCCTAGTAAACTTAGCTATCTTCTTATGTTTACATCCACTCCATGGCCAGTGACCATGCCCACAGTTCTTTTCCGATATACTTCTTAGATTGCTTTTTCCTTCTTTTTTTTTCAATTTTCATTTTTCCTCTCTTTTTCACACATCCATGCACACATACACACACACACACACAAACACATACACACACACTCTAATACTCTCTCTATTTGTATATTTATCAGTCTTTAATGGGAAAGCTCCCTTTTTATTCTTTTTCCTGAGTTAAAAGAATTTACTGGGGATCTCGCCCTTCACTCAAACTTTCTTCTGAGATACTCTAATGTGGTGAAATTACTGTGAAAACCATATCTTTAACTTTTTGCTCAAGATTCACTTCATTTTGTGTATGATACACAAAACCAAAAGCTCTTACCAGATGACATTTTTTAAAAAATTACTTCTTTCAATGCTGCACACTCCTAAATTTCTGGACTCCATTTCCTTAATCCTGCTTATAAATGGGCCAATTTGGGGGTGCCTGTGTGGTTCCGTCAGTTAAGCGTCTGCCTCATGATCTCAGCTCAGGTCATGATCTCACGATTCCTGAGATTGAGCCCCACGTCAGGCTCTGTGCTAACAGCACAGAACCTATTTGGGATTCTTTCTCTCCCTCTCTCAAAATAAATAAACTTTAAATAAATAAATAAATAAATAAGCCAATTTTGTTGGTGAGATCACCTCTTTTTTTGTAGATCTTGCCAAGTGCTACCAACAGTAAACAATTGTGAACATTGTGACCATTCTGTTTTCTAGCCTTGGAAGTGGAAGATTTTTTTGGTGGGGGGAAGGGGGAGGTGCAAGAGAGTGAGGGGCAGAGAGAGAGAGAGAGAGAAAGAGAGAGAGAGAGAAGTGGGGCTCAGCTGGGGCTTGTATTCACCCAAAGCAGGGCACAAACTCACCCAAAGTGGGGCTTATGCTCACCCGATGTGGGACCTGAACTCACAAACTGTGAGATCATGACCAGAGCCGAAGTCTGACGCTTAACGACTGAGCCACCCAGGCGCCCAGAGGTGAAAGATTATTAAATAACGAATCAGCTATCTAAATAAGACCAAACAGCCGTTTTACCAAGTGGTTTTCCATGCCATAACACGCATTTTCATCTTTCCACCCTCCAGTCTCAACTTCATTGTCATCAGCCACTGTGGGCCTTCTTGATAGCAAACCCGATGTTAGGCTAGACTAGGGAGTCATAACGACAATCCCAAAATCTCACTGGCTCATTTCTCTTCAAGTCACCTGTCTCAGGCTCATGATAGCTCCATGATTCAACTTGTCGCTGTTGCCATGGCAAGAGAGAGGACAATTTAAGCTCTGGACTCTTTAAGCTCCTGCTCTGAATTTAGCACATTTTATTGGCAAAATAAGTCACTTGGCCACACCTAACTTCAAAGTGGGTGGAAAAATATAATCCTCCCAAGCTCTCAGGATTATCAAAATATTTCTTCAATATCCCTGATGATTACAAACCATGCACCCTATGTTCAGTGAATATTTGAACCACTCTTGTCACATGCAAACTATCCTCGTTCCTTCTGTGAACAGTGATGAGTTAGAAGAGAGAGCTGCTTCATGCATCTTTCTATCTGTTCCTGCATCAGTGTGACTTTGCAGACAGGACTGATATTTATTCACAGAAGATTAGACACCTCTGTATTAAAGGAAATGTTTAAAAATACATTCCAGGGGTACCTGGGTGGCTCAGTCAGTTAAGCGTCCAACTCTTCATTTCAGCTCAGCTTGTGATCTCATGGTTTTGAGTTCAGGCCCCACGTCAAGCTCCCACCCTGGCAGTGCAGAACCTGCTTGGGATTCTCTCTCTCTCCCTCTCTCTCTGCCCCTCCCCTGCTCTCTCTGTGTGTCTCTCAAAATAAATAAATAAACTTTTAAAAAAAGAAAGAGGGGCACCTGGGTGGCTCAGTCAGTTGAGCATCTAACTTCGGCTCAGTTGATCTCGCGGTTCATGAGTTCGAGCCCCACATTGGGCTCTGTGTTGACAGCTCAGAGCCTGGATCCTACTTTGGATTTTGTGTCTCCCTCTCTCTCTGCCCCTCCCTGCTCACTCGTGCTCTCTCTCTCTCTCTCTCAAAAATAAATAAGCATTTAAAAATTTTTTTGGTAAGAAAGGTATTATAAATAAGTAAGTAAATAAATAAATAAATAAGTCCCAAATATTACAATGCATTTGGGATAGAATTTTTATCATCTTTATTTTTTTTAATGTTTATTTATTTTTGACAGAGAGAGAGTACGAGGGGGGGAGAGGGGCAGAGAGAGAGGAAGACACAGAATCTGAACCAGGCTTCAGGCTCTGAGGTGTCAGCATAGAGCCCAAGGTGGGGCTTGAACTCATAGACTGCGAGATCATGGCCTGAGCCAAAGTTGGACGCTTAACTAACTGAGCCACCCAGGTGCCCCTGGGGTGGAATTTTTAAAATTTTGACTCCCCTCAGGGCACCTGAGTGGCTATGTCAGTTGAGTGTCTGACTTTGGCTCAGGTCATGATTTCGCGGTTTGTGGGTTCAAGCCCCACTTCAGGCTCTTTGCTGACAGCTGGGAAACTGGAGCCTGCTTTGGATTCTGTGGCTCCCTCCCTTTCTGGCCCTCCCTCGCTCACATTCTGTCTCTCTCTCTCTCAAAAATAGACATTAAAATAATAATAATAATAATAATAATAATAAATAAAATTTTGACTCCCCTCAAATAGTTTAATTATGTCTGAGTTTATGTAATTTTAACTATTTCTACTGCTTGTTATATGTAAACTACTACACAACTATAATATAGATATGCAAACATGTATATAGATAAAAATTGCATTGATCCACAGAATTCCCATAGATCAGAATGGTTTTTATCATTTAAAGAGAACTCATTAAAAAAAAGGATTAAAATGACTTTCAAAATTACAACAAAAAATGGAAAGATAATTGGGGTGAGTGATTATTCTATGCAAATACCTCCATCAAAATAAAGCAGTAATTAAGGCAAAGTGCAAATAAGCAAACTGTTTCTTTTCAGATTCTCAAGATCACTTTGTGCTGGAGTTAGGAAGTAAATGTGTATTTCATGACTCTGTGGCCAGTTAGAAATTGGTTTTGTGTGTCATATACAAATGATCACTCTCTGACCACACCTTTGTACTTGCTAATTATATTGCTTTTGATGGAACAAACAGTCATGCTTCCTAGAAGATACCTTAAGAGCCTGGCCACATTTAGCTGGCTTCAACAATGGTTTTGCCGAAAGGGGACTGTTGAGCAGACATGTTCTTACCTCTGTGTCTGGATGCCAAGGCAAACAATTGCTCCTTATAGCGGGTGCTAATTATTAATCCTACTGGCATACCTTGTTTCATCATTAAGTCTTAATTTCTTTCAAAAAAATAAGATTGAACTCCAGTTATTTAGCTAGAACAATAATCATTGTGAATTTCAAAGACCAAAATCTTCCCACATTTTTATGTTGAGAACCGCAAAGCACTTTCAGAAAACCCTACTGCTAAGGCAATGATGTATCGCTTTTGCTTTCATTATATGTTTTTAATCAGAGCATGACTTCACACTAGACAAAGCGATGCTTTATGCATGGTC
Source organism: Panthera onca (assembly GCF_046562875.1). Taxonomy (NCBI): domain Eukaryota; kingdom Metazoa; phylum Chordata; class Mammalia; order Carnivora; family Felidae; genus Panthera; species Panthera onca. The sequence goes on along the minus strand of NC_138350.1, from coordinate 53,456,965 downwards.
TCACTTGTTTTTGCTAAAATCTTTTGACATGATTAATTTTACTTTAATGCTTTTGTCTTGTTGTAATGGTAAGGATGATGGGTATAAACCAAGCAAAAATACATGCTTTTCTATTATAATGCCTCTGAGCATTAAAAATATCTTAGATGAAAAGGAAAAAAAAAATCACAGGAGACTGGTCTGACTGGAATTAAATTTCTTGCTACCTGAACACAGAGTACATGAGATTTTAAAAAAATGATTCAGTCATTGTTTTTAGTTTTAGTTTTGGTATTTTTATAGCAATTTATTCATCTGTATGATTAGATCTGAAGAGGAGGAGAGAGACTGTGGCTCACAGATTTTTATCTCATTTGTCACCTTATGGCATTTACTTCCTTCACAGTATTAAGGGACCAAAATATTAACCAATTTGATACAAGGTGTATCTTAACCAGAGATGAAGATAAAAACAGGCCATACCTTGCCTTGGTGATGCCTGGCATTGGATATAGGATAGTTTTCGGCTACACTAATTTTCAGTCTAAACGATACCCTTTGTCCAAGTTACAGAAAAGCAGTGACATAAGTGACTTTATGAAGGAAACAATAGCTCATTCAACAAGTGAGACTTGCCTTGTGAACAGCGGCCCAAGTATCAATTTTACCATATTCACTTTTTCTTTTTTTCCTTAATAAATGATGGAGTTGTTTACCCTTATTACAAGAGTATGCTACTTTCCTTTTTTTTTTTTTTTTTAACATTTATTTAATTTTGAGAGACAGAGAGAGATAGAGCATGAGCCAGGGAGGGACAGAGAGAGAGAGGGAGACACAGAATCCGAAGCAGGCTGCAGGCTTTGAGCTGTCGGCATAGAGCCCGACGTGGGGCTGGAACTCATGGACCGGAGATCGTGACCTGAGCCTAAATTGGAGGCTTAACCGACGGAGCCACCCAGGTGCCCCTGCCACTTTCCTTTTTGCTACATAACCTGTATGCTTGTTTTACTACCTCCTAAATAATCTTAAACAACAAAAATATCATCTAGTGCTATCCAATAGAATTTAATGCAGTGATGGAAACGTTCTTTCTAACATCAAAGTCCAATACACCAGCCACTAGCCACATGTGGCTATTGAGCACTTTACACATTGGCTAAAACAGAGAAGATGAGTTTCCAATTTTATCGAATTTTAATAAATTTGCATCTAAGTCACCTCCCATAGTAAGTGGCTTCTGCACCAACAGCAAACTCTAGATGACAGCTTTGCGATACCCAGCTTTACTTTGGAGAGCTGTCTGCCACCCCAACCTTGCTGGCCCAAACCTAGTCCCCTCTGTGCAAAGAAAAAAATAGGTGACCCCGTGAAATAAGTAAATCCAAAGAACACCCAATGAACCACATGTGAGCTCTTTTCTAGGTACTAGAGTTTCACCTTTTAATTTCACATTCTCTCCAAGTCTGGTGTATTCATTTCCTGGAGCTGCCGTCACAAAATACCAAAAACTAGGTGACTTAAAACAACAAAATTTGGGGGCTCCTGGGTGGCTCAGTTGGTTAAGCATCTGACTTAAGCTCAGATCATGATCTTGTGGTTCATGAGTTCGAGCCCCGTGTCGAGTTCTGTGCTGACAGCTCGGAGCCTGGAGACTGGTTCAGATGCTGTGTGTGAGTGTGTGTGTGTGTGTGTGTGTGTGTGTGTGTGTGTCTGTCCCTCCCCCTGCTCTCTCTCAAAAATAAATAGACATTAAAATTTTTTTTTTTAAACTGACAAAAAAGGTACCCTCTCACATTGCTGGAGGCTAGAGGTCTAAAATCAAGGTATCAGCAGAGCCACGGGTCCCTGCAAAGACTGTGGGGGAGAATGCTTCCTTGCTTCTTCCTGGCTTCTGGTGGCTCCTGGAAATCCTCAGTATTCCTTGGTTTGTAGCTTCCATCACTTTAATCTCTGTTTTGTCTTTACACAGATTCCTTCCTCGTGACACTCCTCTGTATCCAAATCTTTCTTCCCTTTCCTTCATAAAAACAGCTGTCATTGTCTCTAGGACCCACCCTAATCCAGTCTGACCCGATCTTAACTTGATTACATTCACAAAGACCCTATTTCCAAATAAGTTTATGTTCACAGGTCCTGGGGGTTAGGATTTAAAAATATCTTATCAGGAGACACAATTACCTCACAACCCCTAGCAAACGATACACGTAAGGAAAACATACAACCAGACAGACAGCTGTTAGACACTGACTGTGTGGAAGGCACACATCCTAGTCACTTCACTTGCATTTATTCATTTAATTCTTACAGCACCACTATGGTATTAGGCGCCATGATGATCCCTACTTGAGATGAAGAAATGGAGGCACAGAGACATCAAGTAATTCGCTCAAGATCACACAGATGGTAAATGGCAGAGCCAAAATGTGTACCCGTATAAAAGCTCGAGAGTCTGCACTCTTCTGTTTCTCATTACTCAAGTAATAGCCAAGTGCATATCATAAAAAAAAGTTCAAGGTGAAGCAACACTGGACGGGTCACTTCAGCATTTTATGCAGAATAGAATGGAATGTTCTCTGCACAAATTGAATATATTAATATAATTGATATCATGCATATCTATTTGTTGAACTTTCCAGTATTTCCTTTGTTATTAATTAAAGAATGTTGGATTGAGTTATTCTTAGGGGAACATCATCCTAGAAATGAGGTGATCTCCCCTTCTAAGGGACTTGCAACTCCTGCCATTGCTTTGTGTGTACCTCCTCACTTGCAGAAAGATCTGTGTAAGATCTGTGTGCCGACACATGATTTGCTAACGAGGGAAAAACTGTGCATGTATGCTTCCTTGCTTGTCTGTTTTATCTTGTATTAGTGACACAGAGGGCCTCCTTCGTCTGTAGTGTATCGGTAAATCTCAGATCTTCGTTCCTTGTCCGTCCATAAATTTGTTGGAAGTATTTCATTACTGTAATCACTAAGTTTACCAAATACCAGTAGCTGCTCTTGTGTGTGCATAAATATTTCCTAGGATTAAATTACTTCTTCCACTTTAGAGCTTCCATTTAAAAAAAAAAAAAAATGATAGAGCTTCCTTTTTTGTCTTTATTCTTGTCAAAAACCCAAGTCCTTTTTCCCACCTGAGTGATAATCAAAAGATCTATGTGCAGATGAATTAAGGAGAAGTGTAATGGTTTTGTGCTTTCAATCTTATTATTAAATTCAAGGTGGGGGGGCGCCTGGATGGCTCAGTCGGTTGGGTGTCCGACTTTGGCTGAGGTCATGGATCTCACAGCTCATGGGTTCGAGCCCCGCATCGGGATCTGTGCTGACAGCTCAGAGCCTGGAGCCTGCTTCGGATTTTGTGTCTCCCTTTCTCTCTCTACCCCTCCTCCACTCATGCTTTGTCTTTCTCGGTCTCAAAAATAAATAAACATTAAAAAAAATTTTTTTTTAATTCGCAAGGTCGGATATCTTCCATTGTGTTTGTAACAAATACATGTTAGTGGGTTTCTAGATCTAATTCAGAAAATAATCCAAGATGGTTCTCATATTTTGTGTATATATATTTCTACTGTCCAGTTCATTTGCTAACCGCAGCATTAGGGTTTCATCGCCAGCTGGTCTCAGCCCTGAACTGAAAAGCTTTGGTAGACCCGAGGACAAGATGAGGCCAGAAGGGTAGCACTACCAAGCACTTTCACTGGACAGAGTAACCTTTCTTGACCTTTGAAAAACTGTGACGTTTCCCAGACTCCGTTTTCAAAAAGAAAACAGAAACGTCAAATACATATCTTTTTAAGAAGCAACTTTTGTTCTTTTTACCAAGTAAACTGTAGTCACTTACAAATATAATGGCCAATCCCTAGTCTATCATGGTTGGAGGAAAACCAAGGATAAGAGTCTAATTCTCTTTACAGCCCAGCTGGCCTCATACAGAAGGAATTCTTTTCCCAAGCCACAAGCTGTGCCCCACCGGCTTCATAGGGGCATATGTGACCGCTGGTAATGCCAGCCCACTGAAAGAGAGATGGAACAGTGCAAATCCATTAACACTACTGGAAAATAACAGGACATTTATTCTGCTGAAAGTAGGTTAGTAGCATCATCCTCATGCATGTTGCTTCCTTAAGCAGAACTGATGGAGGCAGGGAGGGCACAGAGCAGTACCTTCTGAGGTCTTCTGAGTTTCACTTGTTTGCAGTGTATAATGTGTCACTTGCCAGAATGCAAACACATGAAAATAAACACGTTTCCCAGAATAAAAAATTCCTGCGGCACCTTTTCCTTTTGAGAAGAAATATTGTTAGAAGTTGTCTACCCAGGGGTCAGCCAACTTTTTCTGTAAAGGGCCAAATAGTAAATCTTCTGGGTTTTGCAGCCATGAGGTCTCTGTCACAACTACTCAGCTCTGCTGTTGTTGCATGAAAGTAGCCATAGACAATACATAAATGAATATGTGTGGCTGTGTTCTGGGAACGCTTTATTTATAAAACTAGGGGAAGAGCTAGATTTGACCCGCAGCCCTTAATTTGCCAACCTTTGCACTCTAATCTAAGGATCTATCTATTTTATTCATCATTCACACCTCTCGGTAGTAAAACAATACTTACGGTCTCATAACTAACATTTATGACACTGGCAAAACCCTTTACATGCATTAGCTCATCTAACCCTCACGACAATCCCATGGTGCAAGATCTATCACGACTCCCATTTTATAGAAGAGGAACCAAGGCATTAAGAGATAAAATAACTTGTTCGATGCCCTGAGTAAGAAGCAAAGCCAAGATTCAAACTCAAGTAGTCTTGGTCCAGAGATCATGCTCTTAAGTCACAAGCCATACTGACTCCCAGGGAATATTTTGTGATCTTCCTCTTTAACTTTGGAGACAGACTCTGTTGTGAACATGAATGAGATACTTTCTCCTCCAGCACCAGGAGGGCAGACATTCCATCTACCTTGTTGACTCGCTCCACTCCCCTGCTTGGCTCACCGGACATAGCCAACAGACACTGGGCAAATGTTGCATCAGGGGATTAACTCTCACGCTTGCCAGGGCCACAGGCCAGTCCCCAAAGTAGCTAAACATTGACTCAGTAGCCATGGGGTCCTCCAGAAAGTCGTATACTGCTTAGGCTGACACAGTGTCGGCCTCTCAAGGACATGTCCAGCATGTATACGGTTATATTTTTCGCTTGTCTTTATTCTGTCTTTGAACTTGCAAGTATCTGTTATGAAAACCAGCCTCTTTGCAGACTATCTATGCAAAAGAAGTAAAGGAGAAAAGGATAAGGAAGAGAGTTTTGATTTTAGCAACACCAAAACGATAATGAACATTTTAATGAGCATTTATTATGTGCCCAGCACCGTGTTGAACAGATTACATACATCTTCTTATTTAGATCACATTTTAAGGCAGAGACAACTACCCTGATAAGGATTCAGGAAACAAAGGCTTTGGATGACTAAATAACTTGTTGAAAATTATAGTTAATATTCCAAGGTACAAATTTTTTACTTCAAAATCTGGATGCTTAACCACTGTATGACACTGTCTTCACTGAGATGCTCCACGGCTTGAAGCTAACATAGATGGAGAACTTGTTTGTGTAACACAGTGTGCTGCATGCCTTACATGGATTATCTCATTAAATACTCAGAGTAACGATGTGAGGTTGAGATCATTACTTTCTCCATTTATTAATGAGGGTCAGGGCGCCTGGGTAGCTCGGTTGGCTGGGCACCCAACTCCTGATTTTGGCTTAGATTTCACAGTTCATGGGTTTGAGCACTGCATTGGGCTCCCTGCCAGTGTAGAGCCTGCTTGGAATTCTCTCTTTCTGTCGCCCTTTCTCTGCTCCTCCCCTGCTTGTTCACTCTCTCTTCTCTCTCTCTCTCTCTGAAAATAAATAAACATTTTAAAAAATGAGGAAACCAAGGTCAAGGACTGTTTCTAAGAAAGTTCAGGGTGTAGCCAGATTATGAACCCAAGCAGCTGTCTTTTTTTTTAAGTTCATTTATTTATTTTGAGAGAGGTGGGGGGAGGGAAGGAGAGCATGAGCACACGCACACACATGAGCGGGGTAAAAACAGAGAGAGAGGAAGAGAGAAAAATCCCAATCAGGCTCCATGCTGTTTGCACAGAGCCAGGCGCAAGGCCCTATCTCACGAACCATGAGATCACGACCTGAACCGAAATCAAAAGTCAGACGTTTAACCGACTGAGCCACCCAGGTCCCCCCGAAGCAGTGGCCTCTACCTCTTAAACTCAACACTACTGCCTTCATCGTGTCGGTACTATTTTAAGGATAAAGGTAGACATGTATTAAGGGCTCTCCAGGGTAATGGAACTTTACAAGTGTATCTATTGGATGCATTTTATTCTCGTAACAACCCTGGGTAATATCTCTATCCAGTCCTCACATTTGTAAAGCACTTTCCAGTCTGCCATTCATTGGGTCCCCCATAATAACCATGTGGGATAAACAGGTCAGGCATTATTATTACTGTTTGACATATGGGGAAACTAAAGTTCAGAGTGGTTAAGTGACTTGTCAAGGTCATGCAATAATTGATGACTTTGTGACTCAAACCCATGGCTTCTGACCTAATTTAGTTCAGTGTTCTTTCCATTAAGCCATGTTCTATGAAACCTTATTAGGAGTTCTTTGACCTGTAACTGACATTATTTGATCTCTTTCTAACATGGTATTTTTTTTTTTCCAACTGGATTATTTAGTAAAGTATGTATCAGAAGCCTTTAACTCACTTGAGCCATTTTGAATGGAAAATAATTAACTCCTTGTTGCAAACAATGCAGACCTGAGAACTCACAAGATGCCCTACCAAAGCTGAAGCATACTTGACGAATGACACAGGGTTCCAACAGGAAGCAGATATAAGAGCTTCTTGGAGAGACATGGGCAAGGGCTAAGAGTGGAACACCCCTCTTTCCCACACCCTGGTGCCAATACGGTGGGGCACTGTTCCCACCCAGGCCTGAAAAAGGCAAGGAGAGGGAGAAGTTAGAACCAGGGACAGAGGGGCTGTGCTGAGAAGATCATCTAACAGGACCTTCATTCAAACAAGGGAAGCGGCCCGCACTGACCCACAGGAAGGAAGCCAGGGGAAGAAATACCCTGACCTTCCTCTCCTCCTCCCCTTAGTCTTCTGAAACTGAATCTGGGCAGAAGCCAGAGAAGAGGGAGGCCCTAGATGTGCGTAGTACCATCAGCCCTTTGAAGAACTGGGGGTGGGGGGCGGATCTGCAGGGACAATCAGAAGAGCCCCCCCCCCCCCCCCCCCCCGCTGTTCATAAGCTGCCTTTTTTTTACCACCAAACTTGATGATTGAAAATGGCAAAATGCAGATACACTTTCAGCTCTCTGGAACTGTAATATCTACTTTGGCTTACCCAAGTTCCTTTAAACCTGAGCTGGTTTATAGTTTCTACTGGATCTAACTGGCTCACTACCAAATTAACAATCTGGAGTGGAGGCAGGTAACAAAGGGACAGCAAAACGACACCACCAAGCCTGTCCACCAGGAACAACTAACAGCTCAAGCCTGTAACCAGTATTATCCCAGGCCCGTCGCTCACAGTAAGAATAACCGTGAATGTTTGTTTGACTTCTAAAAGATGAATTACTTTTTCTTTTTCCCTATGATTCTCTTTGCAAATCGAAGACATTCTGCATGGTACAGCATTGTGCTTTTCACATCTTAAAGTTACAAAGTAAAAATTCGTGGTCTGACTCACCTTTATCAGAAAGCACTATTGGTGTTTGTCGTGAGACCTGAGACCGCTGTCTTCAACAGTGTGGATTCCTGTAGGGCTCTGTGGGTCCCTTATTTACAGAGCACAGCTCTGCTACTGTATTGCTTCTTTCCATTTCCCCAGGTTCCTTTACACTTTTCTCTCTCTCTCTTTTTTTTTTTTTTGTCATTGTCGTTCTATCATGTTAGACTGGAGGCTCTGTTTCTGATAAAGAAAAGGCACCATGTGTCTGAGGGACAGCGTAGGTTTGAGCTGGGGCCTCCTGATTGTCACTAAATGCCGAAGGAAAAGCCATTCCTGGGAGGGTCCTATGGGAGAGTCACGCCGCCATCTATCTTTCAAGGTCAGATGCGTAATTGCGGATTTCAATGGGTGAGTCAGGCAAGTGAGTTCACTGTGCCTGTGATCTGAAGACAGAGGCTACTGGAGAAGGCTTCCCCAAACTTGGGTGAGAATGAAGCGTTCTAACATTTTTCACCACATAAAGATTTTTAGATTGGTAACTGAGGAAGCCCAGTCATGGGAAAAAGAAGAGCTTGATTAATTAGCCATTTAAAACAAATATGTCAAGGTTGGGGGAGAGGAGGCTTTCCCCGAGTGGACCAAAAAACAGGTAAAAATGTAAATGTTATGGGACTCAAGTCTGCACAAATGCTCAGTGAATGTAGATGTCAATAACGAATCATTCTTAATGAGTATTATTAACTTCAGTAAAGATCTAGTTTGAAAGTCATTCTTTTTCTTTCTTTTATCCCTTACATAGGGATAAAAGCTTACCTTTTACCTTTTAGCTCTACCCGTTCTTGTGATGCACGGCACAGGGCATCAGGGCTGGCACAGAGCTGCTGCACCCTAGATCTCTCCAAAACTTCCCAAAGGTGGGCGCCACACCAGACTACTGAGAAATGCCCAAGTTTTCTGTGAATAGGACTTTAAATATGGACTTGGCCACTTTTGTTGTCCCCTGCCCACAAATGTTACCAAAATGTCTAGAGGCATGGAATTGAGGATGTAACTGTCAGAGTGGCTCAAAACTCACCAGCCTTGGGGCGCCTGGGTGGCGCAGTCGGTTAAGCCTCCGACTTCAGCCAGGTCACGATCTCGCGGTCCGTGAGTTCGAGCCCCGCGTCAGGCTCTGGGCTGATGGCTCGGAGCCTGGAGCCTGTTTCCGATTCTGTGTCTCCCTCTCTCTCTGCCCCTCCCCCGTTCATGCTCTGTCTCTCTCTGTCCCAAAAATAAATTAAAAAAAAAAAAAACAAAAAAAACAAAAAAAAAAAACAAAAAAAAAAACTCACCAGCCTCAGAGCCCCAGCTCTGGCCAACGTGGGGGCAAAGAGCCCTCGCTTTAGAGAACACACTCTGTTCTCCACAACCCTACCGTTCACCTTGCCAATGTGCCATCGCCCGTCTCCCGTGTTTCCATGTAGTAAAACCAATGTGAAGAAGATCATCTTAAAGTACCCGTGTTTCCAAAGGAAAGGAGAAGAACTTGAGGAATAGGAAAGGAAGGACATTTATAAATTTTTTTTAACATTTTAAATGTATTTTTGAGAGAGACAGAGAGACAGAGACAGAGCATGAATGGGGGAAGGACAGAGAGAGAGGGAGACGCAGAATCTGAAGCTGCTTCAGGCTCTGAGCTGTTTTTAGCACAGAGCCCAATGCGGGGCTCGAACTCAGGAACTGCGAGATCATGACCTGAGCTGAAGTCATACCCTTAACCGACTGAGCCGCCCAGGCGCCCCGGGAATGACAATTTTTAAATTGCTAATATGTGAGGAAGCTTGGTGGGCCTGGTATTGAAATCACGAAGAACAAGGAGGGTTTTATTTGGCCATGAGTTCTGGTCCACAGAGTATCCATTCTGCACTTCTAATATATCCTTCGCCTCAGTGAAGGTTGCATCTATCTGGCTAAGTCATCTTCTTACTCTGAAAATGTACCTTTGGGAAGAATGCAATGTCTAGGGTACATTCCTAGATGCCTCTTTCCTAGTTACCCTTTAAGTACTAGTGTTTGGCAAAACATCATGCCAGCCCTCTTCTCATCCTGAGCACCCTTCCTGCTCTGTGGCATCCGTACTAGATGGTGACAGACTACTAAGCTCTGTTTCCTTCCCAGACTGTATTTCCACCTGCCTCCTGAGCATCTCCACTTGGCCTTCGAACCATTGTCTTGCCTTCAGACTCATCTTTGCTGTTCTCTCTTGCAGTAAATGGCATCTTCGTCTCCCCAACCTGAAAACTGAAGTTTCATCCCTGACCTGTCCCTCTCCTCTAAGCCCTCCTTCATCCTGCGAATAAGCGCTGTCATCATTATCTTCTGTTTTAACCCATCTCTTGCTCTCCACTCACGTTGTCAGTCCCTCGTATAAAATCTTTGATGAATCCCCAGAACACACACGGTGAAATCTACCTCCTCGCCACAGCTTCTAAATCCTGCCTTCCCAGATTCACTTCTGTTCTTTCTCCCATCCCACACCTTTTCCTCCAGCTTTTCCAGACTACATGCAGACCCCTGAAATGTCATCCTTCTGACACCCAGGCCGTCGCTCCTGCTCTCTCTTCTGCATCGGATGCTCTTCAGTTCTAATTCCACACATAATTTGTGCAACACTTGTTCCAGCATTTCAAGCTTTGTGCTAGGAATTTGGGATACAAATAAGACACCATATTCTGAAAGTCTCCACAATCTTCATACGAAACACAGTGAAATAGTTCTATATAATATGATAGGCCAAGATACAAGGAAGTACAGGGTGTTAAGGGAGCACACAGAGTCACAACTACTTGGCCCTGCACCTCCTTCTGACCATGTGCCAGAGTCACCCCTGATCTACCTCTGACAAATAATTGCTGTCTCCTCTGTGTTGTCACAGAACGCTGCCCACACTTACCTTAGGAAGCTTATTGTTTTGTGTTGTCGTTGTTTAGATATCTGCCTTCCTATTTTGAAAGCAAGAATATTGTGCCTTATTTATCTGATAGCCACATGTCAAGCACATGTAGTGATTACTGAAGAAATGAGTGAGTAGTGCCTGAACAACAATAGCAGCTTAAGCAACCCCGGCAGCCAATAAACTCACAGACATCAAAGCCGGTTTTACCTTCACATCTTATTTATACAGTGATCAATCTGGAGGAGCGTTACATCAAATTGTTTGAGCTACGCGCACATACACACACACAGACACACACACATGCATACATTTGTTTTTTTTTAAATTTTTTTTCAACGTTTTTTATTTATTTTTGGGACAGAGAGAGACAGAGCATGAACAGGGGAGGGGCAGAGAGAGAGGGAGACAGAATCGGAAACAGGCTCCAGGCTCCGAGCCATCAGCCCAGAGCCTGACGCGGGGCTCGAACTCACGGACCGCGAGATCGTGACCTGGCTGAAGTCGGACGCTTAACCGACTGCGCCACCCAGGCGCCCCATACATTTGTATATGATGTTATATACGTATATACTCATATATATAATGTTATATAGTGAGGCCCCAAAGGGCTTATAGTTGTTAATGAAGACATAAATATCTCATTTATCCAGATCTTTGAACAGGGACCTAAGGGATACAGATATCTTATTTATAGTTCAAGTTCCAAAATTGTGGGCAAGCTTTGAAAATGTGTTCTTTCCTATGGACTGTGCACTAAGTGCCTACCATAGTTGCACAAAACAGGTACTAGCTAAATATTTGTTGAAATAGTGTGTTTCCAACAAATTGTAGCACCAGGTATTATCAATTTTGATGAAACTGGCAAGTGCTATCTTTACAAAATGTTCAAGAAAGCTAAATTATAGGAATGTTTAGCTAAACTATAGCTAAACTATATCTATGTCACTGTAAAAAAACACAAAGATGAAAATAGAGGGGAGCTCATTAAAGTGACTATAAAATACTGAAACTATTTTTTAGCTCTGATTAGTGTAATAAATCCAAAGATATAGTATGGAATGTGAGAATTGGCTTTCTGTGTAAAAGAAGCTCTTAGATAAAATACCTGACACCAAAAACTGATGGAAACCTATATTCCAAATTCATTCTGTTCAGTAAAATGCTACACCTGAATCTAATCTGGTTTGGTTTTTGTTTTTGTTTTTGGTTTTGGTTTTGGTTTTGGTTTTTTTTTGGTGCTAGTGTCCATTGATGTTTAGTATCCGGGCTTTCTTGCTAAACATATGACCCTCAGTAAACGATTTACGTGTTCATTGTCTCAGTTCTTCCCATTTTAAATTCTAGAAAATAATCCCTGCGTTACCTCACAGAAGGTGCCTGGGAAAGTCCCTTGTAAACTGTCAAGTAACCTGCAAAGGTGATGAGTTCTTATTCTGGCCAGAGGGAGAACAACATGAACAAAGGTGTGTGACACTTCATTTTAAATTGAGGAAACCGCAAAGAGTTGGGAACTGCTGAAAGGTGGGTTGAGAACAGGTGTAAAGGGTCAAGTGGAAACCATTTAGATCTTATTCTACAGTCAGTGGGGAATCACCAAAAATCTTTGAGCAGGGAAATAACATAATTAAACCTGTATTTTAAAAGCTAATTTGGGGCGAATTGGAAAAGGAAGATTGGAGACAAGCTAATCATTTATGCATAACCCAAGCAGGACATAATAAGGGCCTGATTTACAGCAATGGCTATGGAAACAATGAAAGAATGGTAAAATTAGAACTCATTTTATAAATAGAGTTAAACATCATTTGGTAATGCTGGGCAATAGGAGATAAGAGATGGTGGGGCTTGATCAAATTGAGCTGATGGCCTTTGGTCAAAAGAGGAAACCAAGAAGATGCAAGTTTACAGGAGAATCAGTGCGGTCTTGAACATCCATGTTGTGGTGTCTATATTTATCATATCCAGACCTGTGCCTGTACAATTATAGATGTTCAATACATTTTTGGTGAATATTATCAATGAAGAATGGGAGAATTAAAGACTGGGAGATATTCAAGGGGAGGTATCCAGAGAGGATTGGAATTGGTCTATATGACAGAGAAGAGAGTGCTAGAAATACAAATTCTGAAGTCAGCATTAAGCAAATAGCATCACTGAGATCTGAAAGGGAGAAGAGATGGAGGCAAAAGAGAATTAATTACTCAACTCTAAGAAAATAGGATTATGTGCGTCCAATGCATATAGAGTAGGGCTCAATAAAGAGCTATCTGTTGAATGCATGAATGGAGGAATGAATGAATACCAAGTTTTCAGGAGTAAAGGAAGTACAGTTAGGAGTCTTGTAATAGCCCTTTGTTTGGTCTGAAGTGTTTTGTCTGAATCCCATAGACTAATTCTGTAATTCATCCTCTGGCTATATGAGGAACCATGAACTGTAATGCCTAAATTTCAGGCCACCATGAGGAATTTCTTCCCCTTGTCCTTCTCACTTCCACATGTTTTCTTTCCAGTTACTGAAATCTATCATCAAACTGCAGTTGTAACAGATTATTATTTCCTTAAGCCTACAACAGTGACAGGAACTTTTCATAACAGTTTTCCATGCACTAAAAGTGGGCCAAATAGAAACAAAATATTCACTCTACTCCATTTACTATGACTCGTATATGCAACACAATTCATAAGAGGTTTTGGAGTTATTGGTCCAATACCTTGACCATCACAGGGAAGGCCAGTTTGGAGAGAGAGGACATTTCAATCTCAATCTGAGTTGATTTTTCTCTTATAGGCCCAGCATAGACTGGCAGATGAGGACAGCGGGACAAACTATATGTAAATAATAAATTAGACCTAAAGCTTTCAGGAGTTATAATGTAAAAGGTTCATATCTATAAAAGTAATATTTAAAACAAATTAAAGTACAAACTAGATACAAAACAACATGAAAAAACAATTTCTAAATATTAATTATATGAAATAAAAGTCTAAAATTGATTGTTAAAATTCCAGCAAACTAAAAACTTCACAGTTTATAAAATGTTAACCTTATCATCCTATTCTTTCACCACACATCCCCGCCCAAGAGCAAAGCCTTTCATGGCTAATACATGATCAATTTATTTGCATTTACCACTGCCCTTTGGCTTTACCCACTCTCTGAAGAATTAAATGACCAAAGGACAGGCTGAAAGGAGGTAACAGAAGAAATAATAATACTGGAATAATATATGAACCAGACCACCGGTCACTGAATAATCATGAGTTGACCATATTCCTAAAATACAGTCATCGTTTATCATTATAATCCAAGAAATCTCGTCTCTCAGCTAATAAAAAAATTTTCCTTAAAATTACTTCTAAATGTCAGATGACTGTAATTCAAAAGATGAGAACATAAAATTAGTATCTGTTTTCAGAAGCACCATTAAGGCCTTTTAGTAATTTCACTGACTTTTTAGATTTTCCAAGTGAAGATCCACCTATAGACGTTTTTTTTCATCTCATTACTTTGTGGAGGAAATGAACTTTGAGCAGCTCTTGTCAGCTCAGGGGCCCTGATTGGTTTGAAGACTATTTTCCCCACAAAGGATGCCCCTACTGATTTGCTATAGTCATCTGTGACTATTAAGGATTCAGAAAGTTAACTGCTACTGAGATGAGGAGCTATAATTCATAGAGGACCTAGGTTAATACGACAAGAAAGAGTAGGAGATATGTTGAAACTACTTAATGAGAAAAGGATCAAACATAGTTTAAATGCATGTGTTATTTGTAAAAATCTGAGAGAGTATTTTAAGGTGAGGGGGAGGACTTTTTTTTTTTACTCTTTCTTTTTTTTAATATTTTAAGTTTTCATTTAAATTCCAGTTAGCTAACATATAGTGTAATACTGGTTTCAGGAGTAGAATTTAGGGATTCATCACTTACATACCAACACCCAGTGCTCATCGCAAGTGTCCTCCTTACTGCCCATCACCCATTTCGCCCATCTCCCTACCCACCTCCTCCCCAGCAACCCTGTTTGTTTTCTTCACGAAAATGTTTGCTTCTTTTTTTTAAGTCTGTTTATTTATTTTGAGTGAGAGCGTGAGCGGGGGAGGGGCAGAAAGAGGGGGAAAGAATCACAAGCAGGCTCCACGCTAACAGTGCAGACCTCGCAAACCTGCAAGACCATGACTTGAGTTGAGATCAAGAGTCGGGGGCTTAACCGACCGAGCCACCCAAGCGCCCCTAGAATGTTTGCTTCCTAACTGAAAGCAATTTACTATTTTTAAAAAATGGATTCAATAGGGGCGCCTAGGTGGCTCGGTCAGTTGAGCGCTCGACTTTGGCTCAGGTCATGATCTCACGGTTCATGGGTTCAAGCCCCACGTGGGGCTCCGTGCTAACAGCTCAGAGCCTGGAGCCTGCTTTGGACTCTGTGTCTCCCCCTCTCTCTCTGCCTTTCCCCCATTCCCATTCTGCCTCTCTCTCACAAAAATAAGTAAACATTAAAAAAAATTTTTTTAATGAATTCAATAAAGAGTAAAGGAGGGGCGCCTGGGTGGCTCAGTCGGTTAAGCCCCTGACTTTTGATTTCAGCTCAAGTCATGATCTCATGGTTCTTGTGTTCGAGCCCCACATCAGGAGCTCTGTCAGCTCTACTGGCAGTGTGGAGCCTGCTTGGGTTCTTGCCCTCCTTCTCTCTCTGCCCCTCCCCCTTCTCAAAATAAATAAATAAACATATTTTTTAAAAGAGTAAAATAAATATTGAAGCTACTTAAAAAAAAATGTCATCCATAGTTAAATGCCTGTGTATTTGTAAAAGCCCAAGAGAGAATTTTAAGGTAAGGTAAAGGACTTTATTTATTCCTTCACTTTCTCTAAAAAGTTTGCTTCTTACAGCAATTTACCATTTAAAAATGTTGTATGGATTTATTCCCTAAAAAGCAAAGAAAATCAGATCATTTCCCCAACCATGTGTACACCATATACAGAAATACGAGTTTATACTGATGCATGGATCAAAGTTTCTTGGAGACCAAAGGACAGCAGTAAATTCTAATTCATTACATCTGTGCCACAAAAACATCGCAGGACTTATCTGCAGATCTTTTAATTATTGGAGAATCTGGCCTACTTTTAATATCCCCTTTTAATACTATTACCATAGAGTATCACTGCTATTTGTCCTTGTGAGTTTCTGAAAGAGGAAATAAACCACATTACCTTCAGCACTGAGGTGTATGAAGTTTAAAGATGGATTACTCTGAACGCCAGAATTTTCTCTGCATTGTCAGCTTACTGTTGTAGTTTCCCTCTTTGTTTTGTTGGCCTTACTTAGAGCCCCATATCTGAGCATAGTTCTTGGTGCGTTTTCTGGGGGGCAACAAAGAACAGTGTACGCCATCTAGTGGCTCCGCTCAAAATTGCAACAGTCGAAGGAAGGGGAGTTTGAGCAGGAAGCAGCAGTGAGTGCAGCCATGGCAATTGACAGGCAGTTCTTCAGCATTTCCGAGAGCCTGAAGAACACCGAAGTGGTTGCCGTGAATTCCAGGGGGAAGCCCTCACCGCACATAAAAAGATTCAATCTAGGAAGTTAATTTAAATAGCCCACAGTTAAAATCCTACTTTACTCCGATATGTATCTATAATTACTCTGCTTTCATGAGAACTTTTTCTTGCCTGCTTAGTACTGGAATTAATATTACTCCTGTAATACTTTGTTACAGCATGAAGTAAGCAACTTGGATGAAAGAGGAAATAGGTTCCATTTGTGATCATATGCTAAATGAATTGTGTGTCTAAATCATCATCAACCAAAGCTGTGGTTGCCAGTCTGTGAACTCCTGGAGAGCCACGGAATCATTGCAGAGGGTCCTTGAATTCACCTCACAAGGCTTTTCTCTGTAGACTGAATCTGTGATGTCATCTACATACATTGGATTCATAATTGCAATTCAAATGTAATTAGTAAAAGAGCATTACTAAATTATCAATTGCTTATGGTGTTATACAATTTTCATCAATAAATACAGGTATATCACTCTCACCTAGGGACCTTGAAAAAATATTTATATTTATATGTAATTTACATTAAAAAGATAGATTTTTTAAAGACATATAATGGTCCTGATTTCAGCAGTCCTACTTCTAAAAATTTGTTCTAAGGAGATAATTATTCATGTTCAAAGATAGTCACTTCAGTTGTTGTTTATCACAGCAATTAACTGGGCTCAAACTTCTGCTTGACAGTTAGGGATTGTTGAATAAATTTTATTTTTTTTATTTATTTTTTTAATTTTTTTTTTTAATTTTTTTTTTCAACTTTTTTATTTATTTTTGGGACAGAGAGAGACAGAGCATGAACGGGGGAGGGGCAGAGAGAGAGGGAGACACAGAATCGGAAACAGGCTCCAGGCTCCGAGCCATCAGCCCAGAGCCCGACGCGGGGCTCGAACTCACGGGACCGTGAGATCGTGACCTGGCTGAAGTCGGAGGCTTAACCGACTGCGCCACCCAGGCGCCCCGAATAAATTTTAATTTATTTGTCCCCCCCCCCCAATAGCTTACCATTAGTTTACCATTTACCAATAGTTTATTAAAAACTATTAATGAAGATCTTTATTTTTTGAAATGAAAATAGTTTACCATATATTCACGGTGAAAAAGAGCAGATTAGAAAAGCATATATGCCATGATCCACCTTTATCTATTTGTGAGTAGGCAAAGAAAAAGTCTAAACGGATATTTTTAATCCCAAGGGGAATAAATACTGTATTTTATCAAACATAATATGAGAGAAAGAAGCCAAAAATGCCCAGTTAGTTTTTTGACCTGAGCAAGTAGAAGGACAGAGTTGACATTGACTTAGTTGGAAAGCAGAGTGTTTGGAGGGGAAAACCAGGGATTTGTTTGGGAGCGTGTGATGTTGGAGAGCCCATCTGATACCCACGTGGAGCTCTAAAGTCATGTGGCTGGAAGACCACCGAGGTAGTGAATATGGGTAGAGGTGAGAGGAGATTTAAAGGGCATACTTTTGGGGCATGCCAACGTTTACACACTGAGAAGATGAGAAGGAAGCAGTAAGGAGTAGGACCAAAGAACGGCAGAGAGGGTAGAAGGAGGATCCAGAGAGAATAGTCTCCCAGGAGGATACATGGGGAAGAGGCAGTGATCTACTGTGTCAGATGCTGCAGATCGATCCTGTGAGATGAGCACTGGATGTTAACGCAACAACAGCTGTTTCAGGGGAATGATGAAGCTAAAAGCCTAACTGGAAAGTGTTTAAGTAGAAATGGAAGGGGGAAATTGGAAACTTTGAGTAAAGACAACTCTTTCAGGGACTGTTTATGTAAAGAGAAACAGAGAAATGGGATGGGTAGGAAGAAGAGGATACTGATCCAAGGAAAATTTTTAAGGTGGCAATTTACCAGCATGTTTCTCTGCTGCTAGGAGAGATCTGATAAACAGGAAAAGACCGATGATATGAGACATGATAATGTTGCTGGGAAAATATCCTTGAGTAGTTGAGAGAGAATGGAACTCACTACACGAATAGAGGGCTTGACTTTAGAAAGGAGCAGCGACAGCCCATCCATCCTTAATAACAAAAGGAAACAAAAGCAAAGGCAGTGTATAGGTAATTTGGTAGGTATGATGCTGGGAGCCTGTGGGAGTTCTTTTCTAAATGTTTCTATTTTCTTAGCGAAATAGAAAACAAGGTTATCAGCTAAAAGCAAGTCAAGGAGCAGATGTTAAAGAGTTGGAGAGAGAACACGATGTGCAATCATCATTTAGGACAGAGGTCAGAAAACTTTTTCTGTAAAGGGCAAGAGAGTAAATATTTTATCATCTGCAGGCCGTTAGGTAGCTGTCACAACTATTCACCTCTGCCATTGCAACATGAAAGCCACCATAGACAATACATAAACTGATGGGTGTGACTGTGTTTCAATAAACTTTATTTACAATAAGAGGCTGTAGGCCAGATTTGGCACAAGGGTCATAGTTTGTGAGCCCTTGACCTAAAAGAATGAGATCATGAATAGTCTAGAGAAACATGGTAGGAATTTCAGGCAACAATATCATGAATTTAAAATGAGGTCTGTTCTGGGGCACCTGGGTGGCTCAGTCAGTTAAGCATCCAACTCTTGGATTTGTGAATATGAACCCCCCACCCCTGTAGGGCTCCATGCTGACTGTGTGGAGTCTGCCTGAGAGTCACTATCTCCTTCGATCTCTGCCCCTCCCCCACTCACTCCCTCTGTCTCTCATGAAATAAATAAAAACTTAAATAAAACTTTTATATATATATAAACAAGTTTTATTTATATATATATAAATGTTTTAAATAAAAACTTATATATATAGATATAGATATGTGTGTATATATCTATATCTATATCTATATATCTATCTATATATATCTATCTATCTATCTATATATATATATATATAAAATAAGGCCAGTTCTAAACCCAGAGCAAAACCAGCCACTTCCCTGTCACACATGATGCCATCAGCCTATCGGTCCCAAATCTACAGTCCAGCCACCCTCCTGCCCAAGTCAGCGTGCACTGCCTGCCACATACTTAACGCCAAGTCAACATGCCTTCACCTCAGATCAACAGAGACTCAAACTGAGACTCTCCCTCAGATTCCAGCCCCTGTACTTAAATGTGTGCAGAAAAGTGGGCATAATTTAAACCACAGAATGAAGCAACCCAAATGGTGACACAAATTTTGGGGAACATGTAATGGATGAAAGGAGTGTGTTGGGTTGGGAAGGGCGCCTGGGTGGCCCAGTGGGTTAGGCATCTGACTCCTGATTTCGGCTCAGGTCATGATCTCACAGTTCATGAGATCAAGCCCCAAGTCAGGCTCTGTGCTGACAGCAAGGAGCCTGCTTGGGATTCTCTCTCTCTCTAACTCTCTCTGTTCCTTTCTCTCTCTGCTTCACCCCTGCTCATACACTCTCTCTCTCTAAATAAAAAACATTAAAAAAAGTAAAAAAAAAAAAAAAAAAAAAAGGAGTGTGCTGGGTTGGGAACATCTTCAACAAGCACATTGAAGAACAATGTATATAGCATGGTTTTGGTTACTAAAAGAAACAAACCCAAACCTGGCCTCTTATTTATGTATAAGTTTGAAAATGGATGGTGGGAGGGCTGGTCTGGATACCACCCCTGGAGAGGGAGGGTTGGGGAAAGGGGAAAGGAGGCCTCTCCTTTTACATACCCTTCCTGTGTATCTTTTTTAAGTTTCTAAGACAAAGGGTGAATTAAGCAAAGAAAAAAAATAAATTAATTACTAAAATGAGGACTGTTCATGTGGTGGTATAAATATCTCCAGTCACATTCAGTTGTGTGGGTGTTGACATAGGGCTGGACATAACCAAGATCTGGTTTGGCACCATGAGTATGAACAAGAGAGTTGAGTACATAAGCCAGAAAATGACTATGGAGATGAGCAATGAAGTCTAAGCTGAGTCAGGGGGTAGGTGCAGACATGAGGGGTAAGGGCTCCAAAGGACAGTGAGAAGGAGGTGGGCTTAATGGATTTAGGCCTTTCTATTAATCTTTGATGCTAAGATATTCCTTCTGAGGAAAGAGGACAATTCATTAGCTATTTTAGTGAAGAGTCAGAGCTAAATAGTGATTCAAACTTTGTTGGGTCACAATGCACAGAGCAGTCATCATTCTGTAGGGTAGATGTAATATTACTCCCTATTGTATCAACATGAGGGGAAAGATAATGCAAATCCAATTTGGAAGTAGTGTTTGAATGACAACCTTGCTTACCGTTATGCCTAGTTTCTTAATTATTAGAACTATTTCCTCTCTTCTTCTCCTGGATTGTATAAAAATTTTCTTGCCCCATCTTTCTCCACAAATAATGCTTATATCGTTAGTGGTCTTTCTTTTTTTCTTTTGATGTCTCGCTTTGCCTCTTAGCCTTTACACGTGGTTATGTTTTACTTTTTCTTGGGTAGACACTTGAAAGTGTTCCTACTCTTCATGTTTTTTCCCCTATAGAACCTTCTCTCTTTCGTTGGATTTATGAGCTTTAAGATGATGGCTGTTTTTATTTTAGCAGATATATACCCAAGTGAGGCAAGGATGTTAGCAAGATTGAAAGAGAGGATCTATTACCTGTTCACACACTTCAGGCTTTACTCCCCTCCCTAAACCTTCCGTGCTTCCCTGGTAAGAGTGGTAGACTCTTTGGTATTTGGGGAACTCTATGACCTTGTCTCTTGCTAAGTTTTCAACTTGACATCCCACTGCTGCTCAAACTTTACACTCTAGCCACACAAAACTGCCTAACGGTTCCCCAGCCACCATGCCTCTCTGCACACAGATGGCATTGACTGGAATTCCTTGAGCCCCTCTGCACCGGTTCATTTCCCATTCTTCCTGCACAGAACCAACACACATCCACCTGCGTGGATTTTCCAGGACAACTGAAATAATTTCCCAGGACAACTAAAATAATTACTCTTCATTTGTCTTGTCTTTCCCTGAATTTTGGACCTCTGTCATATCATTAACTATAGTCTGCTTTGCACTAAATGTACATATGTGTGTAAATTTTTCCTCTGATGGGTGTGATCAGGGTCTGTGCTCATGTTCTTCTCTGTTTCACACACAGCACATAGTAGGTGTGTGATACATGTTAAGTAAAAACTAACTGAAATCTCTTACCCTCATGCACTGTGTGTTTTTAGGAAGTTAGTTTAAACCACTGTAAGCACCACCGATATGACTCTTGAAAATGTGGAGACCTGGACCACTTCATCCTATCCACATATCCAGATGTGGTCTTCTGGGAACCACACATTCTGACTCCCATATGTCAAAACTACATTTTAAGTCAATTCTATATCAAATCTATGCTTTAACAAGTCCATACTTTTATTAGGTAGCTAATATCACAAGTAATGGAATTTTGCTTGTCTGGAAATGCTTTGTCTTTTGTAAAATTAAACAATGTACAAATACTTGGTAGTGGAAAGGGGACAATAAAAGAACTAACTTTTATAGCTTGTTGATAATGAGCCTGGTGCTTTACGTAAGTTATCCAACTTAATTGAATCCTTGCCATAGCCCTTTGAGGTAGATATTATAATCTACATCTTACTGATGGAGAAATCAAGCCACCTAAGCTCACACGGTTAAATGATATAAAACCTAGATCTCTGTGACAATGTACCATCTTCCCTTTTAAGACGTAAATTGCACATAAGTCTCCACTACTGAACCTAGTAGCTAAAGCCACATGCTTATTGAATTACTATTTCACCTTAACCATATTGCTTTACATTCTCCATCTGAAATTTAGAAGTATTGGTTGTGAGTCACAGAAATACAGTTCAACATAACTTAAACTATTTCATCATCAACAAATATTTACCGGGTGCCTACAATGTGCCAGACATTGTTCTAGGCACTGGGGATTTGGTGATGAGTATGACAGTCATGCAGCATGCAGCTAGTATATTAGTATAAGGCCTACTTGTTAGTATAGAAATGGTTTATAAACAAACAAAAAACCTATATCGTGGTAGGCATTATCGAGTGCTATCAGGATCATTACAGCGGGGTAAAGAAGTGGTGAACAGCAAGGGAGTCCTTTTGTAATGGGATTGTCAGGGAAGGTCTCTCTTTCTAGCAGTCACCTGAATAAAGTGACAGAGCGAGCCATGAGAATACACAAAGGAAGAACATAGAGGCAGAGAGAACAGAGTGCAAAGGCCCTCAAACAGGAACGTGTTTGTGGGGGTGGGGAGACCACATAGAAGCCAGTATGGCTGGAATACCCCTGGGAGGGGAGAGTGAGAGAAAAGACGGTTAGGAAGGTGGCCAGCAGCCAGGCCATATGGTCCTTGTAGGCCATTCTGAAAACTCGAACGTTTATTCTAAGGGTGACAAGATGTAAAGAAAAGACCGAATAGAAATGAGTGTCATCATCTGACTTGACTCAGATGGAAGGATAATTGTGAGTGTTCTGGAAAGACTAAGCCAAAAAGGAACAACAGCAAAAGCAGGGAGGCAGGAGGATACTGGAAAAGCCCAGGGGAAAGAGACCACATGGGTCCACATCACCATGAGGGCAGGGCAGCACATGGCCTTACACATGACTCAGAAACAAACTTTGACATCTTGTCAGGATACTTTCTCTGTAAGTCTCTTTTCTCCTCACTGCACAAGCTCGTTTGTTCAGAACTGCTTCTCTGTTGCCACAAGCAGCTCCAGGATCCGTGGTCAGTAAGAAAAGGTTTCCTCTTGTCAGCTCCAGTTCTAAAACCCCTCTAAAGGGACTGGCTGAGTCGTGAGACCAACATGGGACCAATCATTCACTGTGTTCATTCACCAGCTTTATGGTCCAGGGAGTTGGGTTGCTCTAAGGAGAGCTGGAAGGGCCAGCAGGATGAAAGAAGTTTGCATTTTCTGGGTTTTTTTCTTTTTTTTAAGTTTATTTATTTATCGTGAGAGAGAGCACACATGCACGTGTAAGTAGGGGAGGGATGGAGAAGGGGGGGGGGGGGAGAGAATCCCAAGCAGGCTCCAGGCTGTCAGCCTGACATGATTTTTCCCAACCACTGATTTTTCAAAACCTCTCTGTTGGATGTCACACCCCTCCCTGGGGCTTCAACCTCGGGACATTCTTTTTTTTTTTTTTTTTTTTTGAATGTTTATTTATTTTTGAGAGAAAGAGAGACAGAGCATGAACGGGGGAGGGTCAGAGAGAGAGGGAGACACAGAATCCGAAGCAGGCTCCAGGCTCCGAGCTGGCAGTACAGAGCCCGACGCGGGGCTCGAACTCACGAACCATGAGATCATGACCTGAGCTGAAGTCGGACACTCAACCGACTGAGCCACCCAGGCGCCCCAAGACATTCTTAAAGCCTCCTCAGTTATACCGGATGTTAAATCAAAACCTTATTCATTAAATACACTTGAAGATTCTGTGTCTCCTATTGTATTAGAGATTTCCAGGACCACCCTTGGGTTCAGTGATTCACTAGAAGAACTAACAGGGTCAGCATATAGTTGTACCCACAGCTGTGATTTATTACAGTGAAACATATAAAGCAAAACCAGCAAAGGAAAAAGGTGCACGTGGCAAAGTCTGGAGGAAACCAGGTGCAAGCTTCCAAGAGTCCTCTCCCAGTAGAGTCCCCCTGGACACAGCATCCAATTACAGTAATACGGTGAAATGTTGTCTACCAGTGAAGCTCATTAGAGACTCAGTGCTGGTCAGCTAGACGTCCAAAATTCCATACTCCCAGAAAAAAGGCAGGTGTTAAGGATAAACCACTTTGTTTTTCAATTTGGGCACAAATAGCCACTCTTAGTTAAGGTAGTGGGAACAACTCTAAAATCTAAATTCCCTGATATCAGCCAAAGGTCAACTTTTCTAAGAAAGGCCAGGCTTTTCTATGGGTAACAGTCTCAGGCCTGCTGGGTTAGCCCTTTCCTGTACCAGCGTTGACATGAGGGTGAGAAAGGCTGACCAGCCCTGGAGGAAAATTCGGCCATCCTGAGTAACCTGGTTCTACCAGGAATAGATCTGGCAGAGGGGAAGGCACAGGGAGAAAAGCTCTCATTTGCCTAGTGTTTTTAGAACTTGGCTTTCAGGAGACAAATGCTTTAAGCTGACTTTGTTTTTGATGAGCTGTCTTTATGGGTTCTGTTATAAACCTCTTTCTGAAGACTTTCCACTATACCATGAGCCGTCCACCACACAGCTTCTATTAGGGTCACCTTGACCTGGAAATTAATATTCTTGGATCCTTGCATGGCAATTTTAGCCAAGCAAGCTTCCCAAGCACCAGCTCAGTGCACAGGCAGGTAGTAGGTACTGTTGCCCCACCAAATCCACAAATGCAGGCCCCTTCTGATCCAGCTCTCTCCCTCCATATTCCCATCCCAGATGGGTCCTACCAGCTTCTTGCCTTCAGACTTCTCCTTGTGCCTGCCAAACCCCAAGAGACAAAGAAACATCTGGCCCAAGAATCTTCCACCAGTCTTTGATTTGTGTTTGGGGTGGAGGTGGGAGGAAGGAGTATTCTGTTCTCCTGCAGATGGAAAATGTCCAAGGTTCCCACAAATTCCCACAACATTCTCTCAAGGAAAACTCCCCACTTGCTAACAGTCTTCCACGTCATTGTACATGCAGGCTAAATAGGGGTGTCCAAGTGTGCATGTGTGTGTCTGTGTGCATGTGTGTGTGTATATATACACATGTAACCAGACAGAACAAGTTTAGTCCTGCATAGATGGCCTGGAATATATCTTTAGATTAGCTTCAGCCTTAGGGTATCAGCCTAAATTCCAAGACAGGAAAAGTGCCAAATATTCATGCACATTCATAAATATATTTATAAGTAAATATCACTTAGCATCCAATGACTGTCTAGTTTTGCCAGTAAAAAATGGTGCCAAAAAAAGGTGAAAAAGCAACTTCAGTATTCATAGTTTTTCCCTACCGGTCTCTCTCTTTAGATCCACACTGTTACAATTCTCCACTTTTCCCCAGAAATACAGATTTCAGAACTTTCTCAAGACAGTTCTAGGTGCCTTTCCATGGCAAATACCACCCAACTTGGGCTCATCTCCTAAGACCATGGGCTGCACTTTAATTTCTTTTGTGTGTCATAAGCTATTGACTTTGTATAATTGTCACTGCTAGGCTCAACTGCCCTAGTATTTCCCACATTTGACACACACAACCTTGTGTGAATGTACACAGACACACACCATGAAATGGCCATGGAAGGAATGTATAGCAAATCCTTCTGAATCCTTGCAGTGAAATTTCCTTTGAAGTCAAATAAGTGCAATAGCATAATAACACAAGAGCAAATGCAGTGAAGGATGGTCTGCAAGAAACAAAAGTATTGTTGGCTGTTCTGATAATCCTACCAACTGCTTCTGGAACTAGCAGGTGACTGCAAATGTTGGGAGAGACTTAATTAGAGCAGAGACCATTACTGCCGGTTGTCTAAGGAGAGAGTGCTGCAGAGGGAATCTGAGTTGGGCCATAGGACAGCTGCCTAAAAAGACAGCACAGATAATGGTCCATCCCTTTTATTTGTTCCCACATTCCGCAAACACGTTTCCTCAATTTGGAAATTGATCCAATTTTAATAATCAGTTTTTATAAAATACTCTAACAAAAATAAAAATAACGTCACCGGCGTCTAGTCCAGGTTCTGGCACATGGGAAGAGCTCAATAAATATGTCTTGAATCGATATTCCTTTTTCTGACAATGACTTTGGCTGCTGTGACAACTTGGAAAATGCATTTTTAGCCTTATGATTTAGCTTAAGCCTCTCTTTCTCCCTGAAGTTTTAGTCATTTCCTCCCTGGAACTTCTATTGCTCCTCTCCAAGAGCACCGTGTGTCCTGTTTCCCTGTTCGTATGTTCTCTTACACTGTGAGATCTGGAATACAGGAATGGCGTCCTGGAGTTTAGCACAGTGACTACTAGTTCTTTAATACATGTTTTTGAATCAAATCAACGAAAAAATAGTTGATCGACAAGTGATCTTGATATCTCATGGGTTTTAATGTGAACCACTAGTGCTCACTTTCCAATATTGAGTTTATGTGATCTACACCAAAAACACTCTTCTTTGTAAATCCTCATCATACGGACCACACCCATTCCCTTCCTCCTGCCCTCAGTAATTTGGGACAAGGGGGCCATCATCTAAAAGGCTTCAAACTATTTGACAATCATATTTGCTACCCTATTGTCATACTGTCCAAAGTAATTAGTTGCAGCTCCCTTGATTTTCATCAAAGGTCTTATTTTCACAGCTTGAAATAATATGTGGTGCTCTGCTACTTTAATTCATTTAAAGAGCTTACTAATTTTTTAGTGAGACTTTTTAGGTGTAGAATGAAAAATGCAATTTCTCACTCCCCGCCCCCCCCCCCCCCCCCGAAAGATAAGATCAGGAAACCATTGCATTGGCTCATAGGAAGGGGTAAACATCAAGGCACACACATGTTTCATCAACCTGTCCCTGAAAACACGACACTTTATAAAGCAGAAAAAAAACCCACAAAACTATTGGAAGAGATTGCAACTTTTATTCCCAAAGATATTTTTATTTTCCAAAAGGAGAAAATCAAACTACATTTAATTTCTAACTAACATGCCAGGAAGTATCCAAAATTGAATAGTTGATATGGTAAAACACAGTCATAATTTAGGAACAAATTAGTGAAAATATTCTAATTAAAATAAAAATAAGGCTTTGAAAGTCAGTTTTGCTTAAATAGATAATAGAAGTCTTATTTTAAGCTGGTTGTTAGTGTGTCCCCAGAGCTCAGAACTAAAACCGTAAATCAACAAGGATTTATTGAAAACCTTTGACCTTGGCACAATTAAATCTATGATAGCTCCTAAAGAAGTATGTCACAGTTTTTGAGGAACTTACAAACCTTCTTTGTGTAAAACATAAGTATTGCTTATAGGGTGACATCTCTTCTAAAAGTCATCTAAGGCACCTCTTCCTCTCTCTCTTCCCTTTCTTCCTTCAACCCCTCTCTCCTCCACATCTTCTGGGACTCACATTTTTCACATCCACCAAAGAAGTAAATTTCACCATCTCCTTTAGTTAGCATCCATTCATTCATGCTGCTAACATTTATTGATTAACCAGCATTTCTAATTAATGTATTAGGTATAAAAGCTATGGCAATGCCTGGGTACTATGTATTGGGCATAAAGCTATAAAGATGACAGTCTGGCCTCAAGTTGCTCACAGATCCTTTAGTGGTAGCAAACAAAAGACAGGCAATTTTAATATACTGTGTCATGACTTGTCAAGTGTACAATAAAGGCATGTGTTTAGCACCATCGTTGCAAGGTACGGGAAGTAACAAAGCAATGCTCACTGTCAGGAAAACTCTTACCTGAGCTATAATTTTGAACTGTAAGACAGAAAACAGCCTCTCTTGGTTCCTGCACAACTTCCAAAACCTAATACACATGTACTTTTTTCAGAAAAAAAAATATATATAAATATAAATAACTCACTCCAATAATTTTGTTTCCTATGGGACTATGGGATCCTGGCTCAGGGTGTGCAGAACAAGTTGGGGATGAGGGAGAAAGTGTTGGTAACCTTTGGGTTAATTCAGAGCATCGACCCACTCACCACTGAACTCAGACCATGTAGACTTCTTACAGGGCTTAATTTTCCAGATTAGTTGTCCACAGTGATCAAGTGTTCCCCAAATTCACAAACTACTGTTGGTAGTTTACAGAAATAGAACAGTCCAAATATGACATAAAAAAAAGTAATAGAGCCTTTTCTGTGGATTATTTATTCAATAGTATCTATCAAACACCTGCTTCATCCAAGATGTTTTATTATGTATCTGTCTCTGTCACCAGGGAGTCATTGGCCAAGTTGCTAAGTCTTCACAGAGGGTAGGATTAAACTAATAAGTTTTTAAATTATTTATGTTTCCCAATTACATTTATGATAAAGTTGAAGCAATTGTTTTTAAAAATTCCTATATGATCCTATGGCAAGGAAGGAATACTCATTCAATATTATTAAAGTGGGGCATCTTTCTTTTATGTTGTTTGTTTTCAACAGCATGTAATTGCTATTTGAATTTGCTTCAAGGAATAAATATTTTACAAATATATATTCTAGCAACATCATCCTTCCAGAATATCTTTTATTTTGCCAGTCTAGATAGCTCCATAGAAAAGAACACATCAAAAACACAAATCACATAATTATAAGTAACATAAATTCTGATATCATGAAATGGAAAACTCAACAGAAAAAATAATATATGAAAAACATTTTAAATTTATGAAAAGATGTTCAACCTCTAGCATAATGAAATATGTACATATTTACATTTTAACTTGGTATCAATTGTTCACCTACCATATTGGCAAAGATACAAATGTAAAAAGGGGTACAGTGTAACAATATCCAACAAAATCTAAAATGCAGCCATAGTTTGGCCCAGAAATTTCCATGGAAGAAAATCAATCCTACAGATGAACTCCTGTGTATGCATGCTGTGTACCTACAAGGACATAGCAGGGCACCATTGGAGCAAAACCCTTCAATACATGTCCCTGCTCTCCATCCCTAGCACTGCTTCCCAATCAGGTGTCTGTCATCTCTCACCCCGATGACAGACAGGGTGCCCTACCCAGTCTCCCTCTTTCCCCTCTTTCACTCCCATATCTACAAGAGCCAGAGTAATGTTTATAAACATACACCAGATTATGTCATTCAGCTGCTTAAACCGCCCCCACCCCCCAATGCCTTTCCATCATGCTAAGAATGAAATCCACACCACTTACCTTGGCCTATGAAGACCTATCTACCCAGCCTCTGCCTGCCTCCTGACTCCATCCCATAACCTCAGAGTTCCAGACACAGAGGCTTCCGTGGGCCTCTCAGGCACATCCAGCTCATTTGTGCTTTGGGGTCTCTGCATGGACTCCTGGCCCTTGTTTTAGAGTGGCACCTCCCTGTCACCCTTCATACTCTATCTTAAATGCCATTCCCCAGCCACCCCGGGTGGAACAATAACCAGGCACTCCTTCTGTAACACATCATCCCATTTTCTTTCTCCTGATGTCATCTATTTTCATTTGGCCGTGTTCCTGTTCATTATGTATTTGTTTACATACTTCTTTCCCCTGTAATGTAAGCTCTATGCGAGCTTAGTTCCCTGCTGCATTATCAGCAACCAGAAAAGTGTCTGCACATAATGAGTGTTGAATAAATGCTTGGTGAATGAATTAAGAATGGAATACAGGGGCGCCTGGGTGGCGCAGTCGGTTAAGCGTCCGACTTCAGCCAGGTCACGATCTCGCGGTCCGTGAGTTCGAGCCCCGCGTCAGGCTCTGGGCTGATGGCTTGGAGCCTGGAGCCTGTTTCCGATTCTGTGTCTCCCTCTCTCTCTGCCCCTCCCCCGTTCATGCTCTGTCTCTCTCTGTCCCAAAAATAAATAAAAAATGTTAAAATAAAATAAAATAAAAAAAAAAAAAAAAAAAAAAAGAATGGAATACATTATAGGATCCCCATCAAACGGAACACTGTGCGGCCATTAAAAAAAAAAAAGAATCCAGTGGTGGACAACCCAAGTATTCTCTTCAGAGGAGGCCTGCATCCTTGCACCTGGCCTGCCCTTGGTCTCCCACCGAGACCTCATCTTGGTCTGATCTGTTAAGAGATCCACACTACTCTGTTTTCTCACATATATGTCAAAGCAATATCTATCTCTTCCAGTACAAAGTAGGTATCATTCTCAACCACAGATTTTCATGAACATCCAAAGAAGAGATACCATAAGGCTAAACCAAGTTTATAGGATTGCTAAATAAATAGTTACTGAATGCCTCTCTGATCTGGTCTTGTGTTCTGGAATCATTCCACGCCCATGCCTCAAGGCCTTTGTGTTTGTTATTCCTGCACCTTTACCCTGCATGGTTTCCTGGCTCTCCTCAGGCAGTTTGAGATGAGTCAAAAGTCTCCTCACAAAGGCCTTCCTTAACCACTATCACCATCCCCCCACCCTGTCACTCTCTCTCTTCTGACCCTGCGTTACTTGTCTTCATTGCACCTATCATTTGAAACAAAAGTGTCTGTTTATTTGTGTACTTGTTCACTACGTGCTTCCCCTGACTAGCATGTTCCTTGATGCTGTTTTCCGCTACGACCACCCCAGCAGGTAGGACATTGCCTGGCATAGAGTAGCAGCTGGACAAATATTTGATTGGCAGAGAAAGAGTAAGTGAATGCATTCTTGAGTGCAAAAAGAAGGGTACTAAACAGTATGTCCATTGTATTAAAGGAAATGACTCCTATCTATATAAACTCTCTGAAAGGAAAATCCAAGAACATAGTAATGGTGATAGTCTCTCTGGTAGGAACTGAAAACCAGAAGCACAGGCATAGGAGGAAAACTTACTGGTCCTGCATATCTTTACTTTTTATAAGATTGTATTTTTACCATGGGCATTAATTTTTTTTTACCTAAGAAGTATGTCATAGTTGACAGTTTTGCAAGTCTATATTTTTGAGGCCAACAGAAAACCAAGGCCCCCATAAATGTTACAGCAAAATGATAAGCATTCAGTAACTATTTATTTAGCAATCCTTTAAACTTGGCTTAGCCATATGCAATCTCTTCTTTGGATGTTCATGACCATCTGTGGTTGAGAATGATACCTATACTTTCTGCTGGAAGAGATATATACTGCTTTGACATATATGTGAGAAAACAGAGTAGTGTGGATCTCTTAACAGAATAAGACCTTCATAAATACAAGCCCCCTACATGTTTTGCATGTCAGGAAAAGG
Source organism: Panthera onca (assembly GCF_046562875.1). NCBI lineage: Eukaryota > Metazoa > Chordata > Mammalia > Carnivora > Felidae > Panthera > Panthera onca. The sequence goes on along the minus strand of NC_138350.1, from coordinate 53,425,963 downwards.
GCCTTTGTGCCCAAGATACTTTGAATCTGCTTGCAGGGTTAACTATGACCTCATTGTTTTTTAAAAAAATAAAAGCTCTCTGCCAGTAGACTCTACCAATCCTTAACTGGCTAACTTGTTCAGTGTTTTCCTGGCTTTATCAAACAACGATATCTTATTTTAAGAAAACCAACTATTTGAATATCTGGATTTATAAAAAGAAAATTTTGTAGGAGTATCCACTTGCTCTAATTAAGGGTTCCTTCCAATATGAAAATAATAAACTTTTAAGACATGATTCAATGCAAAAAATTATGCAGAAATTTCAGGAACACCATCATTGAACACGCAGGTACTCAGTAATTACTTGCTGGTTGGATGAACATACCTATTGAAAATCAGTAGAGTGAAATGGACAAGAACGTGGGTTGGGATCCAGTTATCCCTGTGTTTGGATTCTCTCTGTGCTGTTCATTAGCTGAGTATGACCTTCAACAAGTGACTTAACCTCTCAAGGCCTCAGTATTTTTCATAAAGTGAATGAGTAATGCCTCCCTTGGAGTTAGTTTTATTAAATCAAAGATATCAGTAAATAAAATATTGGTACATTTTATCAGGCATTATATTTTATCGTGCATTATAATATCAGATATTATTTCATTTACCTAATTTCTGCTTGCCTGAGTGGACACAAGGGAATGGCAAAAACAAAACACAAGTGTTATATTCTCGGAGATACAATATAGGTAACTATACATGAATACCATGACATATTTCATTTCTTTATCTATATCTATAGCACCTGAACCATGCCTGGCACATGGTAAATGTTTGGTAAATGGTGGTTAGTATTATGAAAGGTAACACGAAATACTCTGAGGGTTTGACTGTCCATTTTCATATCCACGAAGACCAACTCTGTACATAACACTCCAGGACATTTTATTGCACTGGTACAGGGAAGGGTAAAAGAATCTGTGTAACTGAAATTTTTTTTTATGGCCTTAAAATTATGGGGAAACAATTAACAGGTACATAAGTAAATTGTGACAGCTTGTAACAATTGCTAACATCTACCGTGTGGGTGATGATTAATCATTCTGCAGAGTAAATACTGTGACTTAATATCCTCTCCAAGTTAATTTTATAGTACTACCTGCTTCCTACTTTCTTAATTAAAAATACTAAATGTAAATGTTTTATTTAACTCTCCAGACTAGAATAGAGTATCACGTGTTTGGAGCAGGAAAGGGGAAAATGATACAAATTGCTTCCAATTTAGAGACTAAATGAACGTATCCCTTCAGGTGACCAAAGGTTTCTTCTTTTTCAGTTTTCTGACTTTTTTTCCTTCCTTTTCCTTCTGGCATTTCGAGTTTGTTTAATAAAGTTTAGAATTCTCACAAAGGGCCTTATAAACACGTGTTATGAGATTTTAAATTTGATTTGAAAGTGCCTCTCTCCTACTCCCTCCGAGTAAAGTGACCTTTTTAAATGGAGGGAAGTGGGTTTAGATGACAGTCATGATAAATGCGGTCATGTTCACTCAATAAAATAAGGCCCAGTGCATTTGAGGATAAATCAGTGAAATGTACAGCCCCACCTGTCTGTCTCCATCATTCATTTCCACTGTCACTTTCACAGCGGCTGATGGATCACAGTTGCTGTAAAATTAGACAGCCTTTAATCTCATTTCATCCTGATTAGCTTCTCTTTACCCTTTCCCTCTAACTCACTGACTGACACGCTAAAAACTCGCACTGGGCTGTATATGAACATGAGTACAAACTTCTCCTCCAATTCCTGCTTGTGAGGGCGAGGCTGGTGTCCACCTCTCGAGAAATCTGGAAAGGGTCATGCATGTATCCCTTGTTATTTAAAAAGTAATCAAATACGTGCAGTACCAGCGCCATTTTAAACAGATGTTTGCTCATGCTTACTGCCCTATTTATTTTGCTTTCCTTCAGGTTTAATCCGAAGTCAAATGAGGTCTTTTACAAAACTCAAACATTGATTTAATATAGATTTTTTCTAATAAATTTGGAACGTTTCACATTCAGAATAATTTCAAAGAGTTATTTGTGTGTATTTATAGCCTCGATTCACGGTAATAATTTAGAAAAGACAATAATTCAGGAACGAGAGTACTAAAATACGCAGCCAAGAAATACAGCATACAAGGTTTAAAAACAAGAGTAAAAAATGAGGATGCCTTCAACAGCCTTTATATTAGGACTGCAAAGACCTTCTCTCTTATTTTGAAGGTTCCAATAGTTAGTTTAGTGCAATAGTTTCATTTGTTTGCATAAAGCATAACAATAGGGGTAATCAAATGAGAAAGAGGCTTAAGAATAAATCATGTATTATTTCCTTCACTTAATTTCTGCTTGCCTGCATGGGAGCAAATAAATGGCAAGAACAAAACACAAGTGTTGTTATATTTTCAGAGATTGTGCTTCATTATCAAGCAGGACTTCTGGTTAAACAGATGATAATGCAGTTTTTCATTTTTATAAGATTTGGGGCTTGAACTGACCAAAAATTTAAATATTGAAAGAGTGGCAGTCATAAAGTCATTGGTTATAGTCAATGGCCCTATTCCTATCCTCAGGTCCCATGTGAATAGACACATGCAGATGATAACCCATGCTGTGAGTTTACACTGCCCAGCTGACATGATGGTGAACTGGAGTGGCACCAGACTGTTCACGATATACACAATATACATCATATATGAGCAGCATAGTTTGGTATTTGCTATTCTGGAACCAGCATCATAATCCAAACAATGATGTTTAGTTTAAAAAAAAAAAAAAAGGTGTTCAAAATGTATTTGATTTTAGTTGGTCAGTGAACTCAACATATATTCTGCCCCAGTAGATTCTGAGAAACTGTATGGTATCTCTGCAGAGCTATGTGGTTAAAAGCATTTTCCAAAGAGATAACTGAGGGTTGAGGGGCAAAAGGGCATCCCCAAGATGACTCCCTATGTCAATGACCTAATTAATAGACCGCACAAATCCATAGCACATCCAATTTCTACATTGTCCCAGAAATCAGGGGTTTCCATACCAAGGCCTCTAGCATTAGAAATATAAGTTTAAAAACAATGAATACGCACAGTAAAAAATAAATAACTCATAAAATAGCCCAAACACCTAAAATCCTTTAGTAAGAAGCTTAAATGATCTGATTCACTCTTTCCGAAGCTGTGTTATAGATTTCGAAGCTGTGCCTGTCCCTTGTTAATTTTATTTACATATGTTAGCCAGCATAAGTGCATTCTGAGAAAAAGAAAAGATGATAAACACAAAATGAAATGAGAGACATATATCATCCCAAATAAGTTGGGTCTAGGATAGGCTCTGTCTCTTTCGGCATTGGCAAAAGAGCACAGAGGAAGAGCTGGCCCTGACTCATATTGATTTCCCACTGCACTGGTTTCTTAAGTGCTCTGTTGATCCGTGTCAAGCAATAAGTTCTCTGCCTGAACATGCACATCACCTCCCCATTTGTCCTCACCTAGATTTAAGGTGCCCATATGATGAGCCGAACAAGGACATCATTTTTCCTACTGGGTGTCACTGGGTCCAAACCACTGCATGTGATGTGATAACTAATTCTGCTCGAGTTTACATTTGCCATATGATATTACAATAGCAGCCACCAACACTGCACAGCACATGGGGTGACAGGGCTGTCCTATTCATACTGTGTGTGTCTCCCAAAAGAAAATGTAAATGAGAACAAACACAGAGCAACCGGGGCTTTGGTGGGTTTCTGAATAACACCCCCCTCCTGACACCAACCACATTGGGGCAGGGCGAAGGGCGAGACCAGGGGAACGGATGGATATTTGTGATGTTCCTGACAGTTTTTATCTTCGTTACAGAAGAGCTCCTAAGCAGATAGATAGAAAATGTGTGATTGTGCTGCTAATGACATTGTACAGGAAATTAAGCGTATACATTTGGAGAAGGCATTAAATCAGCAGGACCTTAATTTAAAAACTTAAAACTGTATGGAAATTCAGCTTGCTCATTGCTGTGGAATAGAAAGCTACCAAGCACCCTGAGTCTGTTTATGGAAAGATTGCCAGCAAACCAAGTTTGGGCAGAGCATCTTAACGGCTCCAAGCGCGTGCAGGGTTATTTCTTCCAAGAAGTAACCCCCAGCCCTGACCATTTGGGACTATCAGTCATTGCTTTAGAATGCGATCCCCATCATCGGGCAGGTGAGGACAACTTAAGACTCGAAAGCCGCAAGACAGGTTGTTCTTGACTAATTTGTGGAATAACATTATGTAAAATTAATCAAAAGGGGCTGGGTTTGAAATTGCTGTGAACACACGGCTGAACCACTGGAGACCGGCGGGTGTCCCGCTCTGTGGCTGCTGCTGTCTTCTTCCTTCCGACTTACTCTCACATTTGACACCCTTTGGTGGAAGCAAATAACTAGTGAGCCAAGGTCTCAAGTCCTAAGATGGAGAATTTCATGCGTCTTTTCTTTTCTCCCCCCTCCATTCCAGTTATGCCGTACAACAGCGCCCACCACTGCGTTGTGGAGGTAGAAAACTTCTTGTTTGTGCTGGGTGGAGAGGACCAATGGAACCCCAATGGTAACTATTGAACTGCTCAATAGTAGGTGCGCAACGAGCATGTGCGTCGTGGAAGGCACTGGTGGCAGCCTGTTTTGTGATTACTGTGGGAAATGCACTTCTGTGCGCAGGGACACACGAAGCAGTCGGTAAATTGGGCTGACGATTGGAGGGAGGGTCAACCGTTGAGCTGGCAGAGGACGCGCGCAGTGGAGCATTCGCTCATGGACCGTCTGGGGATTTGGCTTTGCAGTGACGCCCGGCCCCTCTCCTTATCCGTCCCCTGAGGAACGTCACAAACATAAGCACAGACTCCCCAGAGGCAGGTAGCAAGCTGCAGCTATTAAGAATTCTCACCACCTTCTCCACCACTTTCCTCCCGTTTTATCAGTGTAATAACGCAGTTTCAGTAGATAAGCGTCATGTGCAGTCCGAACTGAAGTGAACTTCACAGCTCAAGGTCTCTTGCAGCATTTCTTACTTGAGACCCATTCTAGTTGGGGCTCCTTTCGAAGACTATCCACCATCCTCCCTGTGGATGTGGTTACTTGATAAATTCCTCGCAAAGAGAAATTGGACACGTTTAGCACCGCTCCCAAGCCAGCCCAGGGAGAACACCGTGCCTTGCCGAATACGCAAAATTATCAAGATATTTTTGGAACTCCTGCACGTGAAGGAGGGGTTGCAGTTGTAGCCTTCTGTGTAACAGAGATTATTATGACTGAGAAACCGTAAAACAGCTTGCAGGTACACATTTTTACTTTAAAACCCCAGAACATCCAAGTGAAATTATGTATACTGCATATATTTTATTGTGAATGCTCTCTTTCAGCATCTGCACCAAGGCAAATTATAGAAAATTGTTACATCTGTTCACTCTAGAAAATCTTAAAGGAAAACAACCCGGCCACCCTCCAAGAACGTTTCTTTGAAGAGAGCAGGACGTTCTTTCCCAAAACCTGCAGCTTTGTTGGTTCCTATCCAAAGAGGACAGTTCCTGGGCTTTGTGAGACACAGGTTTAGAACAGGAGCAAAAATGATATTTAATATCTCTCCTCTAACTTACCTTTGCAATGACAGGCTTGACGTGTTCCCCGCCCTGAAAACACCACTGGCATATATACAATCCACTGTAACTCCCCATTACTATTTCACCTGTTCTCCCTCCAACGTAATTTGAACTGAATAGAGTCTTTGTAAGTCAACAGTGCACAGCCATCAGGTTTATCTAAGCAAAGTATCTACAGAACATTCTTTTTGAAGGCCAGATTAAAATGAACACATGACAAGAGAAGGCTGCAAAGTCCTCTTTCTGGTGACACTGTTCTCTTAGCCCATCTCCCTTCCCAGTTCCTGTAGGTCTCTTTTAAAATGCCAGTCTTGGGTGCCTGTGTGGCTCAGTGGGTTAAGCATCTGATTTTGGCTCAGGTCACGATCTCACGGTTCGTGAGTTCGAGTCCCACATCGAAGCCCTGCTTCAGGTGAACACGAGCCCCACTTTGGGGGAGCCCCACTTCTCTCTCTTTCTCTGCCCCTCGCACACTTGCTCCCTCTCTCTCTCTCTCTGTCTCTCAAAAAATAAAAATAAAGTAAAATAAAATAATGAAATGAAATGAAATGAAATGAAATGAAATGAAATGAAATGAAATTAAAAGGTACCAGTCTTGGTGCAACCATTTAGTTTTCACAAAACACTATGAACTTCCCATTCCTCTAAGACAGACTTTTTCAGCAACACAGAAAACCTGCTCCCCGGTTATGCTCTCTCCTCCTCAAAATAACCTATAACTGCTTACTGTTCAACTTTCTATCAAACACAGCTGAGAGGTTGGGTGGGGCGATAAGGAATAGCATCATGGACATATTCCTTCCTCTAGGCTGGAGAGTCCAGGTGTTATCTCTGAACTAATTCAGAGTCCCACAAAACTGTGCCATTGGACTTCAGTGACTTGCCTCCCCCCACGCCTGAGATGAACAGGAATTCATTTTAAAGGCCTCAGTGAATATGCTGTGACCAAATACTGTAGAAAACACAGCATCGCATTTACTGCAGGGACATCTGTCACTCACCACTCGGCGTGTCCCATGTGGAGACCCATGTGACAAAATCTTGCCAGACCACAACACTGAGTCACTGTGTGCTTTTGAAAATTACCACTAATGCATTTGTATGGTTTACCGTTTCCCTCCTTTTTTGCTTTAGCCACTAGGAGACTCAGAATTGAATTTTAGTAAAACTTTCATTACTGCATTTTAATTTTATGTTTACTCTCAATATGGGCCTAGCAGCTAACTCTGTGTCTGTAAGACCCCCTTTTAGAGCTGTGGGAGTCCTACCTGCAAAGTTGAGTCATTCTGTCCCTGCCATGTGTGGCATGTGAAGTCACTTGTATAGAGCTGGGCAAATGCTGATGAACCACTGATTTGGCTCCCCTAAACAGAGAATTGGTCACATCAGGAGGCAAGCGGGCAAGTCTTCCCGTCAATCATTCAGTCATTGGCGGGGGCCTTCCCCCCACGTCAGGGAGGAGGGCAGGCAGGGACACGGCCTGTACAGCTGAGAGCGGTTCTCCAGAGAGGGAACGGCGGTGACAATGAGCAACCTGGACGACAACCGTCTGGTCAACCATAGCCAACTCTTTCTTCTTTTTCTTTTTTTTCTTTTTAAACCATTAGCAGTAGTATTTGTTGAGTACTAATTATTTCCCAGAAATTTGCTAAGCACTCACCTGCACCATTTTACCGAGTCTCACAACCATCCCAAGAAGTCTGTCCCATGATTCTTCTAGTTTTACTATGAGGAGTCTAAGCCTGAAGAGGGGAAATAACTGGCCAGCACGTACAGTTTGAACGAAGATGGGCTGATTCCAGTGTAGGTCTGTCTGACTCCAGAGCCATATTTCACGACAATTCCCCCTCACACAAACATACGGATTTTGTTTAATATTAAATAACAATCACGTTTTTGCCTTTGATATTTTGAAATAAAGTCAGTGTTGTATTGCAGTGGAAAGGGCCCTTATTCTCAAAGAATCTTCATCACTTCTGATTTAGAGAACCACGAAGGGGCTCAATCATCTCAAAAAAATGGGATTTTCATACTATAATACATTTTGCAATTAAAAAGTAAGCAGTTAATACCAAAATTTATAAAGAATATCAATCTGATGATAATATATAACATGCTTTAATTTCATTGCTACTAGGGAGGAAAAATTAAAAATCCATGAATTCAAATATTCTGGATATGTCAGTTCCAAAGATGAAATCTTAAGTTAAACTTTAGTTCTTACAAAAATGGTGCCTGAGATGCATGTCTTTGAATGAAATTCAAAATTGTTAAATTTAACACATGCTCATAAAACACGTATGTACTCATAAAATACAAATATAATTTCATTTATCTATTGTCTTAATTACAAGACAATTTGAAATCATAAAACATATTAGTTACTAGAAGTTTAAGCAGGATACATACGTTTTTAAGTTTATTTATTCTGAGAGGGGTGGGTAGGGGCAGAGAGGTAAAGAGAGAGAGAATCCCAAGCAGGCTCTACACTATCAGTGCAGAGCTCAAAATCACGAACCGTGATATCATGACCTGAGCCGAAATTAAGAGTCTGACACTTAACTGACTGAGCCACCCAGGTGCTCCCATTTTTTTTTCTACTCAGCTAGAGATATTAACTCCTATTAACTCCCTTCACATCATTAGTGATAGGAATGCATTATAATATTTTAATACATATGCATCTATCCTCTCACTGCCCCAGCTTACAGAAAACCAATTTACATTTGTCACTTACTGATGATTGGCTCCCAAAAACACTGCCTGTAGGGAACTTCCTTCCCTCCCCCCTCCTTCTTTTTCCCCCATGTCTGAAAACTGCCACCCATGCTCCATTTTACCTATCACCTAAGGGGTAGTCAACAAACCTGTCTGGTGACAGGGCATCACCACAAAAAAGAGAAGAATTGGGAGAAGAATTAGGAAAAAGTAGAAAAGATGAGAAGGAACTAAAGGAGTGAAGTAACCAAAAATTCTTAAGCTGCTGGTAGAGTCCAATAGAAGCCATAAGAAGGAACAAGTTATTTCTTTTGAGCTCACCTTCCTCACTCTACCACATTCATTTCTTCTGAGGTTCATTACCCCTCACCACATCCTTTGCCATCTCCAGAATGCCTTCCTTCTTTTTCTGTCCCCAGTCCTCCATCCTTACCTCTCCTTCACACCAATGACTCTGCCCCTGGAAATTCTTCATCCACATCCACATCCATATCACACCAGTCCTTGCTTAGCCTTTTCTCTGAGTGAAGGCCACTACCAATACAACCAAAGCACAATTGCTAATTTCTGCCACCACTGCTCAGCATGTGAAGGCACTCTGCCCCATTGCTAAAAGGAGGCAGATGTCTTCCTCTAAGTGGAAATTCTAAACAAAACTTCAAAAAGAAACATTCTTATATATGGGGGGTATGCTCTACATTCCTATTAACAGCATTTATCTTCAGATTCTTTTGGAACCTTGAAACCTACTAAGAATATTTTTTTCTAGAATAAAGTGATTACAAATTCTGCAAAAACTCCCTTAGAAACCAACTCTAGACATAATTCTTCCTTGAGCTGGAGCCTCTCTTTGTGGAATCCAAATTTTGGGGGTCATTCTCACTCCTGGAACTCTTAACTCTTTCTGTACACCTCCAAATCAAACTTAATTTACCATCCAATCACACTATCCAGACTCTCACAAGATCCTTAGAACTCATAATATCACGTCCACAAAATCCTCAGAATCCTTCAACTCTCCTCTTAATGATCGCTTCCATTCTTTTCTAATCAAAACCTGGCTATCTTCTGAGAATACTCTTTTCCCAGCCACCCTCTCTAATGGGGACTGCATGGCTCCACCACCTGAGCCCAGAACTTCTTATTATTGGAGGCAGGTAGCTTTTCTACTATCTCTTTATTGTCACTCCCATAACCTTAAAATCCATCACTGTAAAGAATATCTTCAGGGTTTTTTTTTTTTACCTTCTGCCCTCTCATGTGGCAGCTAGCCACAGTAATCCTGGAAATGACACCTCCTTCACTCTACCCTACTAGTTTTTCACTGTCCATCATCCTCTGATGTCCTTACCTCCCTCCTTACTGGGTTTATAGTCTAGTGCCCATTCCTATGATTACCTTAGCACGTACACCTGCAGTCCTTGCATCCACCTCTCCTTTCATTATACTCTCCTGGTAAAGCCCTGGCCCTGGTTAAACCCAACTCCCTTCCACCTCTTCCCTCTCCTGAGCAACTAAATGTGGATGTAGAAAACCACAGAGCCACACTGGCTGCTAATGAACCATGCTCACTACTGGCCAACTCCACTAAACTTCCCTGGTCAATATACTCTTCCACCCTCCAAGTTAACTCTCTCACACTTTCTCTCTCTTCAAATGCCTCTTTCTCCAAAACCTCTCTCTGCACTCTCAGCTGATGGCCTTGCCTCTTAATTCAAAGAAAATAGAAGCAATCAGAAGATAAAATCTTCATCTTGCTACTACCAAATCTGTTCACTTCCCACCATTGCTACCCATGTATTTTATCTTCCCTCCTATTTTTGTTTCTGCTTCAACCTAAGGCCTATTTCTCATTCCCTCTTGCCTTGTCCCTCAAGGACTTTCCGGTATTTCTGGACTTAAAAATACAATCAAACTACCAAAAAAACCTATTTTTGATGCTGCATCCTCCAGCTATAATCTACTCCTTCCCGTGGCAAAATCCTAAGAAGCATTGCCTTCCTCTTGCATCTGTTTTCTTAGATCTTAGTCAATCTTGTCAAGACTACCATCAGCCTCCATGTTGCCAAATACTATGGTCAATTGTCAGTTGTTCGCTCCTCTTTTTGAAGTACTATTTGACATGGCTTCCAAAATATCATACTTTTCGCTCCTGTCTCTGACAATTCCTTTCCTTTGCTGGTTTTTCTTCTTGTACTCCAGGGCTCTTTCTCAGGACTCTTATTTTCCATGCCCATACCCTCTGTCTAAAGGGTTTTATTTTGTTCTATGATTTTAAATAATATCTCTAGACTAATGGCTCCAAAATTTGCATCTGCAGCCTCATTGAGCTAGTGGCCTACCATATACTTCTACTTTGAGACCCTATAGTCTCTCAAGGTTAAGTCCACAACAGGACTAATGGTTTCTCTTCCTAATCCTCAAATTCCTCTTGCCTGGTCTTCCGTACTTCAGCAAATTTCATGGCCTTCCATCTAGTTACTCAGGCTCAACATCTGGCAGCCATCCTTAATTGCTTACTTTTTCTCATACCAATATTCAGTCTATCTGAAAATTTTATCGGCACTGCCCATACAATAGATCCCAACATATCTTAATGCCTCCACCTTCATTCAAGCCTCCATCAGCTCTTGCCTTGACTTTTTTTTTTTTAATTTTTTTTAACGTTTATTTATTTTTGAGACAGAGACAGAGCATGAACGGGGCGGGTCAGAGAGAGAGGGAGACACAGAATCTGAAACAGGCTCCAGGCTCTGAGCGGTCAGCACAGAGCCCGACGTGGGGCTTGAACTCATGGACCGCGAGATCATGACCTGAGCCGAAGTCGGCCACTCAACCGACTGAGCCACCCAGGCACCCCTTGCCTTGACTTTTATAATGGCCTCCTGATAGCTCCCTTGCTTTCAGAGTGGCCCCTTTACAGTCTGTTCTTCACACAATAGCCAGAGTGATCTTTGTAAGAGATAAATTAGGCCATGTTTTTTATTTGCTCAAAACCCTCCAACGACTTCCTACTATTCTTATAACAGAAGACACAATCCTGCACCAGTCCACAAGGCACACTGTGTTCTGGTCCTTGATATGCTTCTGACTTCTGTCTAAGTCACCCCAGTATTCTTGCTGGATTTGAACTCATGGCCAACCCCTGGGACTTCCTACTCACCAAGCCCACTGTGTGAGAGGCTCATTCTGCAGAGAACATCTGTAGGCAGGTAACCATTCTATTTAAACTAGCCTGCCCCCTATCAATCCTTGCTTTATAACATTCGTCTCTACTTGAAAATATATATTTCTTTATTCATTTACAAGAACAGGGATTTTCCTTTTTTGTTCACCAATATATTCTCAGAACCTGGAGCACATAAGACATACAATAAATGCTCAAAATATATTTATGCAATTAATAATTGTGTTGGATAGACACAAGCATGTACACACACACACACACACACACACACACACTCTTATCTGTTTATTCCTGTGGTGAAGTTTAGTACCTGTATTTCAATGTTTAGTTTTACATATATGAACAAAAACATTTTCAGAGTTAACACTTCAGGTGTTATAGATGATTGTCATCTCAGGTGCTACACAGAAAATGGAATACAGTCTTTCACTTCCATTTCTTGCTTTGGTGTCAATCTATATGTAAAATAGGATTCATTTTAATACCTTAAAGGCACTGCTGTGCTTCCTAGGCACAACAGAGGGGAAAAGCTGGTTCACCAGCTATGAGGACTCATGTTTCCCACTTCAGCACATGTACCTGCAACCATGCTTCCCCCAAATACACACACACAGAACTTACGTGACGTGAATGGACTAAAACTGATTTCCTAATGCAAACTCTCACTGAAGTGATTGCTGTTATTTCCATGGGGAGAGGGCTAGGAACCACTCCCCAAGAACCACTGCTAGGTTCTTGGATCATTTAAAAAAAAAAAAAAGGATCTAACCACAGATATTACACAAGTTAGTCTCTAGAACAGGGGTGCCTGGGTGGCTCAGTCAGTTAAGTGTCCAACTTCGGCTCAGGTCATGATCTCATGGTTCATGGGTTCGAGCCCCACATCAGGCTCTGTGCTGACAGCTCAGAGACGGGAGCCTGCTTCTGATTCTGTGTCTCCCTCTCTCTCTGCCCCTCCCCTGCTCATGCTGTCTCTCAAAAATAAATAAATGTAAAAAAAAAAAAAAACTTTTTAAAAAGTCTCTGGAACTGATTATTTACAGACAATAGGTTCCTATTTTTAAAACACAAAAATACCAAAATTCAGAAAATTTCCCCCTAACTTTGTGGTAAAACTGGTTTGGTAAACATACTTGCTTTTATCATAATGGCTGATTTAGTTTTGTTCTGACTCATTCCAAAAAATGAAAGAAAGAGAAGATGGAGTGGAAAAGAAGAAAAAGGAAAAATATTTGAGGTGGCACATTTATTCTTCTACTGACCTACTGCTTCTCAGACTGGGCTAACTAGTCCCCCTACTTAATTCATGTGTGTGTTAAACCTGAAAACAGACACATCTTACAAACACTATTAGATGTGCAAAACAACAAAGGAAACTAAGTTTTAAATGTCTCACATATATATTTACAGGAAAACACAGTACAAATTTTGTCAGTCGATATGATCCTCGATTTAATAGCTGGATACAACTTCCACCCATGCAAGAAAGGTAAGTGTTTGTTTCTTATGTCTGAAACATTTGTGGCTACTTTACAGGAAGCATAGATGCTGAATGGTTTCCTATCACAAATTATGCTAAATGGAGCCAAGGAAAGACATACGAGTCAAAATACAAAATTTGGCCTGGCCCATTTGGAATAACTCCTTTGTTAACTCAATGGGGAAAACTAATCAAGTAAATCAATTATTGGTCCTAATGTAGGAAGAGGAAAAAATGTATGATTGTCTTCCATTATTATATTACTTTGGTTTGTTGGCAAGTGGAGCTAAAATCTCACTGCCTATCCCACTTTTCTTGGTGATAATATATTTAAATCCTATAATTGGAAAAAAAAACCACCATTCTTACAATGGTATGCATTTTGATGCAGAAATTTCAGTCTTAAATTTTCAAGTCTCACTAACTCAAATCTTGTACATTTGCCCTCTCAACTATCCTCCCATTATACATTCAAGAACAGGTCATTTGCTAGCTTTAAAAAAAAAAAAAGAGTTTTGCAAAGTATCATCTCAGTTTTTTACATATTTGGTGCTCATCTCACCCCAGTCTCCTAGCGGCCAAGGGACGAGTGACTACTAACTATATTTATACTATAAATTTATTTATATACTATACTATATATATACTATATATACTATATATATACTATACTATATTTATATAGTATTTATTTAAATACTATATATTTATACTATATTTATACTATATTTTGCCTCTCCTGGTTGTTACCTACATAAGGCCACACTTTAATATGCATATGCAAATTCTCATGCTAAATTCTGAGCCCTTGATTCTTTTCAAATAATACTTCAGCATCCTCTTGAGCAAAGTATCCGATATAATTGCAATAAGCTGCAACCTATTGCTTCTTCTCAACTGAAGTATTTAAGAAATAACTTTCTTTCCTGTTTCCCTCATGACTCGTCACCTTAACATCTCGTTTATAAACATTCGATTAGATTGAATTACATCACTAAGATCCAATGGGGTCCTTCATAAATTCCAAGTTAAAAATAAGTTTTCGGATAATATCATTTATTCAAAAATGTGCATTCCTGCAGCAGGACAGTATGAATCTACGGTATGAGAAAGCTCCCTATCTAACCCTCTCTTCTCTATAAAAATATTAAAACCCTCTTTCGGGAGACTAAAAGCTATACACTGGAAACGATGAGGCACAATGTAAGAACCACAGACACTTTTGGGAATGTGCAGTTCCAAGGTACCTGAAGAAATGATTCTAAGTCAGTTAATATCCAGACAAAGTTCTCAGTCCTCCTCTCGTGCATACGTGCCTGCATAAAAGCCGCCTGATGTCCTCTCCACTGCACCTTGTTTCTCTCCCTTTGGGGTTATTTCCTGGTTGCTCTTATTGTGGCTGCATCACTCTACTCTTTAATCAAAACCATTCCAAAAAGTTTTCTTTAAGAAACATATTTTAAAAATGAATATCAATAATCTATTGGAAATGTCAGCATCTCATCACCGCGGTCCCCTTTGCTGGGGGGCTGCACACCACAATAATTAACCTTCACGCCTTCCGTTTGGGAGGCATAACTCACGTCGCGGTCAATTATCTCACTCTAGAGCCCCTAAGGATGAGAAGTATTGCTGCAAAACCTAATTAGTAATTTTTTTAAATGTGTATTGTTTACTTGATATTCTATAATGACTTCCTCTGAGGCACTATGGCCTATCATGGCAGGGTCCTACTTAGACAATTTTTAGCAGCTCATTGACCTGATAAAAAGACCTGCCATGGTCTGTCGGCGCCCGGCAGCCACCGTTGACAGGATGGACTGTTTAACGTTTCTTTCTAAGTCATTATGGTATATCATGTCAGGTCCCTAGTAAAAGAAGTTTTTTTTTAGATTTAGAACAATCAACTCGATAGACCAAATAAAGAGCTCCTTACAGAGCTGAGTGGGAAAAGGCAGATCTCACAAATGCCCAGTCAATCTTCTAGCTCCCTATCTCCTATGGGTTGGTTGACCCTGGCAACAATCCATAACCTAAAATGAAATTTTTCTGTCATTGCCAAGCCTCCATTCTAAGTAGCAAATACAGTCAGTTACCATCATGGCTTAATTGGTGAGCACACAAAGAAGAAAAAAAGAAAAAATATATATATGAGACACCCTTCAGATCTGAAGTTTCTTGAAACATTTAATTGAATTAATTGTACATTGTATAGATCATGAATCAGGCTCACCAGAAGTTCCCCCACCTCCCTCCTTCCATTCTTGGTACCAAACTGCTGAGAAGTTACCAAACCGAGAATAATAGAAACCTGTTGAAAACCACCTCTGGGATAACCCACTCTTCGAGCCGGCTGGACAGATTCTTAGGATATCTCACCTCATCAGAGCTTCTAAAGGAGTGCTATAATCAAAGCGCAGACTATCCCCCAGTTCAGCAGGGAAATGGGCACACTGCTTCTAGGCTTACTCAACCAACTCATGAAATGCATCCCTACTATCTGTGAAATGATTACAGGAAAATACACGCTTAAATGTAATGCTACTGAGTTGTTGTGGTCTCAGATGTAGGATTTGATTCTTCAGGAGAAAGAAGAGGGTAAAAATTAAAACTAAGATCAATAGAAATGCTTTGGTAACTTTACATTTTTCTTCAATAAAAATAAACATTGTAGGTGTGATTCATCTGGAGTTCTTACCCCTAGCTAGTCTAGAAAAAAAAAAAAAAAAAAAAAAGAAAAGAAAAAGAGAAAGAAAAAGCAGTTTGGAAAGCACGGACAGCAAAGCTTATATTTCACAGAGTAAGACAAAAGCTAGAAGCAATACATAAAAAATGTTTCCAAATTTTAATGGTTACTACAAGCCTTAAGAAACAATGTGAGACAATATTCTGTCTGAAAAAATCTTTTGTTGTTTTTAACATGATGGTGAAAGTCAAGATTTCAAGCTAAGGTTATAGTAATTCAATCTCATGCTCTAGAATATAAACTGACCATCCAAAGGGTCAGAAAGAACTAGGAAAGACCTGTACAATATGCAGTGTTCACAATGTGTTTGTGGAAGTTGACTACCAGCAACTGGTAGTCTTTTTTAACTTCTCACAATACATTGACTATTATTGCCTCTGGCATTGGGGGAGGAGGGGTGGAGGAGGGGGAGATGAACAACTTGCAATACAAGTAGTGTAATCCCATTTAAAAATTTTCAGTAATCTTGAACTTACTTTCCAAAGAAAAACCAAAACAAAACACCCAAATAGCCTAATTATGTGTGCTCTTCATGTGGGGAGGAGGGGCAGGGAGCACTCCCAAGAGAGACCTGGTATGGTAAAATTTTAGCCTGGAGCAAATGTTCACAGTTGCTGACAGATCATTAACTATCCAGTGTTCCTATAATGTATCTCATGAATTCTCACTTTGGACATGCAAGGGAATAAGTCATAGGCTCAGAATCTTCACTATTGGAGTTTCTACATAAAAATGCAGTTTTAGTCAGGAAGCGGAACCTACTGATTTTTTTTTTTTTTTTCCATTTAGATCCTAACAGTGACACTGTGTGGATAAAGCTAGGAGTACACACGAAGCATCAAATTAAGAAAATCTTGGCTAGAAAGACAGCAAGTTCTGACAGGCTCACTCAGTGTCAGTAAGGAAGGAAGGAACCAGGATAGAAAAAAGTGAGAAAACTGAAATTTAGACTAGATGAAAGGAGTGCACACTACTACCAGGAGATTTTGCTCTTATTCTCCATTATCTACACTTATTTGGTGGAGGGTTTTCATACTTGTCATGACTAGCAGGCATTTTCTCTTGTAGACCAGTATCTCGCGCATAGAAGAACTGAACACCTTACGGCCCGCACAGTCCAAATTATTTAAAGATGGCCCGTTAGTAGGATTGGTAAATTAATTATTTCAGAGGCTCTAAAACTTGTTATAGAATCATCATATGGAAGAGGGATTGTGTCGATGGCACGAAGAAATATCTGTTACTTTTGCCTATTTTTATAGAATGTCAGGCTTTTCAATGACACATTTTAACTGAGAAGGTAAAACCACTATTAAGACAACCTTGACCTATCTTATTCAATGAGAAAGCAATTGAAATCTGGTTAGAGAAATAGAAGGAAGCAATGGACATCTGCAGGCACTTAATTTTGCAACTGTTTTTAGTCTGATTTTATATTTAAATGGGTTTTACTTCTCTGTAACAGGAAATCTCAAAATTTTTAGATTAAGGATTAATCTGATTAAAAAGCTTCTTCCTAATACCTTTCTCCAAACATATTCTCCAAACAATGCATACGTGCAAGACCTATATATGCAACATTTTATTACAATTTTATTACAATTTCAGAGCTTCATGAACCGCTCAGAAGACCCAGGTTAACCAGACTCACTCTATGAAATCTGCCACACCTACTCTTTATTTTCCTTCCTCCTTTCCTCCTTCCTCTTTTTCCATCATTCCTGTTCTTCATCGTCCTTCTGAATTTTCCACAGCACATATTTCTTTCAAAAGCATCAGGAAAATACAGGAAAAAATACAAACAGAGCCAAAATTTTGCTCTAAAATTATCCATGATTTTCAGGACTATTAAAAAAAATAAAAACCATATGATCCACCAATCCCACTTCTGTTTTATATCCAAAAAAAATGAAATCAATATCTTGAAGAGGTATCTGCACTCTCATGTTCATTGCACCATTATTCACAAAAGCCAAGATATAGAAACAACCTAAGTGTCTGTCATCAGATGAATAGATAAAGAAAAGGGGGCATATCTTTACAATGGAGTATTATTTAGCCATAACAGAAGGAAATCCTGCCATTTGTGACCACGTGGATGAAATTAAGGGTCGTTTTGCAAAGTGAAATAAACCAAACAGAGAAAGAGAAACACAGTTATTTATATGTAGAATCTGGAAAAAAAAAAAAAAAAGAAAAAAGTCAAACTTAAAGAAACAATGGATGGTGGTTGCTAGGGGCCAGGAGATGAGGGAAATGAGGAGAGGCTGGTCAAAAGGTATAAACTTTCAATTATAAGATGCAGAAGTTCTGTGTATCTAATATATAACATAGTGACTATAGTTCATATTGTAGTGTATACTTGAAATTTGCTAAGAGAGTAGAAAACCAAAAAAAAACACAAAAAAACAAAAAACAAAAACAAAAAACAAAAAAAACAAAAAAAAACAAAAAAAATAGCTATGTGAGGTGATACATGTGTTAATTAACTTGATTGTGGGAATCCTTCCACAATGTATCTATATATCAAATTATTGCATTGTGACTTTAAATATATTACAACTTTATTTGCCAATTATGCCTCAAAAAAGCTAGAAAAAAATAAAACTGAATACATCAACATCTATAACATATACCATACCTACTGGTAATAAATCACCTACACAAACATTAAAAAATTTCACTGTCATTTAAAATATGGCTAGGCAAAGTTTATATGCAAACATCTTGATGGCTGATTTTTAATAACATTTTTACCTGGGTCATGGTAAGTGATGGTTCTGACACATGAACAAAAAGCTGGACACTATGACAGCACTTTACATATGCATTTGCAAATAACCCTGTAAAAAAAGGTACCATTAGCATCCCCTTGTTACAAATGAGCAACCTGAGGCTGAGAGGGGTTAACTAATGTGTCAAAGGTCACACATCCAATAAGTCATGTAGCCACGCAATCTGTTCCAGAGACCAAACTGTTAATCAAGACGCTGTCTCCTGCTTCCTAGAGGTTTTGGCACTTTGTAAACACAACTTGGAAAATCTCCTGATAAAAATCTTTAGGACTCTTGATCTTGCTACTGACATTGCCCAAGAGTCTTGGCCCTTATTTTTATGAAGACCATACATTTATCAAACATAAATTATATTCTCTGAGGGGCCTGGCACTTAACAATCGTACTTATTCATATCTTATCCTTATAAAGTGTATTATTCCAGTAGCATCAATGAGAAAAAAAGAAGCAAAGGGTTAAGGACTTGCTTAATATATCAACCTAGTCATCCTAACTCCAAATTTTCAGGTCCCCTTTGAACATTTATTCTCCCTCAGCTCTCATGTCTTACTAGTTACTGAGTCTTACATCGTCCTTTAAAATATCTTTTGCTCAGCTCTTCTGTGTCTTCCATAAAACTCTGCTTCAGGTCCTCAATATCTCACTCTTATTTTATGGTCTACCTCAGGATTGGTCTCCCTTTCAACACAGCTTGTGTCTTTTATCTTTGAAGGCATAATGGGATAATTTAATGAATTGCCTCTCTTGAAAAGAGACTAAAAAATATCCTGTAGCTTTGTAAGAAACAACACTAAAAGCTCTATCAGTGAAATTCCTACGATTAGTTTGTATAAGAACAAAATTTCAGCACTCTATTCAGTTCACAAAAGTTTCTCTATTTGTGGTAGTACTGGGAAGAAAAAAAATGATAATTGAAGAAAAATTTTGATGATGTAGTTCTCTTATAAATTGGGAACAATGACCCTTGAAGGACCATGAAAAAAGTGAATGTCAAGATAATTTATTATTGTTACATTATCTACCTCATTTTTCACTTTGTCTTACTGAGCTGTGATATCTGTACAAGGTACCAAATATCCCAAACATTAGTGAACACTTTAACAGTGTATAAAAAAGCAAGATAAAAGAAGCTGAAACAGGGTTGGTGACTTTCTCCTCTACTGTTACTTTAATATGAAATTGCTAACCAGAACAGGCAATGCGTACAATTACTGTAAAGGTCTCAGATTTAGAAGGGAGCTGTGTGTGTTATTTCCAAATTTCTGCAACCCTTTCTAGGGCGGGATGTACCTCCTTTTCCCTGACTGACGGAGCCCCTTTTGTGATTTATGGTGGGTTGTTGTTTTCATTGTAGAAGAGCCAGTTTCTATGCATGTCGGTTGGACAAGCATTTATACGTTATTGGTGGAAGGAACGAAACCGGCTATTTGTCCAGCGTGGAGAGCTATAACCTAGAAACGAACGAATGGCGTTATGTGTCCTCTTTGCCCCAGCCTCTGGCTGCTCACGCAGGAGCAGTGCACAATGGGAAGATATACATTTCAGGCAAGTCATTCCTCCACTTTCTGTTCCAAACTTCAGTTCCAAGGCACTTTCTTGACTTGTATGTATATGTTTAATTCACAGGGGGTGTACACAATGGAGAGTATGTCCCATGGCTATATTGCTATGACCCTGTAATGGATGTCTGGGCTCGAAAACAAGATATGAACACAAAACGCGCCATCCACACTTTGGCTGTAATGAATGATCGCTTGTATGCAATTGGAGGAAATCATTTGAAAGGTCTTTTTCTTTCTTTTTTTTTTTTTTAAATCACAATATCATTTGCATCTCATGTTTCTTGCTAAGGGGGTTTCTCGTTAGATAATCATAGTTAACCAAGTAAAAAACATGTTGACCAAATAAAATCTACTCTGTGTAAATTAGCTGTACCCTTGGGCAGGCATTTATTTTGGCTCCTCTGCAGATAGGATTATTTTTAAGTTACCACACACATTAAAGAAATGAATAATGATGTCAACAGAAAGTAAAAAACGGAAGCATTAATAACTGAAAGCACAAACAATTTGTTGTAACAATGAATTCACTAAAATAAATTATTCCCTATCTCCGAAGTTATAGCAATAAATTTTTTCCAGAAAATTGTTTTTTGTAGTGATCATAAAGAACTTCAGTCATAGCTGCACAAAGAAGCTAATACGTGATTTTTCTTAAAGAAAACATTTAGTAGAATTTCATGTCTAAATTTGGAATTATTTCTTTTAAGAGTTGAACACCAAACCTATGCTTCTCAAATTCTACTTGCTTTTTTAATAAAAAAAAAAAAAAAAACACATGATATTTTTAGAGTTTTGTTTGGGCTCCTCTCCTCTCCATATATCGGTATAACTACCACCTTTTTTTTTAGTTTATTCATTTGAGAGAGAGAGAGAGAGAGAAAGTGAGCACGCAAGTGGGGGAGGGGCAGAGAGAGAGAGGAAGACACAAAATCTAAATCAGGCTCCAGGCTCTGAGTTGTCAGTACAGAGCCCAACGTGGGGCTCGATCTCACGAACTGTAGATCATGACCTGAGCCCACGTCGGATGCTTAACCCACTGAGCCACCCAGGTGCCCCTGACTACAACTTTTTGTAGTTTACGTGCATGTGTGTAACTATCTACATGCATATCACACTGAATTTGACAGGAAAGCAGAGAGAACTGTGTTGTTAAGATCCCTGAACTGCATTGGGCCTCAGTTTTCTTACCTAAAAATGAAGAAACTGGTATAGATGATCTCTAAAATCTCCTCTAGCTCTGACCTGCCATGATCCTTGAAATTGAACCAAATGTGAAACAGGCCATCCAAGTATGGTAGATAAGGCCTTCTATGCATTTATTTTTCCATCATACAACCATCTAAAAAATGATAGATGTAGACATTCCTTTCTGGTTCTCCCAATACATATATACCCCTAACATAATAAAGACCACACAGGTGTAATTTTTATGTAAATATTTCCAAGTTCGTATTCAATCAGAAACGTCAATACCCTACCTAGTCTATGCTGCTCACCTTTGTACTCTCCCCAGTGGGAAGGGATTGATTACCTTTGCTGCTGCAACTTTTCCCTTTTTATTCTTTTTTCTTTCATTGCTTCTCTTTCATCTCAAGCCATACACCATTCCTTCTCATCAAAATATTTGTATGCAGTATTAACTTTGTAGCTTTCTACATTAAAATGTGATTTCTACTAATTTATTTTGCATAATGATGACTAAACATTCTAGGAATTTTTAAAAAATGTTTATTTAGTTTTGAGAGAGAGAGAGAGAATGCGAGTGAAGGAGGGGCAGAGAGAGAGAGGGAGACAGAGAATCCTAAGCAGGCTCCACACTGTCAGCACAGAGCTCAACATGGGGCTCCACCCCATGAACCATGAGACTATGACCTGAGCCGCAATCAAGAGTCAGATGCTCAACAAACTGAGCCACCCAGTTGCCCCACATTCTAGGAAGCTTTAATATTTGAGGTTATACTTGCACAGGGTAATGACAACCTAAATGCGAACACACACACATCAAAGTTAGGTCAGCTCAGGAAGGCATTATGGTGTAGAGAGAAGGGTATGGATCTGGGTTCCGGTTATGCACTTGTGGTTGTGTGGTCTTACTCAAGACACTTAATCCCATGTCTATAAAAGAGGGGTAATTATCTTTTCCTTATAGTTTTTGAGGCTTATCATCAACACATGTCATATGTGTAGCGGGCACCAAGAAGGCATACGTATCCTCCTATGATGCCACTAGAACTTCAGAACTGGAAATTTTCCCCAGTCCTCATTCCAATTATCCATGCTTCAGAAATTATCATCAATAATCTTACAGGAAAGGAATATACCACAGAATTCCAGTAAATCCTTCACTCTACTGTTCTCAAATCTATGTGATTTATTTTATGTAAGAAGTTAGTGGCCTGAAATAATTTGTCCGCTTCTTCAAGAATGAAAATTATTCTACTTTTTGGTCTATCTTTTTAATTACTTTGAAGAGTCCAGTAGGTTGATTTTGACTGAGTGTATGCATTGTAATTGTCAGCTAGCAAATATCCATTGCACACATGTAAAGAGAAGAAAAATATTATCAAGGATTTGGTCTGTTCAGTGACCAGGAAGCACTCCCCCTCCAGATTTTTGACTTTCTAAATTAAAGGCAGGGCCCCAGTGGAGTCTAAGAATTTAAGTTGTTCTCTGCAACCCACTTACTGCCCCAGTCACTGAAAAACTTCATCAGAGGTGAGAGAAGAAGCCCTCAGTGAAAGTTAGCCCCCTACTCAACCTTGATCCTTAGTAGATATTGGAAACTATTCACTTCATCATAGTTGCTTATAAACATAAACTGTTGAAAAAGGTAAAAGATTCTGAACACCATTTAATTAAAACAGTTTGATTGGGCACCTGGGTGGCTGAATTGGTTAAGCATCTGACTTTGGCTCAGGTTATGATCTCACAGTGTGTGAGTTTGAGCCCCACATCAGGCTCTGTGCTGACAGCTCAGAGCCTGGAACCTGCTTCGGATTCTGTGTCCCTCTCTCTGTCCCATCCCAGCTTGCACACTCTCTCTCTCTCTCTTTCTCAAAAATAAATAAACATTAAAAAAATTTTTTTTAAAGATTTTGAGAGTTAAATATTCGTTTAGGAAAAGCAATACAGTTTAGCCTGTAATAATATGAGCTCAGAAGCCTGTTTGCCTGAGTTTATACCTCAGCCTATCTACTTACTGGTTGTGTGACTTACTCAAGTCATTATTTCTCTCTTGCTCTCAGTTTTCTCCTCTCTAAAATGAATATAATGGCATAACTATCTCATGGGGTGGTTGAGAGGAATTAAGTGAATTCATCTACAGAAAGCATTTGGAAGACAACCAGCTTATTGTAAGCACTCTATAAAATGCTTACGTTTAATTATTTTAAACCTTTTAAATAAGGTTTTAATAAACATTTTAAAATAAGATATACCCCCATATAATCAACATTTACCAATGACATTGAGTCAGACATTCTTGCTTTGAATGAATTGGATATACCCAGAGTTTGTTTTAGGTCTCTCGTAACATGTCTCCCTATTTCACTAGTAAACTTATACCTTTGTCTCTTTTAAAACACAATTATCTATTTTGTAGCCCTAGAGCTATTTTTAAAAGAACTCCTAGCCTTGGGGCACCTGAGTGGCTCAGCTGGTTTCAGCTCAGGTCATGATCTCACAGTTTGTGAGTTCAAGTCATGTGTCGGAAATCCTTGCTGACAGTGTAGAGCCTGCTTGGGATTCTCTCTCTCCCTCTCTCTCTGCCCCTCCCAGCTTGTGCTCTCTCTCTCTGTCTCAAAATAAGTAAATAAACTTGAAGAAGAAGAAGATGATGAAGGAGGAGGAGGAGGAGAAGGAGAAGCCCTAGCCCTGAATTGGGACCCTGAGAGTTTATTCTTTTTTATTTTTTTTTTATGCTTACTTATTTTAGAGAGAGAGCATGCGAGAGGAAGTGGGGGAGGGGCAGAGAAAGGGGGACAGAGGATCTGAAGTAGGCTCTGTGCTGACAGCAAAGAGCCTGATGTGGGGCTCAAATTCACCAACCGTGAGATCATGACCTGAGCCGAAGTCGGATGCTACACCGACTGAGCCACTCAGGCAGCCACCCTGAGAGTTTATTCTTATGTGGTTCCATTTTGCTATGTCACTTAGGTTTCTCCCACCTTGACGTAATGCTTGTGGAATGCTATGACCCAAAAGGTGACCAGTGGAATATTCTCCAAACTCCCATTTTGGAAGGTCGAAGTGGCCCTGGCTGTGCAGTGCTTGATGACAGCATCTACCTTGTGGGTGGCTACAGCTGGAGTATGGTATGTGTCCACATTTCCTCATCCTCTCCTTCTGTTTGTGCTTACTTTGTGTTTCCCTCTAAATGTTACCACCTACACATAAACCTTTTTTTTTCACTTAAATTTTATTTAGTTAACATACAGTGCAATATTGGTTTCAGGAGTAGAATTCAGTGATTGATCGCGTACATACAACACCCAGTGCTCATTACAACAAGTGTCCTCCTTACTACCCATCACCCATCTAGCCCATCCCCCACCCACCTCCCTCAATCAACCCTCAGTTTGTTCTCTATCATTAAAAGTCTTATGTGGTATCTTTTCCTCTCTCCTCTTTCCACCACCCCCACCCCGATATGTTCATCTGTTTTGTTTCTTAAATTCCACATAGAAGTGAATCATATAGTATTTCTTTTTCTCTGATCGACTTATTTCACTTAGCATAATACATTCTAGCTCCATCCACATCATTCCAAATGGGAAGATTTCATTCTTTTTGATAGCTGAGTAACATTCCATTGTATATACATACCACAACTTCTTTATCTATTCATCAGTCAGTGGACATTTGGGCTTTCTCCATAGTTCGGTTATTGTTGATAATGTTGCTATAAACAGTGCAGGTACTCCTTTGAATCTGTATTTTAGTATCCTTTGGGTAAACACCTAATAGTGCAGTAGCTGGATCATAGGGTAATTCTAGTTTCACTTTTTTGAGGAACTTCCATACTGTTCTCTAGAGTGGCTCTACCAGTTTCCATTCCCATGAACAGTGCAAGAGAGTTCCCCTTTCTCAGCATCCTCCAACACCTGTTGTCTATTTTAGCCATTCTGACAGGTGTAAGGTGATATCTCATCATGTTTTTTATCTTGATTTCCCTGATGGTCAGTGATGTTGAGCATCTTTTCATGTGCCTGTTAGCCATCTGGATGTCTTCTTTGGATAAGGATCTATTCATATCTTCTGCCCATTTCTTAACTGGGTTGTCTGTTTTTTCGATGTTGTGTTTGATAAGTTCTTTATAGATTTTGGATACTGACTCTTATCAGTATGTTGTTTGCAAATATCTTCTCCCATTCCATAGTCTGCCTTTCAGTTTTGTTGTTTCCTTCACCGTGCAGAAGTTTTTATCTTGATGACGTCTCTATAGTTCATGTTTGCTTTTGTTTCCCTTGCCTTTAGCGATGTGTCTAGTAAGAAGTTGCTCTAGCCAAGGTCAAAGAGGTTGCTGCCTATGTTCTCCTGTAGGATTTTAATGGTTTCTTGTCTCACATTTAGGTCTTTCATCCATTTTGAATTTATTTTCACATATAAACCTTTTAAGAGTATCATGCTTGTATGCTAGGAGTAAGTTACTTTAAGTAATAAAATAGAATTGGTGTGGTTGCTATTGAGCTGTCTTGCTGTCTGATCAACTATATCCCCAAATGCAGTAGGTCTCTACTTCTCTCTTCTCGCCATGCTTTTGAGATTCTGGCTTTCCAA
This sequence comes from Panthera onca, assembly GCF_046562875.1. Taxonomy (NCBI): domain Eukaryota; kingdom Metazoa; phylum Chordata; class Mammalia; order Carnivora; family Felidae; genus Panthera; species Panthera onca. Next base: position 53,400,052 of record NC_138350.1, on the reverse strand, counting down.
CTAAAGTAAAGATACTGAAGTGGTTTTACAAATATTGCGTTGAAATTGTTTGAATAGTTTGTTGAATTGTTTGAATTGTCTGAAAAGTTTCTGACCAGTAAGGCATAAACACTTGAACCTGTTAAATATCCACAAATTCCCTTTAGGATATATAATTTTCCATGGCTTTTCACTTTCCCCCATCTTTATCAGGAAAATTTCCAAGGTTACACAAAAATTTGAGAGTACAATGAACTCTTGTTAACCCAGCATCCAGCTTCAACATCCATCAAAATTTTAGCATACTTCATCTATTCACCCTCAAAAACTATTGGCTGAAGTATTTGATCCTACATGCTTCAGTATTTATCTTTAAAAAAGTATTCGTTTATGGGGGTGCCTGGGAGGCTCAGTCGGTTGAGTGTCCGACTTCAGCTCAGGTCATGATCTCACAGTTTGTGACTTCGAGCCCCACGTTGGGCTCTGTGCTGACAGCTTGGAGCCTGGATCCTGCTTCGGGTTCTGTGTCTCCCTCTCTCTACCCCTTCCCCGCTCATGCTCTGTCTCTCTCTGTCTCTCAAAGATGAATAAATGTTAAAAAAAAAATTAAAAAAATAAAAAAGTATTCGTTTATGTAAACACACTGTCATCTCACCCAACAAAATTAACTATAATTCCCTTATTCTACATTCAAAGTTTTCCTATTCACTTATAAATATATATATATATTTCGGGGTGCCTGAGTGGCTCAGTCAGTTAAGCGTCCGACTTCAGCTCAGGTCATGATCTCGTGGTTTGTGAGTTCGAGCCCCACATCAGGCTCTGTGCTGACAGCTCGGAGCCTGGAGCCTGTTTCGGATTCTGTGTCTCCCTCTCTCTCTGGCCCTCCCATGCTCATGCTCTGTCTCCCTCTGTCTCTCAATAATAAATAAACATTTTTAAAAAATTTTTAAATATATATATATTTTTTAAGTTGATATGTTCAAGTCAGAATCCAATACCCTCACTTGTATTTGGTTATTATATCTCATCCATCTCTTGCAATCTGGAAAATCACCCCACTCCACTTCTTCGTCCATGCCATTAACTTGTTGAAAAAAACAGGGTCAGTTATTAGAGAGAAAAGCTGACATTCTGGAATTAGCTAATGATTACCTTGTGATATCATTTAATACAGTCTCTGTCTCCATATTTCCTCTAAAACTGGAAGTTAGACATAAGGACTTAACACAAGTTCAGCCTGTTTCTTTTTTAAATTTATTGTGCTCCTTATTTCTTTTCTTTTGTTAAGAACACTTGAGGAGGTGGCCATGTAGTTCGAATTACATTACATTACATCACATAGACACGTATGGCCTCATGGTCTACACATTCACTTTTTAAATGATGACTGTTGATTTATAGGTGTTGGTTTCTTAATATTAATTTGGGGTATTAATAATATTAGCTTATTTCTTTTGCATCAAACGAGGTTCTTGTATAACGTTTGGGGGGAGTTTTAAAAAGGTATTAGTTATATGTAGGCAAATATACATTGAACTCCATATTCATAAGGGGTTTGTTCACTGGTGCACATTACTAGCTGCAAGAGTGGACACATTTAGAACCAGGTACCAGGAGGACACTTTCAAAAAATGATGACCAGGTTGGTTGGAATTTTGGGGTTTTGCCTATGCTAAAAGCCAAATTGCTTTGGTTTTAGAAGCGAAATGTCATACAAGCACTACCCCCAGAGGTTGACAAAGGAAACGAGATTAAAGACATTTTTTTTTTTAATTTCTCATGTGGCCACTTGAAAATAAATCAATGTGCAAAGAAGTTGACAAGCCCTCTTGTCCGGCTTATTTTGAACTAGTTTTGAATCTTATCTCTTATTCCCTACAGCAGTAAAATAAAACCAGAAAAGTGAGGCAATGATTTAAAATTGACCAAATTGTTTGACCCAAATTATTTGAAAATCTAAGATGAAATTTTTTTTAACTGAAACCAGCTGGATAAATTCCAATTTTTGGTCCATTATTTTAAAGGATTTTGCTGATCATCTAGGTGTTGAAGGCGCTCGACTTTTATTATTAATCACAGACACACACACAGATTTTGCAATCTTGCAAATCTCAGATTTGCCTGTAGAAAAAACAGTTTCAAATCCACCGCTTTCATTTGGAACTTTTTAGCAAGAGCAGAGAATTGACATTTTCTTTCCAATGTAAATGTGAGAAGTAGGATTGCCATTGCACTTCTCGGAACATTCTTCCCTAAACGCCCCCCCTCTGCCATTACAGGGGGCCTACAAATCATCCACAATATGCTACTGCCCGGAAAAAGGCACCTGGACAGAACTGGAAGGGGATGTAGCAGAGCCACTGGCAGGTCCCGCCTGCGCACCGGTTATCTTGCCCGCCTGTGTACCTTACAACAAATAACGCCAGGGAACCCTGGAATGAACACTCTCACATTCTAGGAAACAATGACAGCTGACATCACTATTGTACTAGGAACAGTGCATCTAATGGCACAACTGCCGAAACCCGCCCTTGGTTTCTAATGATTTACAAGTAATGACAAAAGAAAAAGACCTGTTCTTGAACAGATACCGTGTCTGCAACTCGGATCACACCAAACTTCCTGTGGTGACAGACTCTTCCATTTCAGACTGGTTTTAACTTGTCCCAGCTTTACGAAAACTCCTCATGTGGATCTTAACGTTCAAAAGGAGAAAGATACAATACAGAAGAGTGCCCCAGACAGACCTAAGATCAGTATTGTGCATTGTAGTCTACCTGCATGTGACCTATGTTGAAGTTTTGGGGATATTGTGTTCATGAACGATCCAGAATTCGACCCACTGAAATACTTACACTGCATTACAGAAATTGCCACTCGATTCTATATTCCTAACCTGTGGCTCCTTCACAGACTCCATAGGCAACACAGTTATAGAAAATCATATAAGATTAAAGGGGAACATGTTTGTTTCTATATAACTTCATTTCATGTACCGCCTGCCCCTTACAGCACCTCACGGGATCACAGAAGAGGAAGATGTTGGCTCTCATAGCAATTGCTTTCTGCCCTGTGGGCTCTAGGCTAGCCAGTCACAATTTGTGTCCTCAATTTTATATGAAAGATTAAGACAAAACATACTATGTCACTATTCATTCCACAGAAGCTCATGTTTTGTCTTTTTTTTTTTACAGTATATAAAAAAGTAGTGAACACATCTGTTATTTCCTTCAAAAGGTAGGACTGACAAAGTTTTCGTACAATATTGAAGAGATTCTGTTGGATAACACGTCTGACCCAAACTTAACCTATGATGAAACTGGGAGATTGCTTTCAGGAATTCAGGGATGAAAAGAAAGAAAAAATTTCTTTTAAGTGCCATCCCAGTTGTCTCTCTTTCCCTAAAACACACCACTTAAAAGAGCCACAAGAACGAATTATAGCTCTTAACAAATATGTCTCCCTCTTCCTCACCTCTGGCTCTAGAAATGGCTCTGGATTTGGCTCTAGGAAAGCACATGACTTACCCTGATTATTCTCCAACTCATCATATTTGTTTGTTATCACCAAAGATGCCTGAGATCAGTTAGCTGAACAATTGCTAGTTGTCTTTAGAAGCATGAGGAATGTAGGAGCAGAAGGTCAGGAGAGCATGAGATAGTTTTCAACGTGAACAATCAAAAGAGCAAAACCGGAAGGAACATGAATTTGATTTTCAAGCGCTTCAGAGCTGAAACAACAGTTAATACTAAATTGTAGCCTAAAATGTTTTTTAATTACCCAGAGGTGTTGTTGAATCCCTCCACAAAAGTGTCATTCAAAACAACAACATGGGGAAGCCACAGACTAAAAATGCCTTGGTGATAAACTTTCACCGTGGAGCATGTCGAGATAGATGGGTGTACTGGAATCCAATGCCGTTTCTACAGTAAAGTGCAATCTTTGTTGTTTTTGTATTTATTTGTATGTTCAGATCCAAAGGATCCGTTGTAAAAATATATATATAAATATATATATATATTCAGTGCAATCAACTTTCATTTCTTTTTCCTTGAAAACATATATATAGGAAAGAAAAGTTACAGTACTTGGGAAAAATCCCAGCTGACGTCACGAAGAGAACAAGGTCTGCTTCAGAACCTTTTTTGTCAACTGTCACCATTTCTTCTGAAAGTCACAGTTTATACAAGGATATTCACTTTCCTTAGACTTGTTCTTCATTTATTTTTTATTTCTAGCCAAAATAAATAAGAGCATTTATGAGAACTGTAAGTAAAGCTTTCTGTATTTCAGAAAGGCACAAACTATTAGAAGTGAATAGTGAGTAAGTAAGTCACAGAGATTGTAAATTTTGTACAGTATTAGAATGTGTAAATGAAGCTTGCTTGGAAGGGGAAAACTTTAAATAAAAACTTTATGTACTAATTCAACTGTCTCATACTCCTACTTATAAGGCATATGTATAAATCTCTACACTGAATTGTTTAAAGGTTTACAATATGTAAATACCTAAATATTTTTATTCTGCTGATACATTTTATACGTTCATTTAGGTTCCTGGAATATATAAATGTATACAGTATGGACAATGCAAAAAATTATGGAATGCTTCTGAAAAAATGTGTTAAAAATAATGAGTAGAGGGGTGGCTCGGCTGGCTCGGTCAGTAAAACATGTGACTTGATCTTGGGATTGTGAGTTCAAGCCCTATGTTGGGTGTAGAGCTGACTTAAAAAGCTTTTTTAAAAAATCATGATTAGAATCTGATTTATCCACTGCAAGAGTGGCATAAGTTATCTAAGATCTAATAACTCTTTGTGTAAATTATTAGAAGTACCATATGTATTAAACAGCACTGTCACACTTTCTAAAGAATAAGTGAATCACACGCTAATTAGAACAATTATCTAAATACATAGTATTTAGTTGTGTTTTATTTTTTAAAATCTGAGAAAAAAGTGCAGTGCAAAGAAAGGGTGTGGGAGACAGTAGGGGAAACTGAGGCATGTCACTGGAGGTAGAAGTTGGTCAACCTTCTAGGCAAAGAGGTATGAAGGGTTGGAAGCTATTTCCTGAAACCTGCAAGTTAGAAGAACCTACTTGAATTTCTCCCAGCCAAATGTACCTTTGTTGATGACTAAACTCACAATTGGGGATCATTTGATCCCTCCTAGTATTCCATGAAAGCAACAGAAATGGGGTTTCTGTGTTCGTCTACTGAATCTTCACCTCTCCATGCTTGCTGTGAGGTAGTCTCTGTTACCATCTTCTCCTGAGCCAATTGGCTAGTTGCTGTAGGGATTCTTCCAAATGGCCTGAATCCCCAAAAGCTCCAGTACTAACCAAATATCATGGGCAGTTAAACAAAAATTTGTCTTTTTCTTAATCCCATGAAACCACCTACTTAAGTCCATAACTAGACTGGCAAAAACTGGGAGAGTGAGCATAGGGACCAGGTTTTTCAGTTAAGCTGTGTCTATAGGCTAAAAATTAGTGCCTGCATTTGTGCTTCCCGGTTAGGGCCAAATTTATATTTTCCCAGCTGCATGACACTTACATCACTTAAAAAATTGTCATCATTATTGACATTGTAAGTATCAAGTATTTACTGAACATATCCCAAAAGGCATCACTATAAATGCCAGAGTTCTTATTAAACTTGGTTCTCTAGGTCAAAGCATTTTTTAGATGAAACAGCAAATGAGCTAAAATAAGTTTGGTAAACATCCCTTGATAGATTGAGTTCCCATAGATGAGGTAGCAGGAAGATCATGACTGATCAAGCCTGACGTCCTAGAAGCACCTGACCTAGAGGATGTTGAAACTGTGATAGAAAATAAAATGGCAATAAGAAACAGAAAGGTCAATATAAAAAAAAAATCTAAATAGTATGTTTGCTTTGTGTAGCTATAGCTGTATAGGGCTGCCCTGGCTAGTACAATAAACATGGGCCAAGTAGTGGATGGGGTTTCTTGATGGAGTATTCTACATTTGTTGCGTTTTCAGGCATGGTGCAATAACAAAAGGTTCAGTTCTACAGATGCATACGAAAAACGTGCTTCAAGAATGCAACACAATGGCATAAGAATAAGACAAAAGTGTTCTGGTGCCTGGGAGGCTCCGTTGGTTAAGTGTCCAACTCTGGATTTAGGCTCAGGTCATGATCTCACAGTGGTGAGACAGAGCCCCAAACTGGGCTCTGCACTGAGCATGGAGCTTGCTTGGAATTCTCTCTCTCCCTCTCTCTCTGCCCACCCCTGCTCATGCTTTCTCTCTCCCTCAAAATAAATAAACGTTAAAAAAAAAGTTTCTACAAATTGAAGTTTGAGTGGCTTATTTTATTCCAGGTTATTGCCCGGCATATATTGAGGACTCACTAAATGTCGATTCTTAACATTAGCAGGAGTAATATTACTTTAGTGTTTTGGCTCACTAATGATGCTAAAAACAAGATGACTGGAGGGAGTTAACATGTAGACAGTAGAACTGTCTACTCCTCAGTCTAAGAAGAATTATATAACTTCAGGTAAAGTGATCCTTGATTCTAACCTCCCCTTCTGGTTTTGTTTTGTTTTGTTTTGTTTTGTTTTGTTTTGTTTTGTTTTTATGTATTGGGCTGACTCTTCCTCTCTGACCTTCCAAACCCCATGTACAACAAAATGACACACAGGGTTAGGCAGGCAGGGGGTGGGGAGGATAGGGGGAGGTAAACATTTGACTGCAGGACAAAGTCATCCTACATTTAGAGAGACGGCAGGCTTCTGGCTTCCAATCAAGTCACTCAAATTCAAGACATTTGGGAACTGATTGAATTAAATTAGGAAAAAGGAATAAAAGAAATAGGATTTAATTATTAATTCAAAATTATTATGGCAACAATATTATAACATAACAACGTAACACTTCCAGTAACGTAATGCTTATTATGAATCAGGTATTATGCTGATATTTTATACATATTTTCTCATTTATTCTTCTGAGAAGTTCTATGAGGTAAATATTGTTCATATATTAAAGGTAAGGACACTTGTGCTCAGAAAGGGTAAACTATTTGATAAGGTTAGACAGCTGATAGGCAGTGGAGCTAGGATTCAAACCAAAGCTTTAAAACAGTCATCATCTGCAGTGCATGGGTGGCTTAGTCAGTTAAGCCTCCCACTCTTGGTCTCAGCTCGGGTCTTGACTCAGGGTCATGAGTTCAAGCCCCACACCGCTGGGCATGGAGCCTACTTAAAAATAATTAATTAATTGATCAATTAGAATAGAATAGTCATCCTCTAACCACCATTTTCTCCTGACAACAAAGAAACTTCTTAAGTCGACCATTTGAAGTCATGTAGACACTCCAGGTGAATGGTCTGCATTTGCCATATATGAAGAGGCTGTGCTGGAGGGGAAAGGGAACAATTAATGGTGATGCAGCATGACAAATGCCACATTATTGGTGTAAATTAACTACAGGGAAGTGCAAGAATGGGCAAAAGGAACTTGCTCTGTGACCTGGGAGGGTCATTTAGCTTCTCCAATTTCCACTTTGTCATCTGTACTTCGGGCGATACAATCTCTTCTTCAAAGCATTATCGTGAAAATCATAGATAAAGAATGTGAAAATGCTTTGCATCTGGTAAACTCCAAAGTAAAATACGCAGATCAACTATCAGGATGCAAGGACAAAGTCCAACTTTTCAACTTGCCTTGCAGGATACCTCAAAATCTGGCCTCAGCCCCCCTTTAGGTCACATTTTTCTTTACTACGGTGTCCATTAAGCAGTGTGAATCCTTGCTTTTCCACAAACACAGCTACGCTTTTCCATCTTTGCCCTTTCGCTTGTGCGTTTTCTCCACAGAGAATGCCATTTCATGCTCAACACTATCTATTAAAATCATGTCCTTCAAGGTCCCGTTCAACCTCTACTGCTTTCATCAAGCCTTCATGATCACAACAGTCTTGTGTGATATTTTTCATCTGACTTACTATGGCTTTCTTACTTTATCTATTCCATACTATTTGTGAGGTTTTTACTAGATTCGGGGTTCCTTGAGGGTAGAGATAATATACAATGTGCCTTTGAAAAAACATAATGCCATAAAATACTTATTGAAGAAAGGTAATATTTCTTTAATTATCAATGTAATATAACCAAATTATGGACATTTGGGGAAATACAGGAGGAAAAAAAGATTACCTTTAGTCCACCGTACAACACAATAATTGCTATCTTTTGGGGTCTGAACTCTTACCCATGTCTTTTTCATTTGACATTTTGCATTCTATGCAACTAAATTTATATCTTGACGCCTTAAATTTTTAGCATTTCACAAGCCTGTTTCCATGTGACTAAGTGGTCTTTATGGTAATTTTTAATAAGGTCATAGTATGCTAGAGGAACATTCAAGCATTGGCAAGTTTCGATTTAGGTACTGGTGCCACAGGATCCTCAACCAGCATTCTTACGTGTTCTTTCTGGTTCCCTCTCACCAATTTCACTCTTCAGTTCAGTTCCACCCACTGCTAATATTGTTTCACCATAACAAACACTTTGAAATACATAAAAGCCCTGGCTCTCCAGAGATCTTGTTTATTCAGCTCACCTCTGCTCCTTTTCTTCATGTAACATTTCTAGTGAGAAATGCTGCTGCCCGCCCCCCACCCTGCCGCCCCCCCCCCCCCCCCCCACCTCCAGGCTCTTCCAGAATAGTTGTGGTAACTTATACTTTCCTTGCAAATGGACTCAGGCCACCAACATCCCAATTCAGGACACATGGTATTCATATAGTTTGGCAGGAAGATCTTTACTTGTCTCACAAGTACTTCTTAAAAGCAATTCAGATTATTAAAACCAGCTGAGATAGAGTGCCATATTAAATGTATTTGTTTATTTTCCAACATGATTGGCCATGTTAATCCAACTCACAGGAAAGAAAAAAAATGAAAGGAAAAGAAAGAACTTTAAAACCAAAGGCCCTTGGGGCTACATGTCCATTGAGAAAATATAATTCAAGTCTCTGACTAAACCATTCATAGGCTGGTCATCATATCCTTCAAATCCTTAGAATATTTACTACCTATACATACATTCATATAGCATCCATCGTATATTTTATTATATTGATGGTGTTATATGACATACTTATGCCTTGTTTTAATTAATCTCCTTGGTGCAGAAAGGACAATGCCTGAAATATTGTGTTTCCCCACAGTGTTTTGCCCACAGTTGTGCTCAATAAATGGGAAGAGGTTGATTTTTGAGGTATTAGAATCTGTGGAGTAGTAAAGTCATTTCTGACTCCGAAATTTTATGGTCATAATCTTGAAAATGTAAGTTGTACATGATTTTCTCAAGGACAATTCTGACTGCTTTCACTATGACAAACTCCACGATGGCCTCTGTTTGTAAGTGTGGGCGAGCTAATTGCCTTTGTCATATTAACCATGTTTCCTCTATTTAATGACTGTGAAAGCCAGAATTTTAATGAAAAAACCCTTGTTCAGTTGCATTAAACCCTTACTTTTATAAAAATCTTTGCCCCGGTACACAAATAAGATAGTGCTGGTGCAATTCTGGCCTCTGTTCAGAAAACATTCACAAATATTGCTTCTTAGGGGATCTCTTCACAAATTATGAGGATGAATAGGTAATAATTCTCTTGGTATACCAGAGAGCATCTCCAGGATTATGCTGTCAGGTTTTTTCCTCATTTATTCCTTTTGGGATGGACAAAGCTCTGTGATGTGCCATATAAAGAATATATACATAACCATGATGCAAGATATATGTGCAATAAAGACACATAAATAAGGTGATGTGAGAGTTCCTGGAAGGAAGAGTTTATGTCCAACTAGGGGTATCAGGGAAGGACAGGGCAGAGGGAATATATAAAGTCAGTCCAAAGAACAGGTATAAAATAAATTGAATTTTTTTCTTCAATTAATGCTTGTGAGGTAACTCTTGAAAATATGCTAAATAACAACTAATTTAGTTTCATATGGAAAACTGCTAGATAAAATATATTATAATCCTCTCCAGAGTAGAGTACTGAATGGTGGCATAAATTATGAAGAAAATGAAAAAGTGTGAGGGCAAGGACTTTTAATGTTTACATAGAATGAAGTAATCCACAGTATCCAAGACACTCACTGTGGCAACTAACAAAAAATGAATCAGTTAAGTTTTTAAAATATTTTGTGAGGCATCAGAGAACACTAAAAGCAATTAAGACTAAATGAACTAAAGTTCCAAAGAGGGGAACAGTGTTCTAAAGTGAGCTGATGATGACCAGTACATTTTTCCCCTGGGACATTTTCAAGTCCTGGACACAGGTTGATCAACCTTGGCCCAGGCAGAGAATCCGCTGTGGGAAAGAGAAACAAGCAAACTTTTAGCTGTCATACAGAACTGAAGTGACAAAATGAAAACTTTTATCACTAACGCACAACCCTAACCCTAAACGCACAACCAGTTTTCCTTGACAGGAAATGTTTGGAGTTCAGGAGAATAGGGAACTAGGTCAAAAACTTTTAGAAGACAGGAAAAAGTTTCCACAATCTCACGGTGCTTAGGAATTAAAGATTTGCCAGGTAAACAGAACTGTTTAAAATATATGACTCCTCATTCCCTTAAGACATTTGTGAATTTTAAAGGTATACAAGTCAAGAAGATTAAAAAATAAAGCCGAAAGCCACTAAAAGAAAGAACTGAATCTTCATCAGACTTCAGACTGAGGATACAAAGACCAGACTCTCAGCCAAGAGCTTAGGAGACACTGCCCTAGGAACAGGAACTAAGGGTAGACTAAGAAATCCTGAAATGGAGGGTGCCCGGTGGCTCAGTTGGTTGAGCATCCAACTTCAGCTCAGGTCGTGATCTCCTGGTTCGTGAGTTCAAATCCCACATTGGGCTCTGTGTTGACAGCTCAGAGCCTGGAGCCTGCTTCGGATTCTGTGTCTTCTTCTCTCTGCCCCAACCCCACTCACACTCTGTCTCTCTTTCTCTCTCTGTCCCTCTCTCTCTCTCTCTCAAAAATCAGTACACATTAAAAAAAAAAAAATCCTGAAATGAGCCCCAGCCAACCTCAATTCCTGAATGAATTGAGACAATCACCTCTTCACTTTGTCTGCACAAAATAGTTCAGAGGAAACTTTTCCTAATGGAAAATAAAGTTATATGGAGCCACTACAGTTCTTTTATACAAAAAAGCAATATTAAGTCAAAAATTACTAGACAGGAGAAAAAGTACAAGACCATATAATCTATAATCAATACAACAAAAAAGACAAAAAGAGAATACAAATAAATGCACTATTGATGCAGATTTTTGAGTTACCAAACTAATAACTTTGATCAATATATTAAAGAAAATGTAGGAAAATGTAGACAATATAAATGAAAGGATGGAAAATTCACCAAAATATTAGAATCTGTATTTTAAAAGAATCAAATAGCTAGTCTAAAACTGAAAAGAAAAAAAGATACGGTATCTTAAATTAACCCAATGAATGGAGTTAATTAGATAATTTTCTAATTAGCAAATTAGATATAGCAGAATACAAGATTGGTAAACTGAAAGATTAATAGAAAATATCCAAATGGGGGTGCCTGGATGGCTCAATCAGTTGAGCATCTGACTCTTGATTTCGGCTCAGGTCATGATCTCACGGTTTGTGAGTTCGAGTTCTGCATCAGACTCTGCACTGACAGTAGAGAACCTGCTTGAGATTCTCTCTCTCCCTCGCTTTCTGCCACTCCTCCACTCTCTCTCTCTCTCAAAATAAATAAATAAACTTAAAAAAAAAAGAAAATATCCAAATGAAGCACAGACAGAAGAAAGAAAAAAAGAATAGAAAAAAGTTTATATATGGGTAATATACATATGTATTGATAAATATGCAGGTAACTATAAATGAATGTTGACCACACAAAAAAATTGTGAATTTTTAGGAAATTTAGAATATATAGATAACTAAATTGTAAAATAAGAATAATTTGAAAGACAAAAAGGAATGGTAAATACAGTTCAAATGTTCTAAGTTTCTAGCAGTATTAGGGAAGAGATAAAAGTAATCATTTATAATAAGTCAAGGAGACATGTGGTCTCTCTGGGTTAACCATCAAAAGAAAAAGAAAAAATGTAAAATAACAAATGAATAGGCAAAAAAATGGTATAGTGAAAATATTTAATTCAAGAAAAAGCAAGAAAGGAAAGAAAAGTGGATATAAAACAGAAGAAATAAAAAGCAAATAGTAAGATGGGAGATAAAAAATGAAATATATCAGTAATCTCATTAAAGGTAAATGGACTAAATTTACTCTAAGTAAAAGAATATGTTTGTCATAACGCTTACAAGAGATAAAATTTAAATGTAAGAATATACCAAAAGAAAGCTGGTATAGCTGTAATACCACTAGGTATAATATAAACATAAGCAGAATTTTAAAAGTTCATCAAAATGGGTAAGCCTAGCACCTCTGGGTTAGTGATATTTGCCATATTAGATAAATGGTTTTACATAGTATTAATTAATTGTAACTAATCAGTGTTTTAAGAAACAATTTGTGTACAAAAATTATTTAACATGAAAGAAAAAAGGAAAGAAAGAGACAGGAAAAAAGATAGATGATAGATAAATAGGGAGAGAGAGAACGAGATCCTAAATATTTATTATAAGCTGTCTCAATTTATATCTGCAACTTAAATTTCTAACATGATATTTAGATCTTTAGACCATCCCCACAGCATTGGTTTTTTTTTAAAACATGGTCCCTAGTCTCCAAAGGTCTGCACTGCCTGTTCCCCAATATCTACCCACATACAAACACAGCCCTCTCAGTAATGTTTAGGAAAAAAAGGTACCATGTGCCCCCCAAAATCCCAAAACTGAGTGTAGGGGTGGAGGGCATAAAATAATGATGGAGACAGGATGACATTTCCTGAGAATAAAAAGATAGAACCTTGTTCTGTACAAAGGAAATATATAAGGAAGCATTATTCATCCCAAAACAAAAACAAAAACAAACAAACAAACAAAAGTCCTGTTTGGGGATAAAAAGTCAAGGACTATGTCTGGTATATATCACTTCGAATATCAGTTAGACTCTCAGATTCAGGTTTGACTCTAAAATGCCAGGAGAAGCAGATCAAATGAATTGTGTGAGAAGTGAGTAGTTAATGGGAGAGGCAGATAGTGTTAATAAATTCCAAAGGGCTTGTTCCATCAAGAAAGATTCCTTTAATCCGCAGAAGTCAAACTCATAGGACCTCATAAGACACATTCTGTTAGTGTCAGTGTTCCACACCAATTACAGATTTCTGAAGGGCCATCAGAGCAAATCTATGCCCTTAATATGTAAGCCGGCACTGCTGTAACTAAGATTGCAATTGGACTGGGACAAATCTCTATGATCTTGATATATGAAAATCCAAATAGATGGTTTCCACAGAAATGAATAAAAACATTTCCAAATTACTTATTCAGAATTAATCCACTGCAGCTCTGCAAAGCAAATACATTTGATGAGGCTCAGTAAAGCAGCCAATGAAAAATAAACTAAAATCACCCAATAAGGTAGGGTTGTTCGCTGACAGAAAATCCATGCAGTTAAAATATGAATTTAGACAAAGTGTTATCTTTTAATTTCAAGTGTATAAATCCATCAAGTTAATAATTGGAGACATCTTAAAGATGACTGGATGCAGTTTTAACTAGATGAAAAGAGTCAAGACTGTAGCCACTGACCGTCCTATCCAGATCTAGATTCTGTTGTTGCCTAACTAGGTTGACTTGGGCCAGTTGAATTATTCTCTCTTAGTCTTAGTTTTATCATTTGCAAAATGGGAGTAATAACATTATTTTTACAGTGATGAAGTATTGTATTCAGGACCGGCATTAGTAAGAGATAGAGATAAATTTAGGAGTCACATAACTGGGCTCAGAGCCTCAAATCAATCCTTTTCTATTACTGCTCTGTTTCCATTTAGACATGTAAACTGAGCTAGAAACCTACGAAAGTATCCCAGGAATCTAGACTAAAGTGATTTTTCTTCAAATGTTCTGTTGATTCAAATCTACCTCCTCTCCCACCCGCCCAAAGTTTGAGTTTCAGCTATCTGGCATTAAATCAAATCTTCTATAATTCGAACCCATGGCATATGTAGGGGGATATTAAATGGATTTTCTTCTGGTGTTTCAAATGAAAATTTCAGCTAAATCCTCAAAACTGAAGACAGTGGGTATTTAGTACAAATACATGTTAGTTTAGGTTCTCTAAGTAGAAAACACCAAGACAGGCGTAGACATGAAAGAGATGTATTGGGGTAAATGCCTATTAGGGAAAAGGGGAGAGCACCAATGAAAACAGGACTTGAGACTGCAGTTCAGATCTAACTTCAGGACTTCACTGCAGTCCAGTGAAGGAGCGAGGGAAGAAAGGATGGCTGGGCAGGAAGATTCTCGGCCACAGCAAAGGTCTAAGTTTTGAGGAAGGCCAACGGGAAGTTCTGGAGCCAAAAATTACTGTAGAAAAGTTCTCCACCTCATAGGAACAAGCCTATCTGAGCATCCCTGACACACTTGGTCATTGGCTGGAAGCAATCTGTGGGAAGTGTGGCTCTGGCATAAACTCAGTGATAGATTCAGAGCGCAGCAGCTGGGCCTGTCAGTCAAGTATGCTCCCTACAGGGGAGGATCTGAGTGGCTCATTTTTATGGCTGCTGCACCACATTTTCTATATGTGCGTGTCATATCCCCAGAGGACTTACTCAGAAGGAGGCTTACTGATCCAGTGACTATAACCTTCAAGCACTTCTGAAAGCAAGGACTATAAATTAATTAGAGGGAGATCTTCAAAGGGAATTTGTAGGCAAGAGAGTGCTGAGGCATTTCATCTCCCCTCGGACATTCATGGAAATTGGAATCATCTGATTGAGTAGAAGCTAAGATCCCTACCTCCTACCCCAAGCTATCGTGCCTGCTGTAAAACACTGCTTCCAGAGCAGAAAGCAAGAACATCCTTGGGAGAACCTAATGCATGTCACCACTGAGATAGGGACCACAGAGAGCAACGATACCTTCCCTCAACCTGGGGAAGCCTGAAGGTAGGATTCTGGTTGAAGAACCATGACATATATGTTTTAGACACACCTTCCTCACATCAGATCTCTGTTGAGAGACACCTTTAATACAGCCTCACGAGAGGCAAAGGAAATGCAATCGCACCGTTCATTGCCTTGCCTCTTATTTGTGAATTAAAGTAGATTATTTCACTCTCCTGAGCCTCAATTTCCTCATCTACAGATGAGAATAGCAATTTCTACTCCAAAAGTTTGTTGTCAAAATTAAATGAGGTGATGTATTTAATAGCCTGAGAAACCTCAACAAATAGTAACTCTATTCCCAAGTAAAGAAGTAAATTTAGCGCTCTGTAATCCTGGCCTATTGTACAGGTTAAGAAAACACAGATTTTGTCATTTAAATAGCACCTTTTGGGATGCCAGGGTGGCTCAGTCAGTTAAGCATCCAACTGTTGGTTTTGGCTCAGGTCATGATCTCATGGTTCGTGAGTTCGAGCCCTGCGTCTGGCTCTGTGCCAGCAGCACAGAGCCTACTTGGGATTCTCTCTCTCTCTCCCTCTCTCTCTGCCCCTCCCCTGCTCGCACTCTCTCTGTCTCTCTCAAAATAAATAAATAAACTTTAAATAAATAAATAAATAAATAGCACCTTTAAAGAACGTGCTGCCCTAAAAGGAATTTATGAAGACCTGGGGACTCAGTGGTATTAAAGAGAGCTAATGAACTTTCTTAAGTACTCTTATTATTTGAGGACAATATTTTACTAAGTCCCAGTGTTCTATATTTAATGGCTGTAAATTACTTTAGAGATTGCTTGGACTTGATGTGACAGGGTGACCAAGTGTCCCAATTTCCCTGAGATCTTTACAGTTTTACCACTGCAAGTGCAATAAGCAAACCAAGACACTGGGTCAGCTCCTGGAACATTGCCTAGAATATTTTAGGTGTTCAACAAAAGTTAGCCTTTGTGTTGTCTCTGTTCATTGAAAGTTGATGTTTACAGCATCATAATGCATAATAACCCAGTACTGGAAACAGCCAAAATGTCTCACAGGAGGTAATGTTAAATAAACTGTGGTACATCCATGCCATGGAATCAACAAAGAGGAATGAACTATTGGTACATGTGACAGCCTGCATAAATCTCCACTGAATTAGGCTGAGTGAAAGAAATTGTCTCAAAAGGTTAGGTACTATGTGAATCTATTTATAGAACACTTTTTAAATGGCAAATTAAAGACTAGAGAACAGAGGAGTGGTTGTCAGGGGTTAAGGAGAAGGTGGGAGAAGGAGGAGAGAGGGCAACATAACATGAGGGATCCTTGTGGTGATGAAATATTCTGTACCTCGACTATATCATTGTCAGTATCCTGGCCGTGATATTTTACTTTCACAAGATGTTACCATTGCTGGGAAACTGGGTAAAGGATACCCAGGATACTTTACCCAGGATCTCTCTGCATTATTTCTTACAACTCCATGTAAGTCTACAATTACCTCAACCTTAAAACATTTCACTGACAAAAATCTGATAGCGTAAGAAAACCAGGGTGTGAAGTTTGCCTGGAGTTGATTAGATTTCTTTTCTTACCATTCGATAGAATAAAAGTGGAAAGAAAGTTTAGGATGAGTTGTTGAAAAAGTCAGTTAAAGCTTTAAAAAAAAAAGGGATAACACAAAACTATCTTAAAGATTTTATCCTAACTCAAATACACACCTACATTTATTTGATAATCTGCTGTCATGACATCACAGTCTGTTCTTTGAGTATCAGGACCTGGGAGAGCTCCGTGTGGCTGCAGAGACACTCACAATGTGCTGTCTACCATCACCAGATCACTTCATTAAAGCAAAAATAAAAAGCTTAAAGAATTTGGGGCATGATGGGGCACCTGAGTGGCTCAGTCAGTTGAGCGTCTCACCTTGGCTCAGGTCATGATCTCACGCTTCATGGGTTCGAGCTCCGCGTGGGGCTCTGTGCTCACAGCTCAGAGCCTGGAGCCTGCTTCAGATTCTGGGTCTCCCTCTCTTTCCGCCCCTTCCCTGCTCATACTCTGTCTCTCTCTCTCTCTCTTTCTCAAAAACAAATAAACATTAAAAAACATTTTTTTAAAGAATTTCAGACACGATCCAAGTACTTCACTGCTAGGCTTTCAGTTTTTTGTTGTGCTTTGTTCTTTCTTCTTTTTAAAGTGTTTTCTAGTTATGCCCCACAGAGGTCTAATTCAATAGCACTTTGAAAGCAACTCTTTGGATCTCTCCAAAGAGAGACCATACTAGCAATCCCTCCACCAGGAGAGTTACTTTTAATACATGGTAGAAATCCTTCACTGCATACCTAATTCCAGTATATTTTTAACTGAGGTGAGTTTTTAGATGTGCTTATTTATATTTTTTCTAGTGCTTGCTTCGGCAGCACATATACTATATTTTTTTTCTATACAATACATGCTACTTTTCTAATGAAAATAAGTTGTTGAAAATAAGTTAGTGTTCCTATAATAAAAAATCAGTTAAACAAGTACATATTTTATAATTTTAAAAAAGTTATCAGTGTTCCCATAGTCCTCCTCAGTACCCTTCCAGCCACCACAAAAAGAGGAAATTTCTGTTTGAGGCAATGTTTTTATCCCCTTTGTTTTCCCATTGCATTCAATACAATCCTGGACCACCTTTCTCCAATTTCAGGTGGTAATTGTGCTCAGGAAATATAATCTGATTTTCACATCAGTGAAAATGATGTATAACTAGAATGGGAAACATGCTACACAGGTTTTACAAAATAAGTACACTTTTATAGTACATTCTAAATCCAAATGTAAGCTGTCTGAGAGAATTCTTGCTCTGTTATCTTGATGCATATTAAACTGATAGATAGAAAGAAACCATTAGTGAAGCAACTAATCTGCAAAGGCAAAAACATATAAGTTATTCTCATTTGGGGACTTAACCCAATAGTTGAATAATTGATGTTAATCCTACTTAATAGTAAGTGGGTTGTCCATGTTTTGAAAGTAGTGTTTATGATCACCTGGGACCTTCTGTCCTTCCTTGCCTGATTCAATTATGCCCCTACATAGAGGCCTTGTAACAAAATACTGTGTGTGTGTGTGTGTGTGTGTGTGTGTACACCCTGTGTGTGTGTGTGAACATGTGTATACCCTGAAGTAATGGAATATGTGCATGTGTATACAAAAGATTGTTGTTTGTGTGTGGGTGCATACCTGCACCTGTGGAGAAGCCTAAAGCTTTTAATTATATTCCAAACCAAGTAGACATTATAGACCACATGATGTACTGGAAAGAACACTGGAGGGGAATTTTGGAGACCATCCACAAGCCCCATCTTTGACAATCCAACTTCTATACTTGACTTTGACTTCCTGCTTAGAGCATCAATGGCTGTACTAGCAAACTACCTGAAGAAAGTGATTTCTCAGAGGACACTGAGCAGGAAAGAGAAATCAGCTGAAAGAGAAACAAGTGTACTCAGGATGAACCCAAGGGAAAGCTGAAAGGTTTAGAATTTAATTTTTCTGGTAATGGTGTAATTCTGCTCTCAAGCAAATCACTCTTTATTCCATTTTATTTTGTACATACTATCTTGAAGGAACAATTTTTAATTTCTAATTTTCTTACCATGTAATGTAGACCTTTGTGTACAGCAGTAAGATATGCTTACATAAACTAGTCTGTTGCTAAATTATTTTGCTGGGGTACGTTTTATCATTCCCATTTTTAAAATATATCTCTTTGTTCAGATCCCCCAACAAGCTGCTATGTCAAAGGGTGGGAAAGGGTGCTCAGAAAGCATGCTTCTTTCTGCCAAAGAGAAGTTTAAAACTTCTCATCCTATTTCCCCCAAGAAACTAAGAGGTAGGAAGAGCATGAAAGTGAATGTCAGGCAGAGCTGCATTGGGAAGAAAAAGGAAGGGGAAAGAGCAGGACAGAAATAAGAAGGAGGACTAATGCAGAAAAGAGACAGAACCTGGAAGAAGAAAGTGTAAACAGAATCAGGACGAAGACCATTCTTTTGGTCATCATGACTACGAGATAAAACCAATTTCTTCACCATTTGGGTAATCTCAACATTAACTTCCATGGTTTTGTGCAGAGCATAGCATTGTGCTTACTCATTGACAAGTGCAAGAAAGAAAAAGAGAGGGAGGGAGGGAGGGAGAAGGAAGGAAGGAAGGAAGGAAGGAAGGAAGGAAGGAAGGAAGGAAATAAGGAAGGAAATAAGGAAGGAAGGGAAGAAAGAAAGAAAGAAAGAAAGAAAGAAAGAAAGAAAGAAAGAAAGGAGGGAGGGAGGGAGGGAGGGAGGGAGGAAAGAAAGACTTGTTGAATGACCCATCTTTTCTGTGTTTGATGGGAGGGGAGCTCTTCTACAGGAAAAATCTTAACAGTCTCCTACCTTCCTTCTCTGGGTCTCCAAATAAAAACACCCCAGAAAAGACTCTGCTCCTCTTACTCTTTGTAAATTACATAATAAACAGAATCTCATTGGAAATTTTTGCTCTTGTTGTGGGTCAGCCTTTCATCTTAGTCATCCAGTCTACTGATGATATAGTGGAACCTGAATTTTTATTAATCTGTTTTTACTTAGCATGTGAATTACTCACTGAAAGAAAACAGACAGTAGATTATAAGCAATAAACTGGTCCAAATCTGTGAGTTTTGGTCCAACTTCCTTATCATCCAAAAGGGTCTAACATTGAAATCCCAGCTACAGTGAATGTATTAATGCATATTTTAATTAATGCAAACCTTGAGATTTAGCAATTTAGTGGAAATAATTCCTTTAAAAAGAAAAATAGTGGGGTGCCTGGCTGACTCAGTTGGTTGAACATGTGACTTGATCTCAGGATCATGAGTTTGAGCCCCATATTGGGCATGCAGCCTACTTAAAAGAGAGATGGGGCACCTGGGTGGCTCAGTTGGTTGAGAGTCCAACTCTTGATTTCAGCTCAGGTCATGATCCCAGGGTCGTGAGATCAAGCCCTGCATGGAGGCTTAAGATTCTCTCCCTACCTCTCCCTCTCCTTCTGCCCCTGTCACCGCTCAGTCTCTCTCTCTCTCTCTCTCTCTCTCTCTCTCTCTCAAATAAAAAGAAAGAAAGAAAGAAAAATAGTTCCAGAAGAATATAGAATTTTAACTCACACCTATAATTTAAAAAAAAAATATTCCTACTAAATATACAAATGTCATGTTACCTGAAAATCAAATTTACTTTAATTAGGGACAACAGGAAAACTGTAGACTGTATTTTTCCAGTAAAAAGAAATATAAAGCATTGGAGCATTGACGGTAATACGGTACTGGGTATGTCTTACAGAATATTACCCATATAGGATTTTAATAGAGGCATTTCTTATATTTTGAATTCAACTCTCATCTGAAATTCATAAGATTCATAAATAATAATGTTATTTTAAAAAGTCATTTTATTTCAGCAAAAAGGTAGATGCCATGAAGAGTCCATAGACAACACTTTATGGTAAAAATAAGTCAAAGGTTACAAAAAGACCCACATCTAAAAACAAAAAAGTTTTCAACTGAAATAAAAGCAAACAGAACAGACAGTGTTATGTCGCTGTCATAAGCACCCCCCTCCCCAAATTTTAGTGGCTTAACAGAACAGAAATTTATTTGTCACTCAAAACTTGCTGAATGTGACCCTCAGGAATCTCTCTCAGACACTGAGTGAGGAAACTCAGTGAAACAATCCACTAATCCGGGCTGGCCAAAGCTCCACCTTCCTACATTCGTACCTTCTGGAACACATGATCTTCCAATCCGGTGGAACAACGCAGAGTGTGGAAATTAGCGCGCTAACATTTATGCGCCTCTACCCAATTCACTTCTGCTCACATGTCATTGGCCAAAGCAAATTCCACGGCTGTGTCTTTGGGGACAAGGGAAATTTAATCTTCTATGTGCTGGAGAGGGCACCAGATATATTGGTGAACATGAACAATATCAACCACAAATAGTAAAATCAGGTTATGGAGTGGAGGGATTTCATTTTTCTGATTACATCTAGGCCGACTCTCCTGCCAGGGATTACTTCATACACAACCTGACGAGTAGCACTAGAGTGTGGAGGCATGGAAATCGGCTGCCTCTTCTTACCATTGTGATGTGCCACCTGCATGCCCTCCTCTCACACTGCAACTCACCCCTCCTCATTTAAGAAATGCACCTTCTCCTCGAAAGCTAAAATAATCCTCCTAGACCAGGTTAGATACCCCTCTTGTGTATCTTCCTATTTCATAGCATATCAAATTACTCCTATCTATCAGAGTGTTCACACAAAGATAAAATGTTTGGCACATGTAAATGCATGTAATATATTCTTGACACCCGATAAGTGCTCAAAACACATCATCATCATAGCACCTAACTCTTCACATCTGTTAATTTAGCAATCTCTTTACAAGACTGAGATCCCATCCTCCTGCCCCATTCTTGCTTAAGGACACAGGACGCAACCTACTCAGGTCACTCTGCTGCCACCCAGCTCCTACCAGCCTTGACCACCGGCCTTGGCCAGTGACCTGGACTTGAGTGCGTCATAGCCTCTGCTTCCTAGTGGTTCCAGGTACCCACTCCTTCACTGACTTCAAAATTTCTAGATAGTGACTTTCTACCATGGTTGTGCTTAAAGTGTTACAATATACATAAGTACTAAGACTTCCTGTAACACACATACACATTAGTACAACGTTCTATTTGCAATGCATATCAATACCAGGACATTACAACTGATATGTTCAAATGTTCAAAAATGGTGGCTGTCAACATCCACGTACTATACTAACGTACTTTCTCCTCTCTCTTATTCCAGATAATCTTTTCTCCTACCTCTTGTTCCAGGTAATCTTATCTCCAACATCCCACGTAACTGTCACACAGTGTGGATGGTTCCATTTCAAAGTGTATTTGTCCAACAGCTTTGCACATTTATTTCCCAATAATTTCACAAAGCACATTCACTTATTCAGACAACTGAAATGATTCCATCATTAGGAATAATAATTTAGATTTATATAACAGATAATATACATATGCTCTCCTATACATATATTATCTCATTTGATCAGCAATATAGCATTTTAAAGGTCCTCTTTTAAAACCTACATGAAGGAGTGCCTGGGTGGCTCAGTTGGTTGAGCGTCTGACTTTGGTACAAGTCATGATCTCACAGTCTGTGAGTTTGAGCCTTGCAGAGCCCACTTCAGATCCTTCCCCCCACCGCCGCCCCCCGCCGCTCTCTAACCCTCTCTTTCAAAAATAAATACACATGTAAATAAATAAATAAATAAATAAATAAATAAATAAAATCCATATTAAAATCAGTGCATCGCATGATAAATAACCAGCACCAACTATAGTTTGATCCTAGAGTAACATAAATTAGTACATTGTTATTATGTACACTTGTATATGCCTTATTAACATTCCTTCTGAAAACAGGTTGCATTGAAATACTCTACACATCTGGTTTTCCCAAGAATAACTCCTGGCTTCTCTGGGTGTCACAGTGTCTTCTCCCTGTAGGGTAAAAACTCTGATCTCATCAGTGTCAGTCATGAATAATTTTACAACCTCCCCAGTAGGTTATGTGCTTTGGAATTTTTCATTGGCCTGTGAAACATTTGTTATATTCTGAGAACTTATTAAGCATGGTATAAAACATGGAAAAGATATAGTCCCTATCCAGTACCCTCTTCATCTAAATAGCACAAGCAACCAAATAAAAATAGTGTGTCGCAAAGATTGGTTTCAATTTCCTTCATTTCTTTTTAGGATTATGATGTCATTTTTCAAAGACCATGTCCGGGAGCTTCGGTCTAAGGAGAGCCTGTGGTCATATGAGATTAGAGGCTGGTTCACCAAAGAAATGAGTTTTGAACAAGACCCACTGAAGCAGAATTTGAGCCATACATCAGAAGAAACGCTGAAATGGAGCTTAGCATAAAAGAACTGAAACACCAGCTTTTTTTTTTCCTTTTGCAGAAGCATCTACTAGATAAAATTCTGAATTTGGAGTATAGAAATATTTGAATGCCTGGTCCTTGTTCTTAGCAATGACGAAGTCCGTGACCTTAGGCAAATGATTTTACCTCTTTCTACTTGTTTCCCCAGGTGTGGAAAGGGGATAAATTTTTGATACTGGGCTGATTCCAGAGATGACAGAAGTGCATAGAATAGATACACAGTGAGCATTTTGAGACCTTGTTTGTAGGGGCCTGAGCACTTTGGTTGCTGACGCTGGTTTCTCTCCTCCCATTGACAAGGTGCAGATCAACAGAGCAGCCAGCATCCTGCACTGGTCCAATCTCGAACTTGTGTGCAGCACCCAGAGGACAGCAATTCTCCCTTTGCTTCTCACCTAGCACAGGGAGAGGACTAACATCCCTGCAGTCATTGAGCTGTACCTCCCCAGGAGAGGCTGGGGTCTCTGGACACCAGCAGATAGGGTGTAGCCAGGGGAGCCCTGCCTGGTCTGGGACCATATGTACAAGATGGCCATGTGCTGAGGGACTCAGCCATTTGTCCCTGCTCCCAATTATGTCAACTAGCATTTACACAGGGCTTAATCATTTATAAACACTGTTTTATTCCCCTGGGCTATCACATGAACCTCAAGCACTATCATCTAAGAACTGCATAGCACTGGGGGACCAGAGTCTAGAGACAGGCATTCCTAGGTTAGAATTCCAACTTAACCATTTGCCAACTGTGTGACCTTGTGCAGAGTACTCCACATCTCTAAACCCCAAATCTCTGTCTACAGTATAAGGGTCACAAAAGGGGATCTAATAGGGCACTGTGAGTATTAAGTTTGAATTTAAGTAAGGCATTTAGTGTAGTGCCTCATTCACTGTAAGTACTCCATAAATGCTGGCTAAGTTTGTTTGTTGCTATTAAAACAACTTTTAGAGCAGTTTTAGATTCACAGGAAAATTCAGGGGAAGGCACATAGATTTTCCATATATCCCCTGCCCCCACCACACTGACCCGCCACACACAGGGTCTCCCTCATGATCAACACGCCTCATCAAAGTGGTACATTTGTTACAATTGATGAACCCACAAGGACATCTCATAATCACTCAAAGTCCACGGTTTACATTACGGCTCCCTCTTAGTGTTTGCAAAGTCTATGGATTTGGACGAATGGCATGTACCCATCATGGATCATACAGAGTATATTAACTGCCCTAAAAATCCTCTGTGCTTCATCTATTCATCCCTTGCCTCCACCCCAACCCTAATAATCATGGATATTTTTACTGCCTCCATAGTTTTGCCTTTTCCAGGATATCATGTAGTTGGAATCACACAGTAGGTAGCCTTTTCAGACTGGCTTCTTTCAGTTATTAATGTATGTTTCTTCCATATTTTTTCATGGATTGAGGGCCCATTTCTTTTTGGTGTTGAATAATATACTATTGCCTGGTTGTGCCACCTGGCTATATTTTTAATGCACATGTCAAACAGACACAGAGAGGTAATAATATGCCCAATCTTATATGGCCAGTAAGTAACTAGTCAGGACATTAACTCGTGATTCCCTCATCAGCACTCCTGTAGTCCAGCCTGGATGAGCCCATGTAGCTGGCTAACACACTAAGACATGAAAAACACAGCCTCACTTCCAGGGAATTGTCAGTAGACTGGACATTTTTGTTGTTGGGGAGAAATTCTTATTCCCCTTGCGTAGAGAGACAACCACTACTGGGTAGAACACAGAGGGCACTCACAGAGGCACCCATTCTTTCTCTCAGTCTGCTGGAGCAGGGCTGCTCAGACTCATACAGTGATATAATTGGCCTGCATTTCTAACAAAACTCTGCCTTTCTAACAAAATTTCAGATGGTGTCATGCTGCTGGTCCATTGACCAGACTTTGAAAAGGAAGAGACTAGCCTATCAGACTCTCTTAGAAAATGTCAACGATTTGGGGCGCCTGGGTGGCTCAGTCGGTTGAGCATCCGACTTCGGCTCAGGTCATGATCTCACGGTCCGTGAGTTCGAGCCCTGTGTTGGGCTCTGTGCTGACAGCTCAGAGCCTGGAGCCTGCTTCGGATTCTGTGTCTCCCTCTCTCTCTGGCCCTCCCCCGTTCATGCTCTGTCTCTCTCTGTCTCAAAAATAAATAAAAAAACATTAAAAAAAAAAAAGAAAATGTCAATGATTCAATAATTCACCCAACAATTCTTTATGAGTGATTATTATATGTTAAATACTAGATATCCAATGAAGAGAGAGCAAAAACCACTGCAATCCTTGATATCTTGGACATTCTATAGAAGAGGACAATTAAACAAATAAAACAGCAACAAACACTGCACATGAGAAAATAAAAAAACAAGGCAGGCCAAAAAAAAAAAAAAAAAAACCAGAGACAATGAAATGAGGATGGTCTTTAGCCTGGTCAGAGAAGACCTCTCTAAGGAGAAAGGATAGAAAGCTAGCTGTGCAAAAGAGCAGAAGGGGAACACCCTGGGCTAAACCATTTGTAACATCCCTGAAATGGCAAGAGGAGAAGAACTCTGAATTTCATTTTAATGCATTCATTCTACCTGCTGGATGAAGAATGGACAGTAGGGGAACAAAAATGGCAGCCAGGAAGCTAGCCAGAGGCCACTGCAGGGGTTCAGGAAAGAAAGGATGGAGTTCCAAGCATTTGGTGTTGAAATAAAGCATAAAAGATGGCCTGGCAGAAGGAGAGGGTTGAGCAAGGGCAAACAACCCAGACTTTTCAATCTTTGTACCCAGTATCAAGTCGGCCTATCACAAAGACAACAACAAAGGCAGCACAGAGAGAGAAAGTATGCACAATACAGAAGGGCTGGTCCCATGGAGAGAAGGACACGTACCACTTTGGCAGGAAGACTCTCCAGGTAGCAGCAATGATGCTGGAATGAGGGCAATCCCCCAGCTCTAAAGCTGCACTGTCCAGCATGGTAGCCACTAGCTACATGTGGCTATTTAAACTTAAATCAATGAACATGTACTAAGATGAAATTTCAGTTTCTCAGTCTCACTAGTCACCTTTCAAGTGTCCCACAGCACATGTGGCCTGTGACTACCATTTTTTTGAACAGTAGAGATTCACAGAACATTTCAGTCATCATAGAAAGTTCTAGTGGGCAGTGCTGCTGTAGATGGCTAAGATGTGAGTTAAAATAATAGAATGATGACAACTCATAAAATATTCCCTGAAGGAATTTGTTATTTTCTGGCATAAAGACTGCACTCAGGTAATGTGGCCTAGGGTATATTTGCTATGCAAGTAAACAAGAGAAAAATGTGTAGTGGGGCTTCCACGGTATGAAGATTGGAAGAACAGGTGCCATATAAAGACAGGTGGGTAGGGAATTAAGTATGCTGTTATGAGAATCATTTCATTGCCCAATCCAAGGGAACTAGGCTGAGCAGGAACTTAACTAAAGCCAAAAGGAAAACAAATGGATTTTGAGAACTGAGTGTGTTAAAGGGATGTGAGATCTGGATGTTGGTCAGTAACGAATTCAGTCGGTGAATGGGATTAGAGAAGGGAATGTGGAAAGTGAGTCCAGATAAGGAAATGTCATGGTCTGAGATCTTGAGGGAGAAATAATCTGAGTGATGTTGAAGTCCAGAAGTGAAGATAAAGATCATATTCAGGAACTGTAAAACCAGAATTTGGGAAGGGTCCTCAACATGGATTATTTTAACTTCTTATTATGAAAAATCTCAAGCTTACATAAAAGTAGAAATATGGTATAATGGATCCCAATATACCTTTAACCCAGCACCAACAATTAGTAACTCATGGCCAGCCCGATCGACATGAATTTTAACATCACCAAGACATTGGGAGGTCTTAGTGTAGAGACAGGAAAGTGGGAGCAGGTGGCCAAAACAGAAAAAAGGATGGGAAGTCCTCCTCCCCATGGGCAACAGTGCAACTAAACACAAGAGGTGAAATTCAAAACAAGGATGGTGTTAATGCAGGAACAATGGGAATCAGCCAACACAACATCTGGCATGTAGTAGAGACTCGATAAATAAGAAGGCAGAGAGGAATAGACAGTAGAGGGCAAGGGATATCCTATTCCCATCTCCCTATGTCTGTGGGGGATTTTACCCAGCAGGAGACAGACACAGTGAAAGAACAAACACCACAGAGAAGACTTCCCGCTTTAGAAAATCTAGGTTGCAGTAACGGATACAGCCCCCATAGATTATAATAATCTGGCCAAGCCACATTAGATCCATAAAATGTTGAGCAAAAGCAACACAGCAGAGAAGTTTGCTCCCTGCTGGCATTTGAAAATAAAGCTCAGCTACAAAGATCAGTCTCCATTAATGGGACCCCGGCCAGCTCTTCCTCGCCCTATGCTCCGTCCTGATGAAGATCAGCATTGCCTCTACAATTCGTCCTCAATAAGCACAAAAACCCTTCATGAGCCAGTGAGTTACTCTTTCAGGTTGAGTGCAATGAACACAGCTACCAATGCACAGGCCTACGGTGCCTGAGAGACCTTCAAAGGTTTTCTGTATTTCTCTCAATTTTAATAGAATTTGTGAGTGACACAAGTCCACAATCACATCGAAAGCCTCCTTCAAAGTTTGCCTCTTGGAGCACTCATACTCCTAAAAATCTAAACGCAACAAACAAAAGCATAGATGTTAGTATTCCCGTGTGTTTAAAGCAAGACTAGATTTGTCTTCCTTTTCCTAGAGGAAAACACACTACAGTCTCCAGACCCCACAGAAGTTCACTGCTTGGCTTTCTAAGACACTGTCCTGGTTCGGTTTCGGTCTATAAGTGTATCGAGCTGGTAGTGTGGGTACAACTAATACATGTGGTTTACATTAATGCTATTCATGATGTTTATCCTAACTCTGCGGGAAGCAGCTCACCATATGGTATTCATGTTTGTGTGTCGCTGAAATACATTCAGAGTCCCCATTTTAAAGAAGAATTCATCAATTGCAACGTAAATAAAACACATGCCTCTGCATTTGTTATTGCAAAGGCCATTTTCAATCAGAGTAGAAATACTGCAACAGTAAGCTCAGAATTAAACGTCAAAATCAAGCATCTACCCAAAGCTGCATCGTGACTAGGGGATCAGCTGATACCTACAAAACAAAAGAGATGCTTAGGAAGGGGAATTTCAAGTGAGTGAGAGTTTGGTGGCTTCAAGGAGGAGAGCGAGTGATTCAGTGCAAAAAGGGTAAATTTCCTCAGCACCTTCCTCACTGAGGACATTGTGCTCATCTCAGGCGGGTACTAAGTGGTGCAGTAAAGCAGCAAATTAGAAGAATGTAAATTCTTTAGTAGGAATTGCACGCAGGGGAAAAATGCCTCCTAATGCTCATATTTGTTTTCATGTAAATAATGTACACTCTTCCTAAAATCAGACTGACACAGGTCTAAGTAAGATGTCAAAATCTCTGATAGATAATATGCTGAGCTCCAAAATGGCAGAGAAGCAGTTATCTTCCTTCTTGGGGGTAATTCTTGCTGGCAAATGAGAGAGATCTACCCAACATTGAAATCCAGCAGTTTCGGTCTTTTGCTTCCTCTCTTCCTCTTGGTAGGCGCGTGTGTTCTTGTTCTCATTCTCTCTCTTTCTCCCTCTCTCTGATTTCTTATTACACTAAATTGTATGCTAATTGGTTGAGTGATCCCAGCTGATATCATTTCTATTTTAATTGGTGTAACTGCTATTGTTATTCCTCCCTCATCCCTCTGTTTGTCACCCTTGCACAGTTCTGGTGATGCCCAGAGCTCTCTCTGAGGTCAGTCGGAGCCCCACTGTCCTGCAGAGACTGGCCCCCTGGAGCCCAGTGGGTGAATCACAGTCCCTTAGGACTGGGAGACTTAGGACAGGGGCTCATCTCCCCATCCTTGAAATGTCTTTCATTGGCTTTCTATCAGCCTCACCTTCATTTTTCCATCCCTAACTGCTCATGACCCTTACAGACTGTATCTCAACATGTAGCACCTAACAGTACTGTGTCCTGTATTTTCCACTGCAGACATTATTCTCTCACAGGTTAACCTTATCACCTCCCAAGACAACTTCTCAAGGATGCATGTTGCCAAGCATATGGCACTGTCTGCTGCCTTCTGCTCTTATCAGTCACTTAAGAAGGTCTAGCCCAGCTCTCAGGGAGCTCAAGACCTAGGGGCCAAGAAGAAGGAGTTAACAGAGGATCCACAACATACTGCTCAGAAGGCAGATAGCAGAGGATGTTAAGGTGCCCTAGGGGAACACCTGGCTTATTTGGAGAGCCCAGAGCTCCCTGTAACAATATCTCAGGATGAACAGTATGACTAGCAGTTAGCAGGAAAAGGACTGGGACAGAACCATCTCAGGCAGAGCACAAAGGTCAATGTCTATGGGGAGGTGGGGCATTCAAGGATAGCAGCAAAGATGGAGCAGAGAAACAAAGAGACAGGACAATGTACTTAGAGACATACAAGGATGAAGCCTATGAGATTACCAACCTTCAACCAGAAATTTCTGACCTAAAAATACATCATATTCATACAATAGTGAAATTTGTAATACTATCTTTCTTTGTATTTCCCAGGCATGTGACCTATGATTTACTTTAAAATGCTTTCCCATAAACAGGGTTTATAAGGTAGTTTCCATCTAGCTGCAAGGATGGAGGCCTGAGAATACTCATTCTGGAAGCGGTCGGAATTTGAAAGACTGTAATGGACACCTCACCTTCTATGTGAGGCTCTAGGCTGATCAGCTCCAGAGACTTTCTTTGTTAGGGTAATGGATGTGAGAAATGATTTCTCATTGGTGAAATGAGTGGTGATCAAGATGTGTGTATCGACCGGAATATGGTACAGGCATTCCCGCTCATGCGTGAACAGGGCGTAAGAATCCAACGAGCCCAACAGCCTATGCAATTAGGTGCGGTGCCCGAGGCTTGATTCGGAAATTGTCCTGGGTCCAGCTGCTGACTCAGAGGATTCGCCTTGTCTGAATCTGGCTGGAATGTTAGCTGAATCCTGCTGCTAAATTACTGCCTCTTTGCCTCTAGTGAACTATCCATGCAAGGAGCAGTTGCAACACTCAGAGGGACCTAGAGCTGGGACTTTATCAAGCTCATAGAACAGGTTATAGGACTCCTTTTGTGTCTCCTGGCTAAAAAATGTTTGTATATTCAGCAGAATTCGATCTGAGCCCCATCCTTAAAACCTGATGTCATGGTTGTCCTACTCTAAGGCATCTATCACCCTCCCAACTTTCGGCTAATGGAGGCTGCCAATATCCTTCCCCAAAAGCTGAATGTGGATGATTATATTGGCGGAAGTCAGTTCACAACACCCCTCCAGCATCGTGCCAGCAGAGCAATAGACATGCAATGAGTAGACAGTCAAATTGTTAATTAAATTAATGTTTTGACACGAAGTAAGATAAAGGATTATAGGTGCATACAGGTTAATAAGAGGAAGTCAGAGACTTTTGGGGAAAGGTACTTCTGTTCCCCCAAACAGTAGAGAGAACAGCCACTGTCTTCTCCAAGCAGTCTTTGGAGCCATAATGAGACTGAATCCCAGTCCTGATCAGGTTTGGCACAATAGAATTATACCCTGGCCTTCACATTTTCGTGAAAGACTTTATTTCACGAAGAATATTCCGTTAATGTATCCTTGGGTACTCATGATGAAAGACTTTCTGTAAAGAGGATGACAGTTCAGAAATGATCTCTACCAACCTCCTCAGTTAATAGAGAAACAGGGCCTTCATAATCTCACTCATAATCCATGAGAACCGTGCTACAATCCAGGTTTTTTGACTCTTGGTAAGGCGTCCATTTCACCAGACAATGGCCCTCAAACTGGTGTGTGCATCACAATCCCCTGGATGGCTTATTAAAACACAGATTGCTGGATGTACCCCAGAATGCCTGATGCCGTAGGTCTGGGATAGGAACTGAGAATCTGCATCTCTAATAATTTTCCAGGTGATGCTAGCATTGCTGGTCCAAGAACCACAGTTTGAGAACCCCAGCACTACACCAGACTCCCTTCTTTTTCATCATCCCACACTCCCCTCTACTCCATCCAGCTATACCAGTTTCTGTACAATCTGGGTCGGCTCCACTTACATGACCTCCATCTGCAACCTGAACCAAATGCACTCAAAGTAGCACCCCATCTTCTCACACTACTCAGCGGGGGCCCCACATTCTCATCACAGGCTTAGCAAATGATCCACCTTCAGGGAACTACCAGGACACATTCCGTTTTCTTTTCTTTTTTGAAACATAGGATGTCTGAGAGGAAGTAACGCAAGTTGACCTTGGAAAAGTCTCTGGGGGCCAGATCACACTGAGTCTAGAGTATCAGGGTAAGGCATAGGGTGACCAACTCAGCCCAGTGTTAGCACTAAGAGTGCCACACCTCAGCTCTGGGCAAACCAGAATAGCTGTTCATCTTATACCCTACGGAGTTTGATTTGCAACTGTAAACAATAGAGTCCAGCCATTCCTTCACTGTATATGTGTTACCATGCTTCATTCTCAGCACTATGTCAGGCCCAAGGAGACCGAACAACATCCCACTCCGGATCCTCATGGTCTATTGAAGGAGAAAGAGAGGCAGACAACAAATTATCTCATTATATGCTATGCACTTTAATGGAAGGTGCTTCTGCGCCAGAGTTAGAGGAAAAGGGTTGTGCTTTAGGAGTATTAAGAATCCAATGCAGGGGAGGGAGACTGAGAGAAAGAGAAGCATGGGGTCAGTTTCCTGACAATGTTTTTTTTATAATAGGGAACGCTAAAGATGCTCACATGCAGAAGGATGGAGAATAAATGCAGAGAAAAGAGAATAGTTTGCAGTTGGGGAGGAGAGAATGAGATGGATGTGGTAGAATCACCTAGAGAAGTTTTGGCTTTGTTTTAACCACACATCCCATACTCCTTGCTGACCCTCTGTGTTGAGAGTGAGCTCCGTTGAAGACCATGGGTGCAACAGGAGAGACTGAAGCTGTAAGTGAGAGAGAGGGAATATTTTAGAGAGATGGTCGCAGGAGAAGCAGGAGGAGGAAGAATAAATGGCATACCTGGAGGGGTTAGCTTTGGATAAGTGCAGGGCCTCCATGTTCCTGGAGACCTGAGCAGGGAAGGGTCTCTGTGACAGCCTTAATCCCTCCCCTCTCCACTTCAAAGCCCTTTAGCTCCAGGGGCCCACTGCTCCTTCTCTACAAAACCAGATACATCCCATTCCTGCAGAGTTAATCTTAGGAAATCATCTAACTTTCCTGAGTCGCAGTTTGCCTATTTATAAAATAGAGATAGTAATGCCTACCTCACTAAGACTCGTGCAAGTCAAGTGAGAGAAGGTAAGTCAGAATCCCAGAGACAATGTCTAATTTGCATTACCTTCTCATTAACTTCATTTCTTTCATTCGTGTCTTTCTCTCCTACTCCCATGCAAAATCCTATCTGTAGATCTTTCTTTCCCTTACCTGTAATGATATAATAGCTTTTGAGCTGAAAACCCCTCTCCAGAAAATGCTTATCAATTTCACATAGAATTTCAGGGGACCAACTGACCATTTGGAGCCTGTCCATGGATTTTCCCAGGTTTAGAGCAGGAATCTATGAAGCAGGATCTATCACCCAATCCACTGGGGATTGGGAAAAAATGTAAAATTTGTACACATTTATGTTTTATTGTTATTTTTGCATTAGTATAATATAATAATGTTGGTATAATCGTTTATGCATATTTTAAGGTCAAGACACATATTTTGGGGTCATCTTCAAATTCATTGAAAGGCACCATAAAATTACAAACCTCTTCAGAGGAAATTCATATTTTAAGTAACTAGGGTTTAAATAATAAAGGAAAGTACTAGAATTTCAGAGTAACCAGTATATGATGAACACTGGCAGACAGGAGAGATTTTAGGCCTTCCTGGAGGTCTTTGTAGTACCCTTGAAATCACCCTCCCTGGGCTGCTATCTGCTTTTTTACTGCCTAGGCAGAGCCCTGAGGGAAGGAAGGAAGAAGAGAAGGATTAGTATTATCCTAGCCCACAAAGACAAAGAGAAAGGAGTTATTGCTGCTCAACACTTAAGGCCTCCATACCCTGCCATCATCCATTCCCCCTTAAACAAATGCTGGTTGTCATCGAAATGATGATTATTACTATGCAGGCCAGATCCTCTGATGAATCAAAGCTGATGAAACACTCCTCTCAAGTAAAGAGACTAAACTATTCCCAGGTGGCCTGATTTATTCCCCGGAAGTTGTGGTTTTCCAAGTGGAACCCTGATCGTTGAAAAGCATTCCTCATCGCATGAGAATGGAAAGTTAACCCTGAAGAGTACACTTCTCTGGAACCCGAGCACAGGGATGGAACGAGGAGCCCACACAGGTGACCAGAGAAGAACACAGCAGTTCCCCATGAGCATCTTAGAGCAACGTCCACAAACTTGAATGTGCCTAAGAATCTACTGGAGGGCATGCGAAAAGTTTCCTGGACCCCATCTGGAGAGATTTGGATGCCACAGGCAGGGCAGGGCCTATGAATGTGCATTTCTAACAAGCTTCCAGGAATTTCTGTGCTGCTGGTGGCGGCCATCACCCTTTGAGTACCAGCAGACACTGTGGTCAGAGACCCCTGACCTATGCGATATTAATTTCCTCCCCACTCGTCTCTCTCTCCCTCAGTGCTCTCTGCTTCAGCTCCTTTACTCTGCTGGCTGCTAGAATGATCTTTTTAAAACCAGAGCATATCATTCCCTTATTCAAAATCATGTTGGCCTCAAATAGCAGAATCCAAATGGCTTAACATGGCACAAGAAACACATAGTATAGCAGGCCAAATTGGTTTAGTTTGGTTTGGTTTTTTGTTTTGTCTTATTTTGTTTTTAGCCCCCAGTTGCAGGCGTGTGCACACCTTCTCTCCAGGCCTTCATTTTCCACCTATCAGAGGAGACTTAAAGATGATCCGGGGCATGCCAGTCCTATCAGGAAGTCAATGAGTCGACACTGCCAACCACACTCTGTCTACTGGACGCCCTCCCACCAAGACGCCCTCCCACGGCACACACTACTGTCTTCCTCTCACCAAAACTAGCATGCCCTTGGGGCACCTGGTGGTTTCAGGAGGCTAAGTGTCCAACTTCGGCTCAGGTCATGATCTCACAGACCCATGGGTTCAGGCCCTGCCTCGGGCT
This sequence comes from Panthera onca, assembly GCF_046562875.1. Taxonomy (NCBI): domain Eukaryota; kingdom Metazoa; phylum Chordata; class Mammalia; order Carnivora; family Felidae; genus Panthera; species Panthera onca. Next base: position 53,365,780 of record NC_138350.1, on the reverse strand, counting down.
CTGTGGTGACAGCTCAGAGTCTGGAGCCTGCTTCAGATTCTGTGTTGCCCCCTCTCTCTGCCCCTACCCAGCTCGCATTCTCTCTCTCTTTCTCTCTCTCTCTCAAAAATAAATATTGAAAAAAAAAACCAAACTAGTATGTCCTTGCTCCATGATTTCTCCTTCTCTCACTCGCTTTTGATAAAATGAAAGCATTTCCTTTCCCAAGAGGGTGCTAGAGCTATGGAGGGGAAAAGAAGGAAAAGTATTTATTAAGCATACCTTTAGCCTAGGTCATCCTAAGCAAAAATATTTGTTTCCCAGTGTTGCTTGTCAGTAGACAAGGAGGATTGGGAACACTTGATCACGTGGTCTTCCTTTCAAAGCTCCGCTTTTGTTCTCCCTCTTTTTTTTTTTTTCCAGTCAGGAGGCATCAGTAAGTCTCCATTTGTGGTCCCGTTAACCCCCCTACCTTGCAAGGAGTAGGAAAAACTGAAACCTAGCCCCACCTGTGGAGAACAAACATGACCTCAGGGTTGTCCACCAAATGCCTCCAGAAAAAATTCTAGCTAAAGACCTTTTGTTTGGGTAACCACCGAAACATCTAAGAGAAGGTGGGGGGCACACTGTAAAACGAACAATTAAGTAGTTTGGATTCTCCTGAAGAAAGTCTAAGAAATCCTTGCAAAGGTAACCTTCCCAAGAAGGTGTGACCAACCCCTAAAATTCCCTTATCTGAGACCCAGCCCTGCCTCAGAACCCGCTTCCACCATTCTGGCCCCTCTACTGAAAATCCCAAAAGCACGATTTTCAAGAAAATCATTCAGTTTTTATGTTTTAGAGTTTTTATTTCAGATGAACATTGTGAATATATTTTCCTTAAAGAATAAATTGATCTGATTAAATATCTTGGAAACCTAAGCTTATTGCAGCATTTATTTAAGTGATTATTAGATATGAAAACTATCCCCTCTCTATATATGTATATTAATGTATACAGGTATATAAATACAGGTACACACACACACACAACACTCATGAAACTTAATTCACTTGCTATGTTAACAGCCTCACTGGTACTCTCTTATCTTTCAAGAATGGTATGGTTGGCTGCCTTTATGGCCTCATTTAGCATCTCAAAATGGGCACTTCTTTTTTGAGAAGGGTTACAGCATGACTCAGCCACTTAGTTAATCTGACTAATTAGCATTCTGTCACCCATTAACAACATTAAAAACAACAACTAAGGCTTTAAATACTTCCTGGATTTCCAAACAGACCTTTTTAGTGTCAAGGACATTTGTTGCTCCCTGACCTTGGTGAACTTTTGGCCCAGTTAATACCCCAAAAGAAGCTCTCCTACTATCCTTAATAGAGAAGGCATCATTTTAAATGGCCTCCTAAATTGTTAGCCTCCTAAATTGTACCACCTTTTCAGGAATACAATTCCAAATTAAAATTCTGCGTCAGGAGGAAAACATTAACCAAATTGCAACTGTTCTTATGAGCCTCATTTAACTCAGGTGCATAAAGTTGAGAAGGCAAATTTACATAAAGCTTGTTTTGACTTTTGATGTTTCTTTTCTGGAGGTGGGCTTGGGGGAGAATTCACATATTCATAACTGTGAATGGGCTATAGCTAAAATTTAGATATAAAATTACAAAATTAAAATTCAGCATTTGCTCCAGGGCAGTGGGGAGAGAGAAAGAGAAAGCTAGCTAAATATTGAGGAAGCATAACCGTGCGTGGATTGCATGCCATGCAAATTTATCAGGTTTTCCCTTACTCAAAGGGGGGAAACTTAAGCAGCAACTTCACTGAATAAAAGCAGATTCAAATTACCCAAGAATCATAGCAGTTTTTAGTATTCTTAAATCCTCATTTATTTTATACAGTAAAAATGAAAGACAAAAATGAGTCACTGTGTTGTCTCAGAAGAACGTTGACAAGAGAAAATAAATTCCTGTTGCCTAAGACCACCCAGTATGTGGTATTTTGTTATGACAGCCCTAGCAAACGAATATACCTGGTTTCTGGACTCTAAACACATATACAACTGCCACAGAAACAAAGTCAGCATCTTCCCCCTAGTCTATTCCTTCTCAATTCCCACTCTTGGTGAACTGTATCCAGTCACTTAAGCCAGAAGCATAGGATGCATTGGTTTAGGAAGTTCAGGATTGCAGCAACAGAAATCAGAGGTCAAGAATCAGAGGTCAAGAAATCAGGTTCAAGAATTGGCTGAAACTCACAGAACTCAGAAAAGCCATTATACTAACAATTACAGTTTGTTACAGTGAAAGACACAGACTAAAATCAACAAAAGGAAAAGGTTCATAGGGCAGACAGGCACAGAGCTTCCAGTTGTCCTCCCCTAGTAGAGTCATGCAGACAGCACTTAACTTCTCTCACTAGCAACACATGGCAACACGCACAGAGTATTGCCAACTGGAAAAGTTCTTGCGAGCCTTGGTGTCCAGAGTTTTTAATGGCCTTGGTCACAAAGACATGGCTGACCACCCATGTGGCTGATTTTTGTCAGCTGTCCCTCCAGAGTCAGGCTAATGCTGTGTGGCTCAAAGCCCTCACCACAAATCACTCTGTTAGCAGACTATCTGGCATGGCCCAAGGTCTTTCATTAAACAAAGATATTCTTTTTTTTTAGTGTTTTATTTTTTATTTTTAAGAAGGGGGGGTCACGAGAAGGGAAGGGGAAGAGAGAGAGGGGGACAGAGGATCCAAAGCAGGTTCTGCACTGACAGCAGAAAAGCCTGATGCAGGACTCAAACTCATGAACCATGAGATCATGACCTGAGCCAGTCGGAAGCTTAACCGAGTGAGCCACCTAGGTGCTCCTAAACAAAGCTATTCTTATCAGGCCTATAGGTTTACTACCAGGAACTACTAAGGGCCAAATCTCTCACTGTAAAGATTAATGGGTTCGTGCATATAACATGTTTAGCACAATGCCCAACCATGCTAAGTGCTCAATAATGTTAGCTGTTAATAGTTTTATCTTATGTTCCTTTTTTTTTAATGTTTATTTTATTTTTGAGAGGGAGGGAGGGAGGGATGGAGAGAGAGGAGAGAGAGAATCCCAAGCAGGCTCCACACTGTCAGCACAGGGCTCTACTCGGGGCTCCAGCTCACGAACTGTGAGATCATGACCCAGGCCAAAATCAAGAGTCAGACGCTTAAGCGACTGAGCCACCCAGGAGCCCCTCATCTTGTGTTCTTTCTTCTTTACTTCCCATGTTCAGTTAGTTCCCAAGTCCTGACAACACTACCTTCTTTCCTTTCTTTTTTTTTAACTTTCTTTTCTTTTAAAGATTTTTATTTTTATGTAATCACTACACCCAACTTGGGGCTCAAACTTACAACCCCAAGATTGAGAGTCACGTGCTCCACTGACTGATCCAGCCAGGCACACCCACCTTCTTTCTTTACTTAACTATCTTTTTTTTCACATCACTGCCTTTATACAGAGTGGAGGAAATATAACGAAATGATAGGAAAATACATAAAAAGAACAGGTCCATTTGAAAAAAGAGCCAATAAAACCTCAAAAACTGTCTTGGAATTAAAAACTCAATAGATATCATAAACATCAGCTTAGACACAGAAAAAGAAAGATTCCATTTTTAATTCCATCTTAAATTTTTGTACATTTTTATAAGGAAACATGCAAAAGGATCCACTGCAACACTGTTCGAAATAGTGAAAAACTAGAATCAATAGCAAGTGTACGAAATATAATGGTGTATTTTTACAATAAAATACTATTCAGAAGTTAAAATAAATGAACCAGATTTACATCTACAAATTTGTATGAATGTTTAATACATTAAGTAGTGAAAAACATAAGTTACAAAAAAGATGAAGTATTATGCCATTTATGTAAATTTCTAAAACTCAAAATACAACACTCAGCAGTTTGTTCATTTACATATATTGAAAATGTGTAAACATGGATCAGAAGGCTATGCACCAGCTGTAGAATGCTCCTTACCCTAGGAGAGGAGCGGCAGGGAATGGGGGAGCGACGACTAGGATTGTAAGAGCTTCAACGGTATCAACAATACTTTATAACAAAAAGTTTTAAATTGGTGCAAATATAGCAAAGATACTCCATAGATTATTTTCAGTTCTGCAAACGTGTCAGGGTCTTCCTCTCCCTTCCCCTATCCCATGCTTTTGCATCGGCCAGCGTTCACCCAGAGAAGGAGAGCCAATAGAATATGTATTTTTTATTGACAGTATGACCCAGTAATTTCATTCCTAGGTATATACCCATAGGAATTGAAAGCAGGAGTCAGGCAGCTAGTATGCCAATGTGCATTGCAGCATTATGCACCATAGCTAGAAGATGGAAACAACCTGTGTCCATCACTGGATGACTAGACAAACAGAATATGCTGTATCCAGGGCACCTGGGTGGCTCATTCGGTTGAACATACAACTTTGGTTCAGGTACAACTCTTGTGGTTCGTGAGTTCGAGCCCCACATGGGGCTTGCTGCTGTTAGCACAGAGGACCCCCGCTTTGGATCCTCTGTCCCCCCCTCTCTCTGCCCCTCCCCTACTGACATCCTCTCTCTCTCAAAAATAAATAAACATTTTTAAAAAAAGAACATGCTGCATCCACACTTTGGAATATTATTCAGCCATGAAAGGGAATGAAGTAATGATACATACTATAACATGGATGAACTTTGAAAATTTATGCTAAATGAAACAAGATAGATACAAAAGGACAAATATATGATTCCACTTAGGTGAAATATCTAGAATAGGCAAATTCATAGACAAAAAGATTAGATGTTACCAGGAGTTGGGGAGGAGGGGGAAAGAGAAGTTATTGCTTAATGGTTCGTTTCTGTTGGTAGCGGTGAAAAAGTTTTGGAAATGGCCAGTGACGATGGTCTCACAGCACTGTGAGTGCAGTTAATGCCACTGAATCATACATTTAAAATTATTAAAACAGCAAATTTTGTTATATGTATTTTACACAGTTTTAAAAATTCATAATATAATAAAAATCATTGAACTATATACTTTTAAATGAGGAAATTATTTGGTATGTGAATTATATCTCATTAAAGCTGGTGGTTTTAAGAGATTTATTGAAGATATTGGCTTGTGCACTTGTGGAAGCTTGACTGGGCAAGTTTGGAATGGGGTGCAGGCCCTTCCGAAGGGCAGCTTGGAACTCCCAGCCAAGGGCTGATGCCACTATCCATAGGGGAAGGGGAAAGGGATTTCCTTTTTTTTCCAGGGAAGCCTGTTCTGCTCTTAAAGCTTTTCACTTTATTGGACCAGGCCCACCCAGAAGATTATATAAGAAAGTCTTCCTTACTTGAAGTAACATGATTATAGATTTTAGTCACATCTACAAAACAACACTCACACCAACACCAGATTACTGTTTGAGCTGAATAACTGCCTGTAGCCTAGCCAAGTTGACAGATGTAAGTGACCATGGTATCGTGGTTTACGTTATGGGTACATCTCCCTCCTGTCCTTGACACCGATGTGCATTCAAATTGCAAACTCAACAGGGTTCAATAGAATCCAAAAGTACTACGGAAGCATTTTGAAAAATATAAAATGATTTTTAACATGTGATATGAAAATTATTAGTATAATTACCCAGTGGCTTTTAATGTCCCCTGACAAAAGATGTGAACTAATGTATTTTAAAGTGTCTGCCATAAATTCTTCATTTGCCCTTAAAATAAAGTCTCTGTACCAGGCTTTGAGCTTCTGTTGAGGATATTAAAATTAATAAGGCACAACACTTGCCCTCAGAGAGTTTACTCCTATTTAAGTAACAGTGAAACGCAATTCTTTCTTAGTCAGTAGAGGCTGGACTCCATTGACCGGGTCTGCCCTACAGTCCACCCGGGTTCAGATGTCTGTGATGCAGCCTGTACCCATTGGCTTCCGAACCTTAGGCATCAGGGTATACGAGTTGGAAAACTCAACAGTAAGAAATGGAAATCTTACTCTTTCAGAAAGATTACAGCCATTTCTTTCTGGCATAATTCTTCCCATGAAAAGCTTCCCAAGGCAGAACTCCTTCAAAGAAGCAGAAGCTAGACATCTGTTTCTAATTGAGATGTAAGAAAACCATGGTCCCGACACCTGGGGTAACTGATGATACCGACCTATTTATCTCCTTGGCTGCATTTCATACCTTTCCGTGCATTCTTGTTCCTGTGCTTCTTTTCCCTTCTTTTATACCTCTCTTTTCCTCTCCTCTTTTCCTTTCCTCCTGCCTTTTCATGCCTTGGGGCCCCTCATCTCTCTGTGGTCATTGTTAAACCTCCCGGTCACACTCCTTGTTAAAGAGAATGCCACATTCATTCTCTAACCTGAAGGGTAAAGGGAAGAAAATTAAAAAAAAAAAAAAAAAAAAGCAAAGAAAAGGAAAGAAAAACGCTCTTCGAGGTGACGTGGTAAGAAATGGGAAGTCCTAAAGTTCAGTTTTCCTTTAGTTTGTTTGGTGGTGTAATTTTTTAGTGATGTTCAATAATGTAATCACAAAGCACCAATGACTTCATTCTTTTAAGAAACTTCATGAAAAGACAACCACTACTATAATGTTGCAGCATATTTTTTTAAAGTTTACGAGTTCCTTTTCCCCATTTTTGCTGCCTTTAATTATCGAATGTCTTTGAAAAAAATCAATAATTTGCAAACTGAAACTGTACAATCTCCACCCTTATTGAGCATCAGACAGCATGCAGTCATGCGTGTAAACTTAATTGTGAACAAATAATTCAGAATTCTATTAAAATTAATTTAATTATGCTCTCAATGTTCTTCTATTGACGGAATGTATACATAAGTCCTTTAGGATAATAACAGGAGTTGTGAAGTCTAAGTCATGGGAGCAAAAAGTTCTTGGTTGTTGTTGTTTAAATCATTTAATTTTTTACCCTTGTCAGAAACCATGCTGTCCACGTCAGCGGTTTCATTGCCATTCGAGAGGATAAACTGAGGCAAACGTACTATTAAGCCAGGAGCTTTGTACCAAACATTACAACATATTCCTGTATCATTTGCCTTCTCTGCATCGAAATATCAGTGCAATGCTGTATGCTGTTAGGCAATGCAGAATCCCAGCACTGCATAGTCCCTGACATTTTAGTTGAACAAATACCCACAGGACCCTCCCAGGTGGATGTAACTTGGCTCTGGGCAATTAGTGTCCAAAGCCACATTAATGTTGTCTTCCTGAATCTGCAACTTGACAGTCTGATAAACAATAGCACTGAGAGAGGTGTGAACTTCCACTATTTATCTCAATGGGCTGTTAACTTTGAAACCTAATTATGATCACTTAAATGCCAACACTGTTAATCATTTCACTGCTGATCACTGTACCAGAAACATCCAGCCACAGTAATATGCTTCTTCCTGGGGCTGCCGGACTCAATTGCCATGCCCTGATGTGCTTTTTCAGAATGTCCTCTTGTTAGTAATGTCAACCTTCGACTGTTTAAATGGGTATATTCAGTACTTGAGCCCTTGGGTAAGCAAAGCACCTATTAATCCATTTAAAACAAAGAAAAGAAATGGATATCTGCTGTTGTTTCCTTTTGTTTGTTGGATTTTAAACACTGGGATTGATGAGTTTTCCTTATAGTAATCTCTCAAATCCCATGAGTCCTTATGGAAATCTAAATTCTTTGGAATATCTGGTCATCACTGGGGACAATGTAAAACAGGAGAGAGGGTGATTTTCCAAAGTCGCTGGGGCAAATTCACAGTATAATTGAATCTGAGAAATTTTCAAAATCATAGACTCCAACCTCCCACGTAAGGAGGGAGTCATTTGAATACTTTCTGAGTTAGGCAACTCACTGCCTCACACAGGAACCCGTTCCATTACTTGCCTAGGTTTGCTTCTTAGCAGGTTCTTTGTTGTATTCAGGGTAATTCTCCTTTGTATAATATTTGTCCTCTGGCCCTAATTCACTTATTGCACAGAAAATGTCCATCCTCTCATCTGTCTTATGTTTTTCACATCCTCTCGTCCGTCATATTTTTCACCCATCCTAAATGCCAGCAGTTCATTCGTAATGGCCTCCTCTATTGCATACCTGTTATGAGCCATGCTCTTTACATGTGTTAACTCATTTAATTATCAAAACCCCATGAAGTAGTCATTTTATTGCTATTTTACAAATTAGGAAATTAAAACTCAGGAAGATTACGCAAACATAGTCCACTAGTGTGGGACTCACATGCAGCCACGTTCCCCCACAAGGCCCAACATAGACATAACCGAGCATGGCATTTTTCCCCACCGAGCGCAGATGCAGTCAAGATTCATTTCAACTTAGGACTCTAGGCAGCCCTTGTATACCTATCAATTGACCAAAAGAATAGCCCAATTTGTCATCCTAGTAACCAACTTTGGTTACTAATCTGTTTATATTAATAATATACTGAACGGCATATGACAAATTTCAGATGTGATGAATACAGTTAAGTTAGGATGAATAAACTGACAAAGGATTTACGATGAGAAAAATGTGCAACAGCCAAGTAAAAGACCATTATTAGACAAAAAGTAAGCATTTACTGAAAGTATAAGTCCAGGTGGGGTTGATGCTGGCAGGTGGGGTCTGAGGACCCAGAGGGGGTTCCCGCAGGACTAGTCAAGAAGGTCCTTGGCTTCAAATGTTCATCAATGGATGAATGGATAAAGAAAATGTGGCATACATATACAATGGAGTATTACATGGCAATCAAACTGAATGAAATCTTGCCATTTGCAACTACGTGGATGGAACTGGAGGGTATTATGCTAAGTGAAATTAGTCAGAGAAAGACAAAAATCATATGACTTCACTCATATGAGGACTTTAAGAGACAAAACAGATGAACATAAGGGAAGGGAAACAAAAATAATATAAAAACAGGGAGGGGGACAAAACAGAAGAGACTCATAAATATGGAGAACAAACTGAGGGTTGCTGGAGGGGTTGTGGGAGGGAGGATGGGCTAAATGGGTAAGGGGCACTAAGGAATCTACTCCTGAAATCATTATTGCACCAAAGGCTAACTAATTTGGATGTAAATTTTAAAAGATTAAAAATAAAATTAAAAAAAAAAAAAAAAGAAGGTCCTTGGCTTCATGCAGGATGGAAATCAAACGTGAGCCAGCAGGAGGTGACAGTTTACTGAAGATATAGAGATACAGACAGAGCAATCAGGAGACTCAGAAAGGAAAAGAGGGAGTCTCATCTTTGTTCAGGGTCTGGAGGTTTTTATTGACGATTGTGGTCTGGGACACATGCCCTCTTAGGCACCCAGGAAGTGGTCAGAATGAGGACAAGGTCAAACTGTCAATCATAAGTCACTTATTCCCTGACACCAGGGGTCTTGGTAACGAGATGTCTAGTACCAGTGGTCCAAAATATGCATATGACAGCTTCATTTGGTCATTCTCACCTGGGCCTTCCTTAGATGTACATTATCTACTCTAGAGAAATCATTAACTCTTTGTCTCTTATAAGGAGGACATACACTATTTGCATTCTGAGGCCTGTGTAGAATGGGGTGGGGGTGCAGGTCTTAACAAGAATAGAAGCCAGAGAAGAAGCAAAGGGAAAAAAAACCCCAGCTTTTTCTCTCATGGGGTCCCTTTAGTATCCCTGTCTCTTGGCCTTAAAGGTTATGCAATTTGATGATGTACGACACTCAGAAATTCAATAGGTAAAATCTAAAAGGAAAAGAAAATTGGCTCCTTCCCATTCCAGAAGGAACATAATGGTCATTTGTTGCAGTTTAGAAGAGGACTGCATAATATGAATTATTTTGCCCAGAAAAATCACCTAAAAATCAGTGGGTGTTGCTTCACACTTGAAAGAAAAAAGATGATGCAAGAAAAACAAAAAGGAAGGAAGGAAGGAAGGAAGGAAGGTAGGTAGGAAGGAAGGGAGGCCTGCACCTGTCTTCGCTACAGGCTAAGGCAGGGTTTCATTTTAACTTATGTAAAGTAGGAATACACTAGAAAGAAAAAAAATCAGCAAGTGGAAAGAGGTCCCCTGGGAAATAAAAGTTCTTACCTTCCCTAAGGCAAATACAGAAAATAGCCTAAATATTTACCTTTCCAATGAGCTCTCCCTCCCCAGTCAGAGGCCTATTTAATCCCACAGAACAGGTTTAGGGCAGTGGGTAGCAAAGTGCACTCCTCATACCAGCAGTAACAGTGTTATCTGGAAACAGAAGTGCAGATTTTCAGCCACACTCCAGACCAAATGAACCTGACACTCTTGGGGTGGCTTGTGAGACTAAAAGAGCAAACCCTTTCAGGGGATTCAGATGTTCACCAAAGTTTGAGAACTACTGGTCTATGGAAGTCTATAGTAAATGCGCCAGGACTGGCCCAGCTGAAGCCAATTTTGCCGTTATTTGAAACCAGCTACCTCGTTCTCTGCAACCGTTACCATTAATCCAATTGCAAAATTAAAAAGAAGGAAATCCATGCACTCATATTTGAAATCTGTGCTCTAATGCGCCACTGACCAGACCCTGCCTGGGAGCCTGCATATTTTGGCTACTTTTTCACACAGTGTCCTGAGTAAGCCCTGTGCCTGAGCTGCTAAGCAGAAAATTTAGGGAGAGATTAAATATGTGCCTGAAATTTTAAATAATTTGAATAAAACCTTGGGTTCAACCTTTCGAGTGTATGCCTGTTGCATGAAATTAGGTAAACATTCCTAAAATCTGCTGAAAATTGTGGAAAACCCAAATTCTTTGAACTCTGAGAACACATAGTATTCAGAATCATTTTATTTAAGTAAAATTACTACGCTTTGTACGTTCTAATAATCACTTTTTCTTAATAAACTAAAAGCTTGGTTTCCCCAATAAACTTCTAAGATTCTCCCAAACAAGTGTCACTTATTCCAGAATGGCTCCTCTTCTCAAATCCCATAACTTTTGACACTAGATAGGTTCTGATGTTAATAGATGCATGTCAAGCACGAAAGTAACAACAAACTCAGAGTGAGTGAACTTGCCCTGTGTTTATTTTATCCATTAAAATGAGTCCACATCCCTTAAGGGCACCAACCAAGACAACCCAGCAAAGTGCCCTTCTATTTTGCAAACTTAAGTTGGAAGCCCTACTTCAAGGTATTCTTAATCAGAACCAGTTTCTAGGGGCGCATCGACTTTGGCTCAGGGCATGATCTCACGGTTCATGAGATCAAGCCTCACATCAGGCTTGCTGTCAGCACGGAGCCAGCTTCACTTTGGATCCTCTGTCCCCTTCTCTCTCTGCCCCTCCCCAGCTCGCGTGCACTCTCTCTCAGAAATAAATAAAACATTTTAAAAGAAAGAAAAGAAAAATGAGAAAAAAGAACCGACGAGGGACCATAAGGCAAGCTGAGAGCAACTCACAAGCTAACAACACCTCCCTCCAACCCCTGCAGGTGGGATATGCGTTATATTCCTCATGACATTCCTCAGACACTCCCAGCTGCCCAGAACAAAGGAAAGGAAAGAAAACAAATGGTTAAACTGATAGACATCACAGTCATGCAGGACATGAGTATCGGTTTACAGATGTCTTAGTAAATTACAAGAAAAAGGCAATATTGTCAATAGCCTAATCTCTGGAAACCTATAGACTCAGTTCCTGGAGCCCCAATATCACCTTCACCTCCACAGTGTTGTGGGGAACAAAAGCAAGAAGGAAATGGCAGTTACCATTAAGTTTCTCTATAACCTGCAGCCCATTGACAAATACTTGAGTCAAATACAGAGTCTAACATTTCTCCAGGACCCCTCTACTGTCCTAATGTTAATGCCTTACTGGGGGGGGGGGGGGGGGGGAAACAACCTTACTGGATAATAGCAAGACCCCAGGCATCTTATGAGTCCTCATTAGCATATCAAAGTCTTTCTGGAGGCCTCCCTTTTGCCTTTACCTCCCCCAGTTCCATAGTATATAACCAGTCACTCTTCACAACCTCAGTGCAGCTCTTTCTGCCCACGGGTCCTGTCCCAGTGCTTTAATAAAATCACCTTGTTACACCAAAGATTTCTTCAAGAATTCTTTCTTGGCTTGGCTGTCAGCTCCAGACCCCCACCATTCCAAAACCTCATCAGAACTACATTTCTAGGCTATCATGTATACATTTTATTTGTTATCTAACAGAGATACACTACCATCTTCTAAGGCTATTCATTAAACTTCTTTTATTTTATTTTTTATTAATATTTTTATTTTTATTTTAGAGAGAGAGAGAGAGTGGGGAAGAGGGGCTAAGGGAGAGAGAGAATTCCAAGCAGGCTCCACAATACTCAATGAGGAGCCCAGCACTGGGCTCAATGTGGGGCTTGCGTCGGGGCTCCATCCCATGACCCTGGGATCATGACCTAAGCTGAAATCAGGAATCGGATGCTCAATTGACTGAGCCACCCAGGTGCACCATTATATAAACTTCTTGAAAAGATAATTCAGAACAAGGTAGTCAGTGCCTCTGCTCACAAGACAAACGGAAATGCAAGAGATCCTTGGAGGATTCTCTCCCAACAATAACGAGGGCTACAGGCAGTGGAAGAGACAGTCTTTCCAGGCTCAAACCACAGTTCTTAGGTACATTACTTAACTTTTTCACCTGTTTCTTAATCCATACAATGGAGATAATGATAGGAAGCCTTTCAGAGGGTTGATGTGCAAAATAAATGACATAATACCTAATACATGTAAAACATTTTATATAATGCCTGGTTCAGAGTAAGCATTTAAATGTTATTATTACATTTCTGTTATCACCACGGCCAGAAGTATTGAGGGGAATATCCTCAGATGTCACAGAATTCCCCATTATAATAGGCCCCTAAATTTTCCAAACCCTAAACAAAATGCAACTATAAAAAAATTTACAGAGCGTGATACATGATCTACATGAATTATGAAAAAACAGAGTTCAATTTATTATAACATTTCAGTGTCATATACAATATATTTCTTATCAAAAAGGAACCAACCCAAAATAAGTACCATCTTGTGGAAAAACCAAACCCTATCACGTTTTCTCCTCCTTTGCCACCACACCCAATACTAAGACTGAGAGAAACTCACATAGTATATTTGAATTTCAGCCAAGTACTCAGTAGGGTTCTGTCCTGGTGTCCTTATGGACAAGATGCAGAAGTCTTGTCTAGAAAGAAATCTGGCCCAGAAGAAAAAGCAGCTTGGTAGCTTTGTGGGAGGCTGAACATTCAAGCAAAGAACTTCAAGTAATTAGAGGCAACTGGGTTACTGGTACTGCCATTCAAGTAATTAGAGGCTCTTACTGGGTAAGAGCATAGAGTTAGATGTGGAATCAAAAATGAAGACCATCACTTGCTAGCTGTGTTTCCGTCATTAAAGGTTAAATGTGGTAATACATTCAAAGAATCATTTGTAATACCAGGTACCTGGTAGATGTTCCATAAGTTGTTTTCCTTCTATTTCCCCCATTAAGTGATCCATATCATCCCACGGGAAATTCTTCAAGGCTTGAGAGCTTTGTTCTCAGCCCCATCCTCTCCACATTTCCAATCAATTATTTGGATGAAGGTGTCAGTGGCACAAAGCTGGGCGAAACAGGTAATACTCTGGATGGCTAAATTAGTATCAAGAACTCTGAACAGCGTCGGAAATTTGGCCTATTTCAAAATCACAGGATAACATTAAATAGAGATAAATATAAAATCCTCTACTTGGTTCCAGGTTCCAAAAGCTTAACTCTACAAATTACATGATAGAGAAACTCAGATTTGTGTTAAAAAAAAAAAAAAAAAAAGTAGAATATGACTCAGAGTTGAATACGATTCAGTGTTTTTGCAAAAAGTAAATTGTGGAGGTCTTTAAATACCAGGCTACGGGGCTGTGACAGTCCAATCTGTTTTCCAGATTCCAACTTTACTTAAATCCTAGAAATTTTTTGTGCAGGGGAACCATATCTAATAGTATTCGATTGCTGCCTATTTTAATACACTTTACATTTCCTGAGTGGCATTTGGCAAGCAGTCCCCTTGCATTCAGCTGGGGGAACTTGAAACAGAAGGCCTTTCAAAGAGATTCCACTGGTATCAACCAGAGTCACCCTGGAGGGATGGAAGGCACCTTCCTTCCCCTCCAAGGCTGAGCGCTCTCCCTTGTCCTCACCAACCTCCCCTGCTGATGCTGCTCAAAAGCCATCCTTATATTCTCCAATTATTAAACAATTTCATTAAAGAAATTAAATTACATTTAAATTATTGACATTTAAAAAGACTTCATGTTAATAATATCAAATAGGAAAGAGAGAAAAGGACATACTTAAAAACCAATTATCTTGACTAAATTCAATCTTACTATTTCCCTGCAATTCATAAAATGATTCCAGCTGTGTTTCTTTTAGTTTTTGCTGCTAGGAGTACTTCAGTGAATAGTCCCAGACCTATACTATGTCTTTCTTGATTCCCCTTAGGAATCTTTATAGCAAAATCTCCAGTTTTTCCTCTCTGAAACTTCAGAGGGATCACGTGATAAATTCAAAAGACTGTAGCGCTATTGTTAGAAATACAAAGGGCAATGGGCCTGGATCTCCCTTCTGAGTTTAGGAAGCGCTGACTTCAGATTCTAGAGCCCGAGGCAAGAGGAGCTGCCTCGCATCCCTTCCCCAACCATAAATTCGTGCTTCTGGTTATGCTCTTCCTGATTCCCTGATCCCCTACATCCTGCCTGCTGTATCATTGAGCTCTCGTGCCTGATAATTGCTGGCTCAGATATTCCCTGGACTCTGGAGACAACCTTATCTTCATCCTGGGGATTTGGGGCATTTTAGGGCAATACTGCAATTCTTCAGCATTAACGCAGCCTAACTTCCAGTCTTCCCAGCGCCGCGTGTCCCAGTATGTTGGCTTCTGATTCCAAAAGTCCCAAGCTATGTTAGAGTCTGTTTGGTTCCCCTGTGTCTGAATCCCTTTCCTCACAGCGTGACCACCTTCTTGGTCCCTCTTGACTGGGATTGTCTTTCATTCTGTAACTCATCTCTCATCCACTCCCCAAAAGCCACTGCTGTTCTGCCTTGGACACTTGTACGTGGTGAGAGGTTGGAGGGCTACAATCTGTTTGCTGAGCTCCCCCACACCACCCAATGGATCCATCCTTTGTTTTGTTTTAGAGAAACCAGTGTCTCCCTATTTACCAAACTCACAGACAAACCTTAGTTCTCATTTTCCTCTGTCCTTTTTCAGTATCTAACATTGTTGAACACCCCTCTTCTATGATCTTCTTTCCTACCGTAGACAAATCACTGTCTCTCCAGCTCTCAAATATATATTTCATTTTGCAATTATAGTGACACCATCCTCTTAGGCACTCATTAAAAATCTGAGTCTTCCAAGAATTCCTTCCATCCAGTCCATCCCCATATTAATCCGTCACAAATCCTGTTGATTTTAACTCCTGGCAGCCTGCCCCTTCTCTTGATCATCTCCTCCATTGCCTTATTTCAGTTCTTAGACTTTTGCAAGAGTTTCCTACCAGCCTCTTCCCGCCCCCCCCCCCCCATTTCATCCTCCATCTTGTTGTCAGAGTCATATGTCACAGGTCATGCCACGGGAAGATCCACGTTTTGGGGAGGCTGAAGATTTTCCAATTAAGAGTGCCCTCCATAAAATAAAGTATTTCTTTTTTAAACTTGACCAAAACATACGGGCTTGGGCACATTGCTCAGGACCTTCCCAGGGTCTTGGAAAGGTCTATGCAGATGAGGAGCTCTGAAGATTTAACATGATTACCTTCATGATAAATGCATGTATGTCCAGCAAATGCCAATCCTACAATGAAAACATTCAGAGGCTCCCCAGTAGCAAAGGGATGGTATTCAAAGTATTTTGCAAACACCTATCTGGTTATCACTACAGTTGTATATCTTTTCACTTCCTGTGACATATCCTGCATTCCAATCTCTTAAAAGTGTTACCGTTCTCTAAATACAAGATGACTTTTCATCCCCCAATACTTTTCTACAAGCTGTTCCTGTATCTGTAATGTTTTGCCTTCTTAACCTGGCCTTAACCTTAACCTTTCAAGGAACAGGCAACTTCTACCTCATTTACCTTATTTGTGCCGGCTTCCCAATATGATTTTGTCATTTGTCTCTACTGGATTCATAAAACTTTTTCTTTACCTATATTCTAATACAACCCATTATATTATAATCGTTTAGATTTTGCTTCCATCACAGGATTGTGAGGAAGAGGCCATGTTTTATTCATTTATATTCATAGCACATAGTATAGTGTTGTCCCATAGAAGGCACTTAATTAATGCTTAATGAATGAGTAAATAAATGATTCTAGGTCTGATACTTCCTGTTTCAAAACTCACAGACATCATGCTCTGTTCAGCTTACTTATGACTCCTTTCTGAACCACTCTGATGGATACCAACTTCTAGGACTCGTACCTGCTGCCCATCATATGCCTTAAATAACTTTATCACCTGCCTGGATTTCCTGCTCTCAATTCTTAAATCCATTTTTCTATTCCCTAAGCACAAGCTCTAGCCTGATGAAGATATCTTTTTAGGTGTGTGTCTCAGACATTGTACTAAGCACTATTTTCTATCCGTTCATTATTCACAGCAAATAATGTCACAACATAAGAGAGAGAGGAGATGACTAGAACAACTACCAGAATAATTCGTGGTAGTTATTGTAATGTGACTGGAATGCGAACAAGCATGACAGTAATTGGGGAAGTGACTCCATCCTGTCTGGAATATATATATTTTTTTCAGTTTGGAAAAGTTTTCTAGTTAAAAAAAGCTGAAAATCACTTCTGCTTTTGCCTATGGGCTTTTTCATAAATTTGGTCATTGCATTGGCCCCTTCTCCCAGGCTTGGTCAGTGAATTGAGCTAAATGATATACTGATTGAGATCAGGTCTCCCACAGCTTACTCCTTGGAACCAGCTATCTTTATATTAAAACATTTTTGAGAAACAATTATCCTTTAAACTGTATAATGGTAATGAGTATGCATAGTAAAGAATGACTATTCTAAAGAATATGTCAACTTCACCTGTCTGGAGCTCTCAGGCAGTTGTCTGTCTTCAGGCATTTGGAATCTCAGTGCAGCCTCTTACAGCCATGTGAATGTGTTCAACTTCTTGGACATGTTATTTCACCTCTCTGAGCCTCTTTGCTCATCTGAGGGTAAACTTGAGATTAAATAAGATGAATATAAAGCACTTAATGCAGAGTTTGTTAAATTTTGTTTTTATTACTATTAACCTTTCTGCCCTTGGCTAAACACATACACACACACACACACACACACACACACACACCCCCCACTGCTTTATAGGTTGACTTAAATGCCTATCAAATAAATATCTTTATTCTGACTGCAGCTGGACAAATTTGCACAATTTAAATGTGGGACTATGGATTTTAGCTCCACGTGTATGCAAAGCCAAAACATACTAGTGAAGGAAAGGATCAAAGTGTAAAATCCTAGAGAAAATATATGAGATAAATAGAAGTTTGTATTGACCATCAATATAAAAAATTTTTAATGTTTATTTATTTTTGAGAGAGGCAGAGTGTGAGTGGGGGAGGGGCAGAGAGAGAGAGAGGGAAACACAGAATCTGAAGCAGGCTCCAGGCTCCGAGCTGTCTGCACAGAGCTCTACGCGGGGCTCACACCCACGAACCATGAGATCATGACCTGAGCCAAATATGAACGCTCCACCGACCGAGCCACCCAGGCACCCCTACCATCAATATAAAATAGCTACTAGAAAAATTGTTCCTGGTTATAATTGTTAAACTATCACATGCATTTGTTCATAAACATCTACTCAAAAGTTTTCAGCACTGCATTTGGACTCTGCAAGCACAACAGAATCCTCACATTACATAAACAACAAGGTCCTGTGATTGACCAAGTGATGTTCAAGATAGAAAAATATTCCTGATTTTAACTATCTTTTAAAATTTTTCGTGTTTATCTGGCTAAATTCAATTGAAGATGTAATTTTAGAACTTTGGATACATGTCTTGTTTTGTACAAGGGTTTTTGAAAGCTACTGTGATCAATTAGCATACTCCTATTAATGGACACATATTTACATCCACTGGTAAGATCTGGCTCTTATGCTTTAAAAGCTGAAGCAAAGCAAGCACAATCAAAACTGATCCTACACAAGTTTTACCACTACTTTTGTAACCACCCCCACTGTGAGTGGTATCCAGTTTTCCCAGGAGATCTCATGCAGGGAGAGGCTTTTGTGAAGCAATTCTCTCTGCAGAGTCACCAGAGTAGGCAAGCCAGCCATGAAAAGAGTGTTGAGATCAGCCTAGGGTGTGCACCAAGAGGGAAGATTTCACTGCTCAGGAATAGATACTCCTAAAGATGCAAGTTAAACAGAAACCGAAAAACTATCCATAATAGGCTGAAAGTTATTTTCAAGAATTTGCCTGAACATTTTGAACAAAAAAACCTAGATCTTTAAGAAATAATGAAACCCAAATTGTGTAAACCTCATTTGCCTTAAAATGAAAGCTTCTTTGAGCAAAGGATACCCCATAGCTTAGGAGATACTGCATTTTCCTTAAAATTTATCCCATAGTGTTAACTGCCTTAAAATTTTTATGGACTAGAGAGGAGAATAAGCAAATGTACTCCAGAGTGCCAATGAAAGATGTTTGGATTTCATCCTTCTTTATTATTATTATTATTTTTTTTTTTTGGCTTAAGTCCCTGAGTGATAATGTTCACTCAGATTTCAATCATCAAATATTTATCAGGACTATATCTTTTTAGAAAAAGTCAGATATCATATGTTTTCACTATATGTGGATCTTGAGAAACTTAACAGAAAAACCATGCGGGAAGAGAAGGGGAAAAAAAAATAGTTACAAACAGGGAGGGAGGCAAACCATAAGAGACTTAAATACAGAGAACAAACTGAGGATTGATGGGAGGGTGGGGGAGAAAGGAAAGTGGGTGATGGGCATTGAGGAGGGCACTTGTTGGGATGAGCACTGGGTGTTGTATGTAAGCCAATTTGACGATAAATTATATTTTAAAAAAAGAATATATTTTCTATGAGGTGAAACAGAGTGATTTTTCAGGATATATTTTTAAGTTTAAAAACCAAGATACAAAAGAATGTATATAGTATGTTACCTTTGTGTGATAAAAAGAGAAAATAAGAATATATAATTTTTTTGCCAAAAAGAAACACAGAAATTCTAAACCAGAAACTAATAAATTTTATGACATAATAAGGGTGGGGGACAGGATGTGTCAGGGAAAGGAATGGGAATGAGACTTCACTCAGTATACCTTTTTTATATTATATTGGATTTTCAATTATGTAAATATTTTACATACTCAAAAACTAAAATTAAATCAAAAAGTATGAAAAAGTGCTGGAATATAAACAAAAACAAAAGAAGCAAATGCTTATCAAATTGATGAAATAGTAAAATAAACAAACATCACAGAGAACAGAATTAATTCAAATAACTTTTAAATTTTTTTTTTTTTCCAACGTTTTTTATTTATTTTTGGGACAGAGAGAGACAGAGCATGAACGGGGGAGGGGCAGAGAGAGAGAGAGAGACACAGAATCGGAAACAGGCTCCAGGCTCCGAGCCATCAGCCCAGCGCCTGACGCGGGGCTCAGAGCCTGACGCGGGGCTCGAACTCACGGACCGTGAGATCGTGACCTGGCTGAAGTCGGACGCTTAACCGACTGCGCCACCCAGGCGCCCCTCAAATAACTTTTAAACATAGTATACCGACCATAAATTTTTGTGGGATATATTATAAAGACAAAAAACTACAAAGTAATCTTATGCTTTACTTGTGGATTTAGAGTGATATTGGTATTGTAATTTTCTAATCATTTTATGTATATTGTAAGAAAACAAATAAGGAAATCCATTAATGTTATCAGGAATACAGATTTTTGCTGTACAAACTTAAAAGATGGTAAAGAATATGATACTGTGTGTTAAATGCAAATTCGAAATTTCTCAAGGATATTTCTTACCTACTTCCATTAAAGTGATATAGAATAGTGTTTTACAGAGTGAGCTCTGTTTCCCTATGTTAGAATCATATAAGGTATTTTTTGGAAATGCATATTTCTAGGCCTACTGACAGACTTACTTAGAATCACTGAGAGTAGAATCTGAAAAAATAAATTTTTAATTAAACTTTTGATATTGAGATAATTATACGTTCACACACAATTGTAAGGAATAAGAGATCCCACTTACCCTTTACCCAGTTTCCCCAATGCTAACATCTTACAAAACCATAATACAGTGTCACAAGCAGGACACTGACATTGACACAGGCAAAATACAAAATATTTACATCATTTCCAGGATTCCTCATGGCCACACCCACTTACATCCTGTTCTCTTCCCCCCATCCCTAACTCTCCCCCTTTGTTAACCTCTGGCAACCCCTACTCTGTTCTGTGTTTCCATAATTTTGTCATTTCAAGAACGTTCTATAAACAAATTCATACAGTATTATGACCTTTTGGAATGGGCTTTTTCCAGTTAGCATAATTCTTTGGAGATTTATCCAAGTTGCTATATGTACTAATAGTTCATTCTTTTTTATTGCTAAGTAATAGCATATGGCGTGGATGTACCAAAGTGTGTTTAAACACTTACCCCTTGAAAACATCTAAGTTGTTTCCTGTTGGAAGTTATTAACAATAAAGCTACTATAAACATTGATGTACACGTTTTTGTGTGGACATAAGTTTAATTTCTTGGATATATGCCCATGTTTAATTAAAAAAAACAAAAACAAAAACTGTTTTCCAGAGAGGCTGTATTCTTTTTATGTTCTCACCAACAATGTACGTGATCCAGTGTCTCCACACCCTTGAAAGCACTTGGTGTTATTGAAAGCACTATTTTCTAGTGAAAAAACCCTTCTGATAGTCATTGTGGTTTTAATTTGCATATCTCTAATGACTAATGAATATTAGTACACGAATATTTTTTCATGTACTTACCATATATATATCCTCTTCAGTGAAATGTCTCTTCATATATTTTCCCCATTTTATTTTACGGGTTTTTTAAGAAAGCATTTTTTACTTAACTGTTGAGTTGTGAGAATTCTTTGTATACTTCCAAATACTAGCTCTTTGTCAGAAATGGTGTTTGTAAATGTTTTCTCCCAGCCTGTATCTTGCCGTTTAATTCTCTTTACATGGTCTTTTGCAGAGCAAAAGGTTTTAGTTTTGGTAAAGTCCAATTTATCTACATTTCCCTTTTTGGATTCTGCTATTAATGTCAAGTCTAACAACACTTTTCCTAAAGATGCTGAAATTTTTATTCTATGATTTTTCTAAAAGTTTTAAGGTTTTATGTTTTATATTTAGTCAGTCATGCACTGTAACTTAATTCTTGGATAAGGTCTGAGTTTTAGGTCAAGATTTATTTCTTTGCCTACAGATGTACAGCTGCATCAACCATGGAATTGCTTTGGCACTTTTGTCAAAAATCAGATGAGCGTATTTGTGTGGGTCTATTTCTGGATTCTCTATTCTGTTCCATTGGTCTAAGTGTCTCTCCCTCTACCAATATAGTCTTTATTACTATAGCCCTATAACGAGTCTTGAAATTATATAGAATGGTTCCTCCCACTTCATTCTTCTCTTCCAGAATTGTTTTGGCTATTCCAGTTCCTTTCTCTTTCCATGTAAAAATTAGAATAATCTTGTTTATATCTACAAAAAATATATTGCTGGGCTTTTGAATATGAATTGCATCAAACATGTATATCAATTTAGGGAGATTGACGTCTTTATTATGTTTAGTCTTCCAATTTATGAACATGATAATCTATTTCTCCATTTATTTAGATCTACTTTGGTTTTCTTCTTAGCATTTTGCAGTTTTTAGGAAACAAATCCTGTACATGTTTTAAAAGAGATACATCTTAGGATTTCATGGGTTGCTTTGTTGTTGTTGTTGTTGTTGTTTTGAGTGATTGTTAATGGTGTGGTATTTTTAATTGAGGTGTCCATATGTTCATTGCTAAGATATTGTAGTACAATTGACTTTTGTGTGTTTATTTTGTGCTCCATGACTTCACTAATAGCCATATTATTTATAGCTATTTTTTAGATCCCTTTGGATTTTCTACTGATACAATCATGTCATGTGCAAATAAAGCCAGTTAGATTTCCTCCCTTCTGACCTAAATGCCTTTTATTTCCTTTTCTTGATTTATTGAATTGAATAGAATGTCCAGCATTATGTTGAGTAAGAGTGATAAAAGCAAATATCTTTGCTTTGTTCCCAAACTTAGGGAGAAAACATTCAGTCTTTCACCATCAAGTATAATATTATCTGCAGGTTTTTTGTAGACGCTCTTTACCACATTGAAGAAGTTCCTGTTACTCCTATTTTTCTGAGAGTTTTTATCATGAATGGGTATTGAATTTTGTCAAGTTCTTTTTCTGCATCCATGTATGATTATGTGTCTTTTACTCCTTAGCTTACTAATACAGTATATTACACTTACTGACTTTTGAATATTAAACCAACCTAGTATCCCTGAAATAGACCCCATCTGGTCATGGTGTACAATCTATTTTACACTGCAGAATTTGTTGGCTAATATTTTAAAGATTTTTGTATCTATGCTCATGAGGGATATTGTTCTGTATGTTTTTTGTACTGTCTTTAATTTGGTGTCAGGTAATACTAGCTTCTTAAAATGAATTAGTATGAGTACTAGTTCTGTTTTCCAGAGAGATTGTACAGAGTTGGTGTTAATTCTTCTTTAAATATTTTATAAAATTCTCTAGCGAAACCATCTGGGTCTATAGATTTATTTTTTGGGAGTTTTTAAATCACAAATTCAATTTATCCAATAGTTATAAGGCTACTCAAAAATCTATTTCATAGTAGGTGAATTGTGGTAGTTTGTGCTTTCAAGGAATTGGTCCATTTCATTTAAGTTGTTAAGTTTATGTGCGTCATGCTGTTTGTGGTATTTGTTTATTATCCTTTCCATATCTTCAGGGTCTGTAGTGGTATGCACTGTTTTGTTCCTGATATTAATAATTTGTATCTTTTCTCTTGGTTCATTCTTTCTTGCTTGCTTGCTTTCTTGCTTTCTTGTTTTCTTTCTTTCATCCACCTTGTTAGAGATTTCTCTTTTAGTGATCTTTCAGGAAACCAGAACTCTGTTCCACTGATTTTTCTCTATCACTTTCTATTTTCAGTTTCGTTGATTTTTTTACTCCTATCTTTATTACTTCCTTCTTTCTATCTGCTTTGAGATTATTTTGCTCTCCTTTTTAAAATTCTTAAACTGGGAACTAGATTATTGGTTTGAGTCTTTTCCTCTTTCCTAAGGCATGCATTTATTATCTTTAATTTCCATTTTAGCATTACCTTAGCTGTGCTCCTCACATTTTGGTATATTACATTTTCATTTTTATTCAGTTAAATTAATGTTTTTCTTTCCCTACAGATGTCCTCTTTGATCCATGGATTATTTAGAAGTGACCTGTTTAGTGTTCAAGTGTTTAGAAAGTTTCCTGTTATCTTCCAGTTACTGATTTCCAGTTTGATTCCACCACTATTGGAGAGCAGATTATCTGCATGATTTCGGTTAATTTAAATTTGTTGAGGTTTGTTTTACAGCCCCCTTTTATCCCCTTTCAGTTGTTCTTTCCTACTTTCTGATGTTCCAATTCTCTTTTATCATTTCCTTTTGCTTAGAAAATTTCCTTTCAGCCTTTCTATTAAGGTCAGTCTGTTGGTGATCAACTTTCTTAGTTTCCTTTCATGTAGGTTGACAGCTCTTTTCTTTCAGCACTTCAAAATGACCCCTTTTTTTTCTGGCCTCCATAGATTAGGAGGAGAAGTACACTTATTCAAATGGTTTCCCCCTATAGAAAAATATCAATAATAAATGTAAAAGGAATGACTGAATATTTTTTAATTAAAAAATTCTTTTTAATGTTTATTTATTTTGGGAAGAGAGAGAGAGCAGAGGAGGGATAGAGAGAGAAGAGTACAGAGGATCCCAACGCAGGGCTCGAACTTACCAACCATGAGATCATGACCTGAGCTGGAGTTGAATGCTTAACCAAGCTACCCAGGCACACTTGATTGAATTTTTTTAAATAACTGTTTTGTAACCACTGCTATACTGATTAATTCTGGTAACAATCATTAGTAAATGATAAAATTAGTGAATGAAGAGTATAGACACATCTCACAGTATTACCCCATAAACTCCCAACAAATTATAAAAAGACAAAAGCACGTTTACAGTGGAGATTCACCACCCTCACCACATGGTCAAAGCTAGCATTGCTAATACAGGAAAACTGAAATTATGTGCCTCCCAACATGAATGTGATGCAGTAAGAATTATACAACCTGACCTAAGCACTGCTGTGACAAACACAAATACATAAATATACAGATCAAGTCATGGAAATTGGAAGCCAGGACTCACACAGGTATTTGCAGACCAATGTTCATAACAGCATATTCAAAATAACCAAAGGGTGGAAACAACGCAGATGTCCATTAGTGGAGAAATGGATAAACCGAATGTGGTATATATAAACAATGGAATATTATTCAGCCTTTAGTAAGAATGAAATTCTGACACATGCATCGGCATGTATGAATCTTGAAGACATTGTCTAAGCGAAATAAGTCAGACACAAAAGTTTGAATGTTATGTGTTTCCACTTATATGAAGTGGCTAGAATAATCACATTCATGGAGGCACAAAGTAAAATGCTGGTTAGCAGGGCCTGGGTTGGGGCAAAATGAGGAGTTATTATTTAATGGGTACCCGGCTTCAGTTTAAGATGAGGAGAAAGTTATGGAGAAAATGATGACGGTTTCATGGCAATGTAAATGTGCTTAATGCACTAAAGTCCCAGTGGTAAACTCACAAGTGATTAAAATGTTAACTTTTATCTTTATATATATAGTCCGTGACAATTTTAAAAATCTCATCATGAAGAATTAATTAGGAAATTTCAGATGTGGAACATTTTACAATACAATGGGCCTGGTGTGTTCAAAAAAAAGCAGTGTTGTGAAAAATAGAAAAAGATGGAGGGATTGTTGTAGAGACTTAGATCAGTGGCATAACTAAACACAACATGTGCACTTTAATTGAATCCTAAATTTCCTTTTAAAAAGCTATAAAAGATATTTGGGTGATCATTGGGGACATTAGAAGATGGATTGTATCTAAGAATATATAGAATTATTGTCACATTGGTGGTAATAATATTGTAGTTATGAAGTAGGTATATGCTAAAGTATTTACGAATTGTGGTGTGATATTTACAAATTACTTTCAAACAGTTCAGCAAAATACAAACACAGAGAAAGAAGAAATGTGGCAACATGCTAACGATTGGAGAATGTAGGTGAAAGGTAGATGGGTAGTCATTCAACCACTTTGTTCAACTATTTTGAAACTTTGACATTTTTTCAAAATTAACTTATCTGGGTTGAGAAGTACCATTTGCTGACTTTTGTTCATTAATGGCAAATGGGACAGGAGCAAGAAGGCCTCCCAGTCCCTACTCTAAATATATAAAAATGCCGGATAATTTTTTTCCCTTAATACAAGGCTAGGCTTGAAAGTAAGAAAAAGGAAGCTCATCTTCCAGAAGTGAACAGAACTTAAAGGGAAATGTTGAATAGAAGCCGAACTGAACAACAGAGGACATCCAAACCAGGAATAGATGTTGGAGGCTGAAGAGAATGATTCCCCCGTTCCTGTGAAGAGGGTAGCTGAACTAACTTCCTGGGAAACCAGGAAGGACTCTTCATATGTGGAATTTTTTTTAATGTTTATTTCTGAAAAAGAGAGAGACAGAGAGCTCCCAAGCAGGGAAGGGGCAGACAGAGGGAGAGAGGGAGAATCCCAAGCAGGCTCCACACTGTCAGTGCAAAGCCCAACGCCGGGCTCAAACTCACAACCCATGAGAACATGACCTGAGCCGAAGTTGGCCACTTAGCCAACGGAGCCACCCAGGCACCTCTCCATATGTGGAATTTTTTAAATTAAAACAACAAAGCACTTCACCCTCACAGAATCTACATGGCTGCTAGCTCTCTGTCTAGCGATGTGAGTGGGAAAGGGAGAAAGAAAGCAGAACCCTAGCCCAGCCAGCCCCATGAATGCATAGGACCCAAGTCCCCACTAGTCCAGAATCTATAAAATCCCAAACTAGGCAAACTAGGACTAGGAATGAGCCCCACAGGAGCACCTTCACCATTCAATGCAAGAATATAAGCCAGACTGTGGCAGGAACAAGGGAATTTATTGCTACTTTATTTGGTTCTGCTTAAAAAAAAAAAAAAAAAAAAATCTCTGCTCCCAGTTGAGTGTTCCTAGAATTTCCCTTGCTTCTTTGCAGAAACTAAAGAGGGGAAGACACCTGACAGTGGTTGTGGCCTCTCCTCCCTAACCCAGCCTCTGAAAATATATTCTAACCCTAAGCATCGAATTTTTCTGCATGGCCTTCAAGTTACTGATTATTAAACAATCAGTGTTATTTGGAAGGGGTAATGCCATTTTTTTTTATTTATGAGCAAAGGGGCACAGGTTGCTTCCTATTAATGTAGATCTCTGGATCTTTCAGTCCTTCATGGAAATGCACCCTCTCTTCCTGCTTGGATTAGGCATTTCTGAAAGTGACTGCTCACCGAGATCTGTCTTTTATATTCTGATGACTTACTGAAGAACATATTCTTCCAGTTCAATGACCTTACCTTATCTCTTAGCATTTGCCTCATCACTGTTCTGTAATCTACTAAAAGCTGCTTGTAGCTTCTAACATGTGACAGCTTGCAAGAATAAAGGTTACTTTATGCACAAATCCGCATTTAAAATAGCTCTGCTTTTTACTTTTTCTTTTTTTTTAAATTAGGCTCTATGCCCATTTGGGGCTTGAACTCATGACCCTGAGATCAAGAGTTGCTTTTTACTTTTTCTAAAGTACTAGATACTGGTCTGGTTGAAATCCCATTTGGGGTATAAAAGAATGGAAATTGATTTTAGGGAACAATCAATAACAATGGTAACTATATTTGGGTTTTTTTTTCTATTCTTTCTTCAATCATTGCTCATCCCAGAACTGTGGCCTTCCGTTAGGACCTGTATTCTTTTCCCAAGTCGGTCTAAATCATGGCCTTTCTACTGACAGATGCTCACTGGCCAGTCTGTTCTCTTGCTGGACAATCATAATTATCAAGAAACCTGTTTTGGAAGTGATTTGAAAGCTTAATTTCCACCAGATAATCTTAACTCTGCCCCTAGAGATACAGCAGATCCCTGTGATTTGTGGATTCATATTTGCAAATTCACCTACATGCTAAAATGTATCCCCAAAATCATTACTCCCAACACTTTTGTGGTCACTTGCAGACATGTGGTCACATGCAGATGGGTGAAAATTTTGAGTAACCCAACACACACATTCCCAGCTAAAGACAAACAAGGGGACACTCTGCTTCTTGTTCCAGCTGTCATATAATATGCAAGTGTCCTTTTTGCAATCTATCGATGCCACATTTTTTTGCATTTTTATGTGCTTTTGTTGGTGATGTCACTGTTTAAAATGGCCCCTAACCATACTGCAGTCCAGAATTCCAAAGTGCAAGAAGGCTGTGATATGCCTTACAGAGAAAACATGTGTTTTAGAGAAGCTTTGTTCAGGAATGAGTTATAGCACTATTGGCCATGAGTTCAATGTTAATGAACCCAACAATATATATTTTAAAAGGTGTCTAACAAAAACACACATAAAATGAGGTTATGTGTTGATTGGTTGATAAATATGCTCTGACCAGAAGCTCCCAGAAGCCTAACCCTATATTTCCCCCAGGAGCAATGGTTTCAGTATTAATTAATTCAGTGTTCTTGGAAACTTTACAGAACATACCTATTGTGAATAATGGGAATTGACTGTCCTTCTTCATGCTGGTACATTGTTCATCTGTTATCAGAGAAAACAAACAGGCTCACATTGGTTTCTTTTTTTTCTTTTCTTTTTCTTTTTTTTTTTTTTTTTAGAGGTCAGATAGAAGGGGAAAGGAATAGATATTAGTGAAGAGGAATGGGGGAAAATTATGGTTATAAATCACCGTTGAATTTGTCCAAGTTCTGAATACAACTACAGAATATTGCTCTCAGGGCATAATGAGAGTCACAGAACAATTAAGAACATTCCAGTAATAATCATCTTAACAACCACCTCACTTGTGGTGCACTTTACATTTTATGAAGTATTTTCATGGGCATTATTTCATTTGCTTTGCATTTATAGCCACACTATGAGATAAGTAAGGAGTGGGATTATCCTTATTCCTAAGGAAGAATTGAAAGCTTCAACGGGAAGCAGACGGAGCAGGTCTCTCCACTTATCCATGGCACAACTGAGAGTTGAACCAGACTTTTGGATGCATCTTGCTCTTGCTAAGATACCACAGCTTTCCAGGCAAGCTGTGGTTCTCCTACCCCATTTTTGCTCTTTCCTTTATTAGTGCATATTCCTGACCCTCAGTTTCATAATCCATTAAGCTAAATTATTGATGTTTAATTTTTTTAATGTTTATTTTTGAGAGAGATAGAGTGTGAGCAGGGGAGGGTCAGAGAGAGAGGGAGACATAGAATATGAAGCAGGCTCCAGGCTCCAGGCTCCAAGCTGTCAGCACAGAGCCTGACACAGGTCTCAAACACATGAACCGCAGATCATGACTTGAGACAAAATCAGATGCTTAACCTACTGAGCCACCCAGGCACCCCTAGGCTAAATCATTGTTAAAAAACAAGCCCCAAAACTAAAATGTGTTTGTCTTGGCTGCACACACAGTGACTTAGAAACGTGTTGTTGTTCAATATGCATCTACTAAGGGCAGGTTGTATGCCCAACTCCAGACAATGTGAACAGGGAAGTCAAGAAAATTTTATCTGGGAAAACAAAATCCATATACATAAAACTGAGTGACATTAGTTACTCTGATGTGTAATCAAACCATCACCACTTAAACCATTTCAGTTGGGGCATACTGGTAGTGCAACCTGGAGAGAGCTATGATTTGTTTGTTGGCAAAAGAAAAGGAAGCTTCTAGTTTGGAGTGCATCTGCACATCAGTATGCCCTACAGCCATGGCACCGTATCGTGCTGAAAGTGCCCTCCAAAAGATGGAGAGGTTAAGGGAATCAGTAGAGACCTCATCAAGAAATAGTCCCAATATCATTTTTATTGCCTGTGACCACAGCTTACAATCACTACTCAACCAGGGCTTTATGGACAGACATTTAGATACCTCAGGAGGCCTTGGAACTGTTCTAGTGAGGTACCCCAGTAGGCCGAGGGAGCCAAGTTACCTTGAGTGGACTTAAGACCACATTTACCTGACCAGTGATTGTCTAGAGCCAGCCAAACCTGCATTTGAACTTGTAGTCCCTACTTTAGCTTTTAAAGCAATGCCATTTTTTTTATCCTTTCTGAAACGATCAAATTACTTGCTAAGAATTAAGAGATGATAATACAAAAATAGCTATTAATGACAAACAAAAAGCATCCCTATGGAATAAACAAAGACATGAGCTCATGCCTATCATACTGAAGAAGGCCAAGTATGACAGCCTACACTCATTAGCCACTCCATTGGCTGTTCCAGCCCCCAAATAAGGTGCCTCTAAAGAGATAAGGCTTTACTAGATATCAGGATTTTAAAAGCCCAGAGTTCAGCCTGCCCAGTGATCTGGTGCTCAGAAGAGCCGTGTAATACATACACCCCTTCAAAGCAGTACATTTCAAATTCTGGGGAATGTACTGGACACTTTGGAAAAGTATCCCCCAGGATACATTATTTGCTTGCTGAGGCAGGGAACGCAATGTCTTAGAAAAATGTAAAAAAAAAAAAAAAGACCCCCAAATCTGTCCTCAGGTCACCTTCATAAGAGATCACATTGTCCACATTTCCCTTCTTTACAACTGGGAGAACAGTGGACACAGAAATTTGGGCCGACAAGTGAAGCCCTTTGCTACGTATTTCCCCATTGAGAGATGCAGACTCAAGAGGCCATCGATGCTCCTACAGAATTATAGATATTTTTATGGGCTGAAAATTCGTATCTGATGGAGCTAAGACTCACAAGCATGAGAAGGTAAAGGCTTCAAATCCCTAAAGGAGAATATTTTTTAAGGAAAAATTAGGCACTAACAAAGTTGGGAAGAAGAGGGCCCGGACATCAGGCATTTTTACTATGTTTTCATAATTGAGAAATAGTAAGATATGTATTCTA
This sequence comes from Panthera onca, assembly GCF_046562875.1. Taxonomy (NCBI): domain Eukaryota; kingdom Metazoa; phylum Chordata; class Mammalia; order Carnivora; family Felidae; genus Panthera; species Panthera onca. Next base: position 53,335,436 of record NC_138350.1, on the reverse strand, counting down.
TTCAGAATTCAACGCCAGTTTAAAGATGCAGGCCAATGGGAAAGCCCTGCCCCTCTCTGCTCCTTATCTTAACTGGGCAAATGCGGATAGAGACAGCTAAACACTCTGAAAAGTAGATCTTTGCTGCTGCTATTGCTGCTACTACAATTATTATTATTATGAGCAATCTACTTCCTTCCTTCACACTGGAGAAATGTATTGACTTATTCATCTGATCAAAACCGTTTTGGATGTCCACAAGCCATTAGGAAATAATTCAGGGGAAATGCCCCATTGCATTCGCAACGCTTTCCTAAGCGCAACCAAGAGACTTGAGTTTCTTTCGTAGGTTACGTAGGCGTGAGACCAGGACTCCAGGTCTGCCCCTCGCGAGGGGGAAAAGAAGAGGCAGGAGGGTGAGCGGCAGGTCACTCGTTTTTGCCTTTCTGACAGAATGTGGCATTTATCCTTACCACTCTGTCAGAGGCCTGAAATTCTCATGTCTTTACAAAATATTTTTCTATTTAGTTGAATCAGGCAGCACAACTACAATATGTCTTCTCTCTGTGACTGCCTTTCACAGCCTTTGCCTTCACGAGACTTAGATGAGGTTTGGGTGATTCATGGCGCTTAAACTTCTCCAGAGCACTTTTTCAATTGGAAAATTCTCCTAAACTGAATGCATCATCAGCACGGTTGTCCATGCATAAAAGAACTAGAAGCAAAACAATGAGCACCATTTTTTAAAACCTACGCTTAAGCCAAGAAAAACAGTTATATCACAAAATGTTAAAAGACCTTATTTTTCAGCTTCCAGGAACCTTTCATGGAGAACATGGCCTATCTTTGTCTTAGAGCCCTTTATTCTAGGCTTTCGAAATTACAAATAAAAGAAATAGTTTATATTCAGTTTAGCTTATCTTCAGGTTATTAACATGATATATAACAACACAAGTAATGCCACCTGCTATATTTATGGAGAACTGATCGCCCCTCAACCACATTCATTTTTTTCTTCGTTCTTTGGGAAGATGCTTAGAAATTTTTTGTATTTTAGTTGATTTTCTCATTATTAGTTTTGTATTGTTTACCAAATAAGAAGATACTTCTTTTAAATGTTTTCATGTAGAAGATGGCCCTTTGTGAAAATATGAGTTATACTAATGGACCCAAAATATTACCTGGAGCTTCCAGTTAAAGTACTTACCTATCTCTTTGATTCACAGGTAAGCACTGGCTGATGGAAAGAGTGCCCCAGTAGGAGTCAAGAGTTGTAAGCTCTCACTTCTCTCAATAGTGACTCAGTTTGCCTAAATGTAAAATGGGCATCATAAAAGTTTTTCATCCCAACGTCAAATCTCTATATCATTTCATGTAACAAGTATTTACTGAGCACTACTATAAATCAGGAGAAGCAGTTCAGGGCACCAGTTAAGGAACACGCTGTATAGGTTTGAATCCCAGCTCCACCACTTAGGAGTTATGTGCATGAGTATGTTTCTCCATCTATAAAATGGTACCCACCTCCTAAGGTGTGAGGATTAAATGAGTCAAATTTGTGAATCTGTGCCTGGCACACTCAGTAAAGACTCAACAAGTGTTGCGCTCTATTGATATTGTTCTTACTGGTTACTAGAGATATGAGACAAATATAGAGCCCGTGTCCTCAAGAAGCTTACAATCTAATGTGAGGAGGACACATGAACAGAGGAAATCAGTCACATAATTCCTACAAGAGGAAGCTATATAATAATGGAGTAGAGATGCAGCCTTCTCTTGCCAGGATCAGCTGAAAAAACTGAAACCATTTTGTGCTTCCACAGTTATATCTGAATCTACAGTTAAACATATGCTGTTGTATTGGGTCTTCTCCTTGCAAAACTGAAATATTTTCACACCAGTAGGAAGTGTAGAAATTTAAAAAAAATTCTAATGTTTATTTATTTTTGAGAGAGAGAGAGACAGAGCACAAATAGGGAAGGGGAGAGAGAGAGGGAGACACAGAATCTGAAGCAGGCTCCAGGCTCTGAGCTGTCAGCCGGAGCCCGATGTGGGGCTCGAACTCAGGAACCTTGAGACCATGACCTGAGCCAAAGTCAGACACTTAACTGACTGAGTCACCCAGGTGCCCCAAAAGGGTAGAAATGTTTATAATAAAACTTGAGATCATAATACCTGATGTGTAAGTTAGAACTCTTCTTTTATGTGGAAAAGAAACTCAAATCAAATTCAAATCAAAAAGAGGATCAATTGCCTTATGTAACTGAGAAATCAAAGAGTTCAGCTGCTTTAACAATGACAGTACCTCTCTCTTTCTCCTTGAGTCACTCCCTCTTCATTCATGGTCAAGCCTGTCCTCCCCATCGACTAGCATCAAGAAACTCCAGGCTTTTGTCCACCCCATCAAATAACCCCTGCATAAACAGAACTCCTCTTTGACACCAGCTGCAGCAAAAGTCCTAATCTGCCTCTTATTGGTCATGAGTCTGTTTCTAAACCCACAGGATGATAAAATATTCTGACTGGCTAGATTTTGGCCACATACCCACCTTTGGAACCCATCAGCACCACATAAAGTGAGAATGGAAAGTGGGTAGTTCCCTCAAGGGAAAAGGATGGTGAGTTCTATAATCAGAAAGAGGGTTCAAAATCCAGCTATAACTTTCATAGCTAGGTAAGCTTGAGAAAGTGCCAGAACCTTTTGGAACTTTAGCTCCAACATCCAGAAAGGATGAATATTGAACTACATTACCTCTATCACTCTTGTACCATTAAAGTTCTTTAATTCTATTGTCCTACTTTTCTAAGAAAATGGTATATGAAATGTTTAAGGACATCTAATTCTTAGAAATAAATTATTCTATAACAGGCAGTTTTTATGAAATTTCCCAAAATGGAGCTCCGGCATGGAAGATTAAAGATGAAATGGAGTCAGATCTAGTTCTTAGGGCACAACTTCCTCTTGGGGATATCTTAGACACTAGTAAAATATGACTCAATTCATTTTTTATTACTCCTTCCTTTCAAGGATCCACCCCAAAACAACATTGTAAGGATAATTATTTGATCAATTTCATAGATTTTTCCTGGGGAAGTCAGAGGAATCCAGTACAGGTATTTATTAATCCCATTTCACAAAAAGAGAAACTTAGAGGTTAAGTTGTATACTAAATTGATATAAAAAGCTGAATCACTTAACGGAGCTAAAATTATTTTAAAAATCACCATCTGGCAGGGTGTCTGGGTGGCTCAGTCAGTTAAGCATCCGACTTTGGCTCAGGTCATGATCTCACTGTTCTTGAGTTCGAGCCCCATGTTGGGCTCTGTGCTGATAGTTCCGAGCCCGGAGCCTGCTTCAGATTCTGTGTCTCCCTCTATCTCTGCCCCTCCCCAACTCATACTCTTTCTCTCTCTCTCAAAAACAATTAAACAACAAAAAAAAATGTTTTAAATCACCAGCTGGTAACACACCAGCAAAAGTGACAAGATGAGATAACACAAAAAAATCAGATTATCAAATCAGACTCACACATATATGAAATATATATAATCCACATATATGTATAAAACTTTCCTAATAATCTGAAGGATACAAGTGAGACAAAAGTGAAGCAGGGACAGGTTCAGCACATCTAATGTGAGGAGTTCCCCAGATTATATTTTTTGCCATATTGGATGACCTCTAGGCTCAGATTTACCAAGTGATGTCTCTAAGCTATGTATATTATCACATCACTTACCCAGAAGGAGTCATTTTGACCAAAAAGCATTTCTATGTAATGTTAGTTACATTATTCTCATAACATTTTCCAGGAGCCATGCTCCCAAATCCATAAACTCTAGGTTGGTTTGCCATAAGATATTCCAGACAAGCTGGTTCACTCTGCTAAAAACATTTCATAGTTAAGGCTCTCTTGCTAGTAAATACCACTGTTTTGTTTGCACAAGTCTGTCTTTAGATGAAGTCGCCTATTTCTTCCCAAAATCATCTCCCTTATAACTTGACAGAATGGATTACAGATTTGCTGCTTAACCATTTACTTGCCCACAAGTAAATTCCAGCTCAAAGGGGCTCATGGTACTGGAATGAAAAGCCAGGGTAGTCCCCGCCCCCCAATCCCATTCAAGCTGACTTGTTTTGCTGGAAAACTTATCATATTCAACAACCATTTAAATGATTCTGTCTTGACCAATTTAATCTTAGACCTCCTGAGCCACACTGGAATCAATCTCAATATAGTTAATTCTATGTAGTCCCCAAGTATTCCAGCTTTTTGGAAGCTCAACAGATTATGTTTATGTTTATGTTTATCTTATTTTTATTTATTTATTTTGAGAGAGAGAGAGAGAGAGAGAGAGAGATGCAGAGGATCTGAAGCAGGCTCTGCGCTGACAGCAGAGGTCCTAATGTGGGGCTTGAACTTACAAACTGTGAAATCATGACATGAGCTGAAGTTAAATGCTTAACCAACTAAGCCACCCAGGCACCTCCAGCTCCACAGATTATGACCCACCTTGGCCCAACCCTAATTTTATATCTCCTGTCTTATAAGAAAGGGCCTGTCTTATCTCAGGATAGACTGTCACTTACATGGTATGAATTAAAGAGCAACAAAAAGTTTCCTGACCCCAAAATATCTTTGCCTATCAAAGCAAGTGCTTGAAAATCAACTTCCTACTTTTGTGAGATTTATTCTTCTGGGTTAAACATTGGCCTTTCTATGCAATCATCTTCAAAATACCTCAAAAAATGATGGGGCACCTGGGTGGCTCAGTCAGTTGAGCGTCCGACTTCAGCGCAGGTCATGATCTCACAGTCTGTGAGTTTGAGCCCCGCGTCGGGCTCTGTGCTGACAGCTCAGAGCCTAGAGCCTGCTTCGGATTCTGTGTCTCCCTCTCTCTCTGTCCCTCCCCTGCTCATGCTCTGTCTCTCTCTGTCTCAAAAATAAATAAAAACGTTAAAAAATATTTTTTAAAAATACCTCAAAAAATGAAATAGATTGGGCCATTTACACCCACAATAAACAAATAAACCACAGCTTCTTCCTTAGAAATAGGATGTCCCAGAGCTACTTGTGACTATCAATTGTCCATAGTCCGTAGGTAGGGGCAAGGAGATAGTAAAGAATAGCAAAGGGAATATGAAAGGAAAATGGCAAATTCTGAAGACAAATTTAAATCAGTTCCCTTTATGTTAATTACCACCATCTGTCAATCTACTTCTGACACAAAATATGTTTAGCTAAAGCACAGTAAAATTTTTCTGGTTTAGTTAAATAGATCCAGGACCTAATACAAGATTGAGTAAGTATATATAATTTTTCCAGATTATTTTGTTTTATTACTATTTAGAGCATTTATTTACCTTAGTAGGTAGGCATTTGCTTTATCTTTCAACATTGCTCATAGCCAGTGGCACACAGGCAAGGCAATATTCATCTTCTGGCAACATCTAGCCACCATTTTACTCTCATTGCCTTGGGACTGTTTGGTTTAAACAAGCCTGCTGGAGATATACTTTTACTTTAGAAGATTTTCCTATCCTTCCCCTTTTGACAGCAGACACAGTTTAAAAGTATTCCCAAGAGAATTAAAATCATAACATGCTTGACATTTTTAGAATAATCGGGAAAAGAAGTGACACTTGCTTTCTGGAAGATGCCACAGTCCAGACAGCCAGATATCCAAAAGCAATCGTTTCCTAAATTACCCATGATAACCACTTATTTCTGAATGAATCTGTAGATAAAGCAACTATGACAATTTGGCTAAATCTCTTAACCTATCTGCCCAGGTTCCCACTGTGAAATAAGAAAAATAATACTTAGGTTCTAGAGTTGCACTGAGAAGCCAGTGTGGCAATACATGTAAATAAATTTCATGAAAATGTAACTTGCTGTGCAATTGTTATTTAGTCATTAAATGTGTATAGAGTGCCTACTATCTGCTGGGCACTATGCTGTCCACTGGGAGTTCAATGATAAATAAGGCATGGTCCCTACTTTAATAAGCTTTCAGTCTAATAAAGGAAAGAAACAAATGGCATATGGCGATGCAGTGGGTTAAGTGCTATAGTGAAGGGATTGCACAGGGTTCTATGGGCATAGTTGTATACATGGAAAACTAACCCACCTTGAAGACATGGGCCATATGCAGTAAAAGATCTCTGAGGACTAGGGCGGAGGGCATTACAGACCGAGGGAGTAAATACAATGTCCTGAGACAAGAAAGAGCGTGGAATCTTTGAAGCCCGACAAGCATGCAGGACAGGAGCATGGAGTGGTGAGATGAAAATCTGGTGGGGCCGTGTCATGATGATTATTTATGCTCCTTTCACACGTGACCACTTGACAGTGTCTCCTAGTAGACTCTGAGGTGTTCTAAAGAAAAATTTAAAGGATGACATAGAGGTAAGATGTAAATGTTTGAGAAATAATGAAATAAAAAAGACAGGACTTGCTCATTCAACAAAGATTTATTGAACTTTTAAAATTAAGATGATGAAACTTCTTCTTCTACACAAATTACATGAATAAGGGAGAAGGAAGGTAATTTTTTTCAGTGATATTTATAAGAAGGTGATTTTTTTCTTGGTATTCTCAGCAATTAAACTTATAAATTCCAGTTTACAAATTTACTTATGTTTCCAAAGTACCAATGTCAGAATCAACATTCTTCATCACATGTAATCTTGAGTCATTTGTAATACGATCTTTTCTTCCTACAGCTAGCAACATCTCTAAAGCTTTCAATAGATGGCCTGAAGACTGAAGGCCATAATAACTCTTTGGAGACTGCCATTCCAAATTAAGTTTAATTGAATTTTCTACTCCTTCCTATTTGAGCTTAGATATCACTTCTTCCAGGAAGCCTTCCTTGAGGTTCCTTCTTGCCCCATCTCAGTTATGAGCTTTCCCAAGTGTGTGCATAGTGTCTGTGCTTCCTCTTCCATAGTCCTCACCTCACCATATGGAAATTGTCTACCACTCATCTGTCTCACCCACCAGAATGTTGATCCCTGAGGGTCATAACTATGTTTATCATGTTTATTATTATCCCCTAAATGCCTGGTACAATAGCTGTCACATAGTGACACATTTAGCTGAATAACCAAAAGAACAAATGAAGAAACAGATAGGAACTCAAAGAACAGCTGTTGATTGGTTACCACTCAACAATTTATAAGTATAGATAGAGCACCTACTATATGCCAAGAGCAATGACAAGGTTGAATTTACTATTTAAAGGACAATGAGGATAATCATGTTTTTGCTGCTTTTCTTTGATCCAAATGAAGTGGCTTTGATAATTGAAAATGGTGGTTTTTAATAGTCAGTAGGTAGTAAACAGCTTCAGTCTTCCCAGTATGGTCATCTTTGGAATGCTGAAGACCAAGTGATTTGGAAAACATAGATTAAAATAAGGTAGAGTAGAGTCGCCTGGGTGGCTCAGTCAGTTAAGCATCTGACTTCAGCTCAGGTCATGATCTCACGGTTCGTGAGTTCGAGCTCTGTTGTTGGGCTCTGTGCTGAGAGCTCAGAGCCTGGAGCCTGCTTTGAATTCTGTGTCTCCCTCTCTCTCTGTCCCTCCCCTACTTGTGTAAGCACGTGCTCTCTCTCTAAGATAAATAAATGTTTAAAAAAATTTTTTTAATAAATAAGGTATAGTAACCCCATGCAGGCAAGGCTACCCACTGACACTGGGCAGAGAACAGAGAGAAGCCACAAATCAAGTGAGCTCAGTTTTTTAAGGTTTAATTTATTTATTTTTTCAGAGAGAGATACAGAGAGCACAAGATGGGGAGGGGTAGTGAGAGAGGGAGAAAGAGGTTCCAAAGCAGGCTCTGCACTATCAGCACAGAGCCCAATGCAGGACTTGATCTCATGAACCATGAAACCATGTCCTGAGCTGAAATCAAGAGTTGGACACTTAACTGACTGAGCGACCAAGGCGCCCCTCAATTTTTTTTTCTCTTGCAAATGATGTCATCGTGAAAGCCTTTTGTTTGTTTAAGAATCTTTATTTCCAGCTTGTCGTTAACATAGTTCATATGTGTTGCATCTATTATAAGGATATTATGAGGGTTACTTAGGCACCAGTCTAAATCTTCCATAATTAGAGACAGTAAGTGTAAAATGATGAGTGACTAAAGCAAGGCGGCGGCTGTGAGGATGAAGTGTGAGTGAGTATTTACTGGCCCATGGAAGAAAATAGAGCACTGGCAAGCTAGGAATTAAGGAGGATACTAAGGATTGGGGGTGGGGTGGGTGGGCATTTTAAATTACTTGATACTTGAGCATATTTGGGGCTGCAAAGAAAAATATTGATGAAAAGGGAATGATGGAAAATACACAATGGTGGAGAATGGCTGCAGAATGGTCCAAGGGTTACAGGACAGGAGGGAGGAGACACCCAGAAAGCCATCTACTCTCAGTCGATGGAACCAGAAAATGCTGCCTGGTGAAACATCCTGGCAATGCTTAGAGTATGGTCCTCCAGGCTGATACTCCTGGCCCGAGGGTCACTGAACCCTGGGATCATTCCAAGGGGTCCAGGAATCTAGAGGTTAGGCAAGCTCACTGAATAAATACCTTCTCCCACCTGGACCATTTTTTAAAGGCCATAGATGCTGTCATAAATACTAAAACACAAATTCACCTGAAAGTGTAGCAAAATGATTCTAAAAATACCATGTGGCTCTTTTTTTTAACATTAAAAGGAGTTTATTTATTACTCTGAATGATTGGAATTTGGGGTCTAGATAATGTGGAATTTCTGACGATTCGTGAGATAGGCAATAATGTGATGACTTCAGAGGTTTTTCGAAGATTAATCTGACAGTAGTGGATCAGATGAATTGAAATGGGGAGAGAACAGAGGCAGGAGAGATTCATACAAGCCAACCCCAAAGCCCCTGACCAACTTTTTGCAAGCATCTCACAAGGCCACACACGGATGAGGCATATTGTCTCTTCCTGAAATTCCTGGTCTGCTTCTCAAAGAAAACAACGCTCCCAATTACCCAGCCTCATTTAAAAGAGCAAATCTGGTTTTGTTTTTTTTGTTTTTTTTTTGAAATGTCTTCTCTTTTTCTGACTGTACCATTGGCTGCAGCATCCAAACAAAGGGACCTGTACCTCAATATGGTCACGGCCACACTGTCTTTTCTAAAGTGTGTGTCAGTCTTGACTTTCTAGAACTGTGGGGAGAGCAGCCTACGGTGGCTCAGACTACGGCACTTGTGGCCCTCTAGTGGGGCTACAGTAGTTCCAAGTTGCACTGAGACCAAGTGCAGACAAAATACTAAATCATAGTAGGTGAACATAAGAATGTCTTCAGATGTAATGAAATATTTCCTATAAAAAGTCAAAAATGCAGAAAACATACAAACAACAAAAACAGGCTCAGACAATGAGACTGAATACAGAGAAACTGAACATGGAGACAGTAGGCAATAAAATAAAATTAAAGCTAAATAAAACACAAAAGAAAGATTAGAAGAGCAACATCAAAGTGGCCATCTGGTCTAAATATAGCTGGCAAGGCTGCCATCATAAAGAGGGGATGGGGGTCCTCTCCCAAAGGGCTGATGGCACAGCTGTAATGCCGAGGGTCATAGCATTGCTAGGTGCTCCTGGTCAGCACAACCTTTTCCCTGTGGAGTCACCCTACGAGGTGCTTTCCTTGCTCAATTTGGGAATTTGGGGGGCAGTGGTTGCTTTGTTTTGTCAGCACCCAGACTGACCACTTTCAGAACATTACATCTCCTAGAATTTTACTATCTTTTCAAGCACAACGCTAACAACTACCTGGATATTGTGATGCTCAGATTCGTTCTATTCTGTACGCTAATCAGTCAGTGCCTTCCTTAACTGTCCTGTTGGGCCCAGATGCAAAGCACACTGAGAGTTGTGGGTAACGCACTGCCACTGAGTTAGCAAGCTGCGTGCAGCTTGCTGTACATTCCTAGGTTACATTAACTCCGTGAAAGCCAAAACTACAAGTGAGCAAGTTACACATAGAGCTGTGGGCTGGTAGTAATCTTTCATACCTCTTCCCCATCCCACACTCCACCCCACCCCCCCCCCCCCCCCCCGCTGCCAACCCCCAACCAACCCCTCTCACCACCCCCCGACTCTCCCTCACTCACTGGAAACCTAGTCTTCAGGATCCTCCTCTGCCTCAGAGAGATAGAAATCTATCCCACCAGAAAGTCCCATTCTCACTTGTTAATTCACACCAAGAAATAATTCTCCCACTGTGGGAAGTCATCCTTATCTCTAACGTAAATCAACAGAAGTTTTTTTTCAGCCTGTCTCCTGAAATTCTATCCTCAGGGAAGATATATTAAAGCTGGCCATTGTCTTTTGTTTAAGAACCCTCAGTGTCAAAGAAAAAGTAAATTTATTCCTGGTGTTAGAGAATCATCAAATGCACAGCTGAAAGTGATATTAGAGATCATCTCAAGCAACTACCTTCCCATTTTCACACCCCCTCCCCAGCACCGCAACTTCAAATAGGAAGGAACTGAATCCCACAGAGTTGAGGTGACTTTTGTCCAAGGACACACAGTGAGTCCATCAAGTTTTACCACGTATTTACCACGTATTTCCTTGGTTCCTTTAACATTTCAGCAGGTATTTTTCAATTACAAATAAACTCTGAAGTTCTCTCCTAAGTAACAAACTTTACCCAGATGATCGCAAACCCTAATGCACAAAGAGGCTCCCAGTCGTGAACAACGTGGGCCAGTGAAGAGAGGAAGTGGCAGGTGAACAGCACAGCCAGTTTCTGAGTCCAGCTCTGTGTCCCAACTCTGCACCGTTTGTCATTAAAGACAAGGGAGATATTGAAAGTGCTTTTAAAAGTTAACAGGCCCCTGGGTGGCTCAGTCAGTTAAGCGTCCAACACTGGCTCAGGTCATGACCTCGCGGTTATGGGTTCTAGCCCCGCATCTAGCTCTCTGCTGTCAGCACAGAGCCTGCTTTGATCCTCTCTCCCCCTCTCTCTCTGCCCCTCCCCTGCTCCCACTCTATCTCTCTCAAAAATAAATAAACATTAAAAAATTGTTTTAAGTTAACAGAACATTTTTTCTAAGGTATTCCAATGCTTTATTTGTAATTAAGCTTCTGCATTAAATATTTCAAGTCTTCTCCATGGAGAAGCCAAACTGAATATTGTCCCTTTTAGCCTAGAAGACATTGGAAAGCAGAAATCATATTTTTTAGAAGGGTGCCAGGGGCAAATACGTGCTGCCTACATTTTATTGGTTTGAATTTAACAACAGTTAGTAAAAAAAGGAACATTTTCTCCGCTGTCAATATGTTCCGCTTGTGTTTACCACTGAGCTAACTGTACTTTGAAACCACCTGGCTACACGGTTGGCCCAGATCCAGGCTTCATTCCATTTCTGCCTTTCCTGCCATATTTTACACAGCCTGGCTTTTTGCCTTCCTGAAGTTTTTTGAAAGGTTGTTTTTATTTCCCCTGAATATTAACACTGCCCTTCATTGTCCACATTTCCAATCTCTCTTCAAAATTAATAGGGTCACTGTGGATTCTGATTCTACTCCCCAAGGATCGAGAATCCTGATGAGTCTGTTCTGCCAAGCTTTGGAAAGTGTCTCTCATTAGTTGACGTATTGTAGTCAAGGCTCTTTTCGTTACATGGAACATAAATTCTCTCATGCTGGATCAAGAAAGTAAGAGGAGCTTATTCAGAGAATGTGAGGAAATCTCGCACTCTCTAAGGGCAGCAAGTAAAATAGAATATTATTTCTAAAGTATTATTATGCTCTAGCTGTACTTACCCTTGTGCATTTAATGCCTCAGTCTTCTGTATAAGATAGTTCATCTGAGTGCTATTTCTTGTATAAGCTTCTAGAGAGCAGAGATGGTCTTTGTTATTTGAGATGGGTGCCAAAGTCAAACGTGTGTCTCGTGGGGACAGAAGAAGGGAATTGAAGTGTGAGGCACAAAGTTGAGTCTGGGAAGTCTCCTCTCTCCAGTCTTTTTTCATTTCTGTCTTGTTCTCCCATGGTATCTCTGCACCTTTTCCCCCATCTCTTAGCACCCTTATTATCTCTTTATTCTTTTTTTTTTAACATATTCATCATTCTCTCTCCAAACAGGTTTCCTATCCTTGTGGATGGAGAGACTAATTCCCTGAGTATACATGAACTCAAAGCTCCAGGGTTCAGAACCAAATCCCAACAAAAATCTCTCTTTTTATTAATTCCAGTTCTCAGGAGGGAATCTGAATGGTGACTGGTCAGCCACAGGATTGACTCAACGGGTCTGGGCTGAAAGCCCATCTCTGGTTTACTTAGCCACAATGGGGAATGGATAAGGAAAGTGACATGTTTGAGGCGGGGCTGCTCCAACCAGCAGCTGTGAGGACAGCAGTTTCACTACAAATGGCCAAAGCAAGATCTTCAATCACATGGAGGTGGCCCATTCCCTTGCCCTAGCATACGCAATCCTGAAAGCTTGCGTGCATACCTACATGTTCAGAGTATCCCTGTTAAAGCCATACTCACATTTACCTCCACCCAGCAGGACACAATCCAAAGTCATATCTAGCCACTGTGTCCTGAGGTGATGCCGTGGGGATATTTTTCTCCAAGTGAAGTCTCTTCCTCTCTAGCTCCATCTCACAGTCTTGCAACCTATGGACTAAGTGGTAGTCACCACCTCCAAATATATATTAAAAGGGCAGACAGGACTTAGGAAAACTTCGAGGGAAAAAAGAAAAAGGTTTACAAGATGGAACCAGGTTAAAGCATATATGTCGGAGGGAGTAATAGATACACCGCCTCTTTGTCCTACCCACCCTGGACACATCTTGTAGCACTGGGGCCCCATACCAACTTTGGAGGTGAGATGATCACATTAAGGTAAGTTATAGGACTAGTGCAGCAAACCCCAACTACATCGGCTTATGGATAGTTCCTTAGCAAGCTAAAGAACCACTTTAAGTTTGACATAAGAGAAAGATTGTCCACTGGGAAGATTTCCCATCTCTGGTGCTCAATGAGAAGGACACTGACAAGGATTCCCACTTCTCTAACACATTAGCAATTGTCTTTATAGATATAATATATTTTGGAGATTCGATTCAGACTTGGAAATTGCTTGAGACATGAACCTTCCTGAAGTCTTAGTCTAAATTGAAGGCCATTGTCTTAGCAATTAAGTGAGATTCCCTAGAAACAGAGATGTTTATTTGAAACAATTCTCTCTGATAGATGCCAGCAGCATTCACTCAGTGTCTTAGTTCAAACTTTCAAGAAAGAATCTGAATGTTTGTTGACCGGGACTATAATCACACAACACTTAGCCTTGCAATTTCCAGGTGGGGCAAGTTTTCTAGAAGTTCTGGGCAGAGCAAGCAATGAAACATGCAACTATATAATGTAAATAAATTAATGTGTGAGTGTGTGTGTGTGCATAACACTGTAACAGAAACAAAAATAGCACAGAGTTTCTGACTTTGAAGAGGTTTTAATCTAATTGGGAAGCAAGATACCTTCACTTAAAAAAATAACACATGATAATGAATTAAAAGAGTCAGATGAGTGTGTCACAAAATAAATACCACAGGAATTCAGAAGAATGAACACTTGAGTCTCAGAGGAAGTAAGCTGTATGCTGAACTAAGTGCAGGGGTCAGCAAATGATTTTCTGTAAAGGGCAGATTAAGAAATACTTTAGGCTCTGTGGTTCATATTGTCTCCCTTGCAATTACTCAACTTTGCCATTATAGTATAAAAGTAGCCAAAACAATACATAAAGCAATGAGCATGGCAGTGTTCTAATAAAACTTTATTTACAAAAAACAGCAGTGCACCAAATTTGAAATGTAAAAATTGGTCAGATGTCTATTCTTGAAAAATGCATAAACCTTGGGTGGCTTTACAGTAATTTCTACCAATTAAAAAAAATAATCCCTATACTATTTAAATTGTTCCATAGAAAATCATAGGAAGCTTTCCAACCTCACTCCCTGAGGACAGCATAATTCTGATACCGATTCCAGGTGAAGAGAATACTAAAAATCCTATTTTTCAAAACAACTTATGAAATCCCAATGAAAACTTCAGCGAATTAACCTTTACAGTGTATTAAAGAATGCTGTGTAGGGGTACCTGGGTGGCTCAGTCGGTTAAGCATCTGACTTCAGCTAGGTCATGATCTCACGGTTTGGGAACTCAAGTCCCATGTCAGGCTCTGTGCTGACAGCTTGGAGCCTGGAGCCTGCTTAAGACTCTGTGTCTCCCTCTGTCTCTGCCCCGCCTCCACTCTTGTTCTGTTTCTCTATCTCTCTCTCTCTCTCAAAAATAAATACATTTAAAAAAATAAAAATAAATATTGGCGAGGATGCAGAGAAAGAGGATCTCTTTGGCACTGCTGGTGGGAATGCAAACTGGTGCAGCCACTCTGGAAAACAGTATGGAGTTTCCTCAAAAAATTAAAAATAGAACCACCCTACGACCCAGCAATTGCACCACTAGGTATTTATCCAACGGATACAGATGTGCTGTTTTGAAGGGGCACAGGCACCCCCATGTTTATAGCAGCAGCACTATTAACAATAGCCAAAGTATGGAAAGAGCCCAAATGTCCGTCGATGGATGAATGGATAAAGAAGATGTGGTATATATATACAATGGAGGATTACTCAGCAATCAAAAAGAATGAAATATTGCCATTTGCAACCACATGGATGGAACTGGAGGGTATTATGCTAAGCGAAATTAGTTAGAGAAAGACAAATATCATATGACTTCACTCATATGAGGACTTTAAGATACAAAACAAAAAAAAAAAACATAAGGGAAGGGAAACAAAAATAATATAAAAACAGAGAAGGGGACAAAACATAAAAGACTCAAATATAGAGAACAAACAGAGGGTTACTGGAGGGGTTGTGGGAGGGAGGGATGGGCTAAATGGGTAAGGGACATTAAGGAATCTACTCCTGAAATCATTGTTGCACCATATGTTAACTAACTTGGATGGAAATTAAACAATAAATAAATTTTAAAAATAAAAATATTCTTAAAAAAATAAAAAATAAAAAATGTCATATATGATTTACCTATATTTAACTGAAGAATAGAAAAGTAATTTAATATTAGAAATGTATTCATTTAATTCACTATAATAATATTTTGCAAATGAAATAACATAAAATGATCTTGCTAAATTCCAAAGCACTTTGTAAATTAAGGCATTTACTCCTGATTAGAACTTACAGTATGCTGGAAATAGGGGCCGCTTACTAAAATTGACAAAGGATATAAGATAGAAATATATCACAAATGCCTTACTTAAAAATGAAACATTAGAACCACTCACATTAAAATTGAGCTGAATAATATTAGTAAGACTTCTACTCCATACTATTTGCTACACCTCCATATCCCAATATTTATTCATAAGGAGACAATAGTATCATTATGCAGATGATACAATTATCTATCTAAAAATGCCTAATATAATTAACTGAGCAACTATTAGAACTAATAAATACAATTTAGTAAAGGTACGAGATTTAAGATCTAAATCCATAGCTTTCCTATATGAAAGCAATAATCAGAAACAAGAACAAAAAAATTTCCATTCACAGTTGCATACAAAGAAGCAATATACCTAAAAATTATCTTTTTTTTAATGTTTATTCATTTTTTGAGAGACAGAGCATGAGCAGGGTAGGGACAGAGAGAGAGGGAGACAGATTTTGAAGCAGGCTCCAGGCTCTGAGCTATCAGCACAGAGTCTGACACAGGGCTCGAACCCACAAACTGTGAGATCCTGACCTGAGCCAAGGTCAGTCGCTTAGCCCAGGTACCCCCCCCCCGCCCCCCCGCTAAAAATTATCTTTAAAGCATACAAAAAATATAGACAGGAAATAATACTTTACTGGAGTGCATTTTGGAAGGAACTGAGCAAATAGAGTGGCATGCCATCATCCTGAGTAAAAAATTTTTATATTCTAATGTTACCAACTTCCTTAAAGCAACTTATTAAGTCAATAAAGTCCCTTTGAGATTTGTGGTATCTGACAAAATTACAAAGTTCATCTGGAAAAGAAAATGCACAAGAGCCAAAATATTTGGGGGAAAGAAAAATGAAGTGAGAAAAAAAAAAAAAAGAACAATTAAGTTGGAATTTGACCTGCTGGTTATCAAAGCTTACCATGAAAAAAATAGTATAAGGTTAGAGTAATACCGTATGATAATGAAGCAGGTATATTAAAAAGATAAGTGAGCCAGAATAGAGATCCAGAAACACAGCCATATTTATAAGAATATTTAGTATATGATAAAGATCGCATTTCAAAATAAGGGGAAAGGATATAATAGTCAAGTGGTTGAGGCTGCTAGCTACTCATTTACAAACTGGAATTTATATATTGTATCAGCCATAAACATATAATTCCAAAAACATTAGAAGCTTAAAATTTTTTAATTATGAAATATCTGTGTAGTAAAGAATAAATTTTACCGAGAGAGAGAGAGAGAGAGAGAGAGAGAGAGAGAGAGGGAGAGACCTGGTCTTTGTCTCAGCTCCTGGGAGGTAACCTCTAAACTCCTAGAATTTTCCCAGTGATTGAAGTGGCCTTGTTATTCATGATCGGTCCCTCTGACCACACTTGATAATGTTTTCAATGATATATTATTTTTCTATCTTCAGAGTGGCAGAAAATAAAAATCCAGTATTGGCAAGGGTATGATCAAAGCAATAACCTCCTGAACTAGTCATGGGAGAAAAATTTGATACAATATTTTCACTCTTGCAATTTGACAATACCTCACAAAATTTTGAGTTCTAGGAATCTATACTATAAAATCACTCACACATGTGCACAAAGATGTAAGTCCAAGTCTGTTACTGCAGCCGATTTAGTTCCAACAAAAACCAGAAACAATTTATATGCACACGTCAGGTACTGTTTTACAAAATAATGTTTTACAAAAACACATACTGATGAAGAAAGAGCTTTAAGATGTATTTTGGGGGGAGAAAAAAGACAACCCACAATATAGTATGTTTAAACATACTTTTTTATATAAATTATATGCTGCAATATAATGTAGGGAAAGCTGTATACGGATACCACTGAAACTGTCAACCAAAGTGTGGAAGGCACTACAGACTAGACTTCTCAACTGGCCTCCCAGCCTCCTTCTGGTAGGAGAGGTTGGAAAGATAAAAACCACTGTGGTTCTGCATACGAATGAGGCTCAGCCTGTTAGAAGGACTTCTAAGAGATTTTGGAGTGCAAGTGAAGCAGAGGCAATTTCCCTGTCTGTCTGGGCTGTTTCTTTTGGCAAGCAAGGCTGTAGAAAGGCTTTTTCCATAGAAACATTCCCACTTCCTGGTGTTGATATGCAGTTGTGGGGCAGCTGGCACAGTAGAGGATTCTTGATTCTGGCTTCCTGACCCATGGCTCACAGCTGCAGGTGTCCACTTTCCAGCTTGCTGGGTGTCAAGAGTCCGTTATAGCAGTGACCCTGGTAACTTCTTGAACTTTGGGCACACCTACAACAATGAGTTGTTGACTCCCATCTCCCAAGGCAGGCTCGAAGGCAGTGGCTTCCCTAGCGGGTCAGTTCTGTACCATTCTGCGGTCCCAGCCCCAATACCTCTCTCAGTGATTTGTGAGCACTTAAGTCCCTATATTAAATTTCTTGGTGTTTAGAATGCCTACAGAGGTTTCTGTTTCCTGCACTTACCAGGTAAGAACAGTGGGATTGGTGCAGGGGCCCAGGAGTCTGCACACCAGGAGATCAACGGATGTATGTTTCAGCCAAATTTCATTTTGAGAAGCAATGCTCCAGGAAGTGAGTGCTTGCCTCCGGTTACCCAAACAGTATCTGAAACAAAGTTGGGTTGTCTTTTCCTAAACACTTCAAGACTTGGGCTTCTACTTAGAGGCTTGGCAACAAAGATGCCCCTACTGTATAACAGGGCCTCCAATTAGCTGCATTGGATCTCTGTGTTTATGGGACAGATGTCAAAAGAGAATTGCTTAACATACTTTGTTGAAAAGATTGTAATAAGCTGTCACCTAGATGCTTCATCCAAAATGTAAAGGGACTTGATTCCACAGGATGGACCTAAAGAACATTTCCACCTAATGGGCAAGAAGGATAAGAGTGGGATGCAGTTGAAATTTCTTTCTCTGGAGGCTGGGTGCAAGAGAGGAGCAAGTTTGAAAAGGAAGGTAATGAATGATGTTTGGGACATCATGAACTGGAGGTATTAGAAATCCAGCAAGTCTAGAAGACAAAGATCAGTAACTAAAGAGATGAGTTCATAACAATCACAGGTATAAGAAATAATTCCTGAGATAACATAAAACCTGATTTAAAAATCTTAATTGCACTACATTTTAAAAAACCACCCTCTCTTCTGGCACATCAACTGGAGTTTCTGTAGTCCCGTGAATGAGCTCTTAACTCTTGTAATTAACTAATTTAGTAAGTATTGTATTGACTGTCTACCGGGAGTAGATTCTTTAGGGAAGAAATATTAACAATTGACTGATATTTCGAATTTTCATTATGTTACATAATGTTTGGTTTCATATTAAGGAACACGGTGCAGATGTTGGGGTTTTTTTCAGAATAGTAATCAATCTCAGTTTATGATGCTTATGGGTATTTTTTTGAGACCATGGAAGATTTTATCTGAAATCAGTGAGCTGTCTTGATGTTTCTTGTTTTTTACATTTTTCTGACCAGTTACGAAAATTGCTTGAAATGTCACATAAAGACAAGGAATTCAGGCATGCAATAGATATTGACTTGTGTATTTTTCACTAACATTTGCTGACCTTTTGGGTCAATATGTTTTGAAATTTACTTAACAAGCCAGTGTAACTTATTTCAGTTTAGATTTAAATTGTTTTAAATCGCCAGAATTTTTCCTTTATTTTTTTTAAATACAAAACTACTGCTAGACTATCTTAACATATATGTTAAAAACCAGTTTCTTTGGGAATTAGAAGTATCCTGCATTATTATGGGTTTTTTTTCAAAATAATAGAAGCATATTTAAAATGACCCTTTGTCTTTTCCCCCTTCATCTCATGTGCCCTTATTTCCTTTAAAGAGCTATAATGTCTAGAAAGCTGTACAAACAATTAAGCTAAATCATTTTGTAAGCGGTTCTATGAAATGCAAGAGTGATTTTTTTCTTAAAGTCCAAATGTGTAACTCAGCTTACATGAGCATATAAGCATATTTTGCTTAAATTACATTTCCATCTGACAATATTAATTTCATCAAGGAAGCTTAGTATAAAATTAATTATAGCTATCATTTATGTTATTTCATCTTCCCCTTCCATTGAAGCTTCAATGAGAATTCATCAACTGAAGGGCATGATTCACATTTTAACAACAATAATAAAGAAAATAACCAAAACTACTTTTTTTTCCCCCTCCTACTAGAATTCCGTGACTAAAGACTTATCTCTTAATGTCATCCAAAATGTAATAATATATTTTGAGGATCAGAGGAAATGCTTCCAATGGATATAATGAGAGCACATCTAGTTATATTCTCCTGCTGACAAAGAACATTTCAGTTTCATTGACTTTGGTGAATAACCTCCTGTGATTCTTTGAGAAACAAGTTCTAAGAAAGAATCTGAACAAGCATTCAAATGCCATTCTGTTGAGCATGAAGACAAGGATATCTGCTTATACTCTCACCAATTCCAGAGCACTAAGGTTTGTAATAAAAATAACCTCCACACTTCACAGATCTTCTCCCCAGCCCAGTCCCCCATGAAAGCTCATGCTGGCAGTGGAATACATCCCTCTAGGTATTGGCCATAGGATTTTATCCAGGTTGCAGGAAGCAACCACAAAGGAGGCAATAACATCACATACCGCAGATATCCACCAAGGTGAGAGGACCCTTGGAAAAGACAGACTTTCTGGGGTAAACACAGAGGTGGATAGCTGTAAGGAATTCAGTTTCCATACCCTCAACTTCCCTTTGTGTTTTTTTCCTAAAGCTGACCTGCCTGAGAACCTGGGAAGGATTATCCTGGTTGCCTTTCCCGCCCCACCCTTTCACAGAGACCTGACAGGGTCCCCATATTAGGAATCGAAGTCTTACCTCTCACCCACTGCGTATTGAACTATGGTGTAAAAATCTCCAGAATGCCAAAAAACAGATAAATTCCAAATATCAGTATAAGCAAGGCCTTCTTCGATTATAATACTAATCTATGGTAGAATGGGGAGGCAGAAGTGAAGACAATGTTCTTTGAAGAGTCTCGCCTCTTCTGCCCCCTAAATTAGTGCCAAAGGATGCAGCACTTGGAAAGGCAAAGAAAAGGATGTGAGTAAAACCGGAAAGAGTGTCACCTTATTCCACGCAGGTGACAACATATGGAAAGATTCCCAGGTCTTATCAATGTATCTTAGAATAGTATTTGTAAAACCAAACCAAACAAAACAAAGAGTATGCTGGGAAACCAATCTGCTGCAAATCCAGCCCCTCTGTATTTTCACCATTCTTAGTAATAACAGCATTTGGTGTCAAGATGTCAATCAGCCACTTCTTGCGCCCCCATCTGTCCTCCTCCGGGCCCACCCATGCACTCTAGCCAACAAGTTGCACACACAGGTGTAACTTCAGTGGCACCTCATGCCTGTCACTTTCTACCCAGCCTCTCTGCTGCAGCCATGTAGGACACCCACATCTGACACCCACACACACCCGGAAGGCTGGTAGTTAATATTCCATAGGGTGACCTTTGACCAACAGAGCAAGAACCAGAGGGTGAATACTTCTGGGTGGATACTTCTTAGGCATTTCACAGGATACTTCATAGGGTCCTTAGCAGGATCAGCTGCAGTTGCCCACAGTGGTGACTGACTCAGCTCCACAACACATCCTTGGATTGGCTTTTCCTTCTTCCCCCTTTCAATCCTTCCGATCTCCTATCCTTTCATTCTTTGGAATCACATCTCAAAACAAGCCACTGGCCTGCACGCCCTTGTCTCAGGCTCTGTTGTGGGAGGGAACCAGGCCAGAGTGTCTCCACTGCATATTTTGCAACCTTTATGATTCCAGAAGAAGAGGGAAAATTTTCCGTGATTACTTCTCTAGAATGACAGTATATCTTTAAGTGAAAGGATTTATGGGTAATAGGTAAGTCAATGTCTTCTAATTTCTGGTATTATTCACACAGGTAGAAGAAACATCTTCATTAACCTTTGCCCAAACACTAGCTACTGGAAATAGATATTCATTTTTAATGTGGGCACAACTCTCTCACATGCCTGCATCTGTCAACTACTTCTGAGTTCATTTATTCCATTTACTTTTGGGTTTACTGTTAAAAATAAAGATACTGTGTTAAAGCTTTACACCGTAAATCATGCACTTAGCAGTAATATTTAATTCATCTCTTAATTTGATGCATCTTTTAATTTAACACATCATTTACATGCCCTAGAATTCATAGTGGCCATGGAGATTTAAATGTCAATTTTTATAAAAATATAAACCTGCATTCTTAAAAACAGACCACTCTTATATGTAGATGTGAGATAAATGTTTCCAAAGTGTATCCTAGGATATGATACCTTAAATTCTAGAAAACCAGCATCATTTAATTAGAATTGGTTCCTCTTTTGCAGACTCAAACCTGTTCCAATTCTGACAAATATATAGCTATAAAAAATCATTTTACATCATGAAATAAAATACATTTGTAAGTAATAATTCTCAAGTATTTTAACTTTAAAAGAGTTTGAGATGACTTCCTCAATAACTTAAATTGAGCATTAATATATAGATCTGTGTTCAGAAGCAATGGGTAAATTGCTAAAACACGAAAGCCCAATTTTACAGGGTTATTTTTTACCCCACCTTTATGTATTTTTAGCTCTAAAAACAAGGGAACTCTAAGTTAAAGACTAATAGAATAATATCTGATGTATTATATTATAATTTTTTTAAGTAATCTCCACACCCAACATGGGGCTCGAACTCACTACCCCAAGATCAAGAGTCCCATGTTCCTCTGACTGAGCCAGCCAGACAGCCCTATATTATAGTCTTTCTAATATATTTCACAGATTGAGAAATCAAATGATTTTAATAACTAGGTAACAAATCCTTTTGCCAATCAGATGGTTTCCAATTCTTGCCTTTTACCAAATTAAATGATCATTATGAAGTCATCAGCTGCTAAATAATTACTTTTTATTATAGATTATTACATTCTTTTGGCATGCATCACCAAAGAACTTCGAATAATTAAATGATATTCCAATAGCAAAACTCCTCCCATTCCAGTCAACTTTTGCCAGCAAGTTTCCTTGGTACCTACATCTGATTAAGAAAGGAAAGAAGGGACAGGAGAAGAAGGAAAAGGGGGGAGAAAGGGAAGGAAGGAGAGGAGAGACAACCAGAGAGAGAGGAATTTGAAGATGAATTCTGTCATATCCTAGTGATAAATAATATTCATCTGTAGATTCCTAAAGAGGTAAAAAGAGGCACTGGGCTGGTTCAGTCAGCGGAGCATGCAACTCTTGACCTCAGGGTTGTGAGTTCAAGCCCCACATTGGGTGTAGAAATTACTTAAAAATAAAATCTTGGGGCACCTGTGTGGCTCAGTCAGTTAAGTGTCCAGCTGTTGATTTCGGCTCAGGTGATGATCTCACGGTTCTTGAGTTCTGTGCTGGCACTGCAGAGCCTGCTAGGGATTCCCTCTCTCTCTCTCTCTCTCTCTCTCTGCCCCTACCCTACTCACGCAGTCTCTGTCTCTTTCAAAATAAACTTAAAATAAAATAAAATCTTAAAAAAAAAAAAAGACTAGTGAGTGTTCCACACGTCTTAAAGATTTGGAAGACAGGATGGGAGGAAGGGAGTTGATGGTCATGGAGTTAAGGCAGGGCATGGATGAGCTTCATATCACCTGGTGTTTTACTTTCTTTCTCCAAACACTTAAGCAATCTTGAACTAGCCTGGCAGCTAGGCTCCATCTACACATAATAGCCATCTCTACATTTGGATTATTAATAGCCTTGACGTCATTTTAATTTGAAAGGTCATTATGATTTTATTCTTCCCTTTCACAACACTCATTGACTAAAAGCTTACGCATGGATTGTGCCCACTTTTCCCAGGAATCCTACAGCTTCGCTCCTCTAAAGAGAAGGTGCCAATTTTGCTAAATCCATGGCTATTTTCAGTAAAGCCCTTCTCCAACAGTTAAAATGCTAAGTCACAAGCACCTCCTTGCTTTCAGAAGTGACTCATTCTTTAACTCAAGACCTGAAGGGTACAAAATGTAATGTTTTTCAAAATGTATTTTTTCATAGATGTGTATATATTTCTCTGGTAATGGTATACCACATGACTCAAGTCGGTGATGCTTTTTTTCCTTCTCCCAGGGGCATCTGCTTATAACCAACTTCTAAACATTGTTTTGTTGTCATTTTTTAAAATTTATTTTAATTTATTTTTGAGAGAGAAAGCAGGAGTGAGAGAGAAGGGGAGAGGACAGCAAGAGAGGGAAAGAATCCCAAGCAGGATCTGCACCATCAGCACAGAGCCCAGTGCGGGGCCCAAACCCACGAACCACGAGATCATGACCTGAGCCAAAACCAACCCAGTCAGACGCCCAACCGACTGAGCCACCCAGGTGCCCCTGTTTTATTGTCATTTATTTGTAAATGACACAACAGTATTTTGATCTTACTCCAAAAAGATAGGTTAAAGTTAAGACAGGGCTGGTATGATGTTGACATTTCAGCTGCTATAGTTTCATGCTGCTGTTGTTGTTAAGAAAACTACATGTTATGGAACTTGTAAGGGTCCATATTTCATCTGCTATTAATAGTCGACTTTTCCACATTTCAAGTTCTGCTTCCCAAATTTGTCTGCTTGACAACAGATTAAGGCTCCACCCATAATTGTTTACTGGCCTTCTTATATGAATCACTTGATGTTGACCAATGAGATTGTGCCTCTACAAATTCCAAATCCTAGAATTCTTTAAGCACATGGCAACTAGAAAGATCATTCTGCTTCCTTTCTCTTTTAAATTCCTCAAAAAACAAATTTTTTATCCTTTGTTATTATCTCAAATGTTTTCTTTTTCTCCCACATGCCCTCTGATCATGCTTTGCTTTGACATATTTATCCCATTTAATTAATTTAGTTAATTGGACCTCTACCTACATTTCCTCTAACATCTAGTGTGACTTCATTCCTCTCCAATTACAATATATATTTTCATTTATCTATTATTCCCTTCAAGGAGGGAAGGAGAGAAGGAAGGAAAGGGGAAAGAAGAGGATGGAAGGGAGGGTGGGTAGAGATGGCAGGGAAGAGGAGGAGAAAGAGGGAGAGGGAGAAAAGGAGAGGGGCCAACTATAATGAACATTGACAGTTATGAATTCCTCTCCATCCTTGGGCCACTCAAATGCCCATTCAGATGTATGCCCTTCAAATCAATTGCGCTTTACTTAGCCAAAGGCACTTACTGATGACATCCATCCATACACATATTTCTCTCTTTCTTATTGTTACAGAAGTGAGTTATGCCTTCCTGTGCATTAGACTAGAACTAATAGAAAGGGGATATTAAAAATTATTACTTTTACCCTAAGCAAGTCCATCTTTCATGGGGTCGAGAGTAGGCTGAAGTTCTGTATATAAAGAATAAAGCTTTGCATGGCTTTGCCAATACTACAAAATGGTTTCTTGAGTTTCCAGAATTATTTTAGGGATGTGGAAGCAATCAAGCTGCAACATCTGAAACCCCATTACTTATATACACAGCTGACTTAAATATTGTTTTTAAAAACCAATGACTTCAAAAGTAACTTCCATGGAGATTATTGAAAACTATAATCTGAATTTAGCTTTTGACAAAGAAAGAAATTGGGTCATTTTAATTTATATTACATTTCTAACATCTTTAAAATTATTTTAATTATAAAATTTTAAATATTCTCTCCAACATGTCATCTAATATGTCATTTTAACAGTGACAATTTTTGAGAGGATTAGACTTATTCTCTTTTCTCATACCATTTTTTTACAGTAAGAATCATACCACCTTAAACACTCTTGCTAATTCATTCTATTTGTTTCTCTTTGGGGACTAGGAGAATTGATTTGTCTAGAAGCCAAGGACATTCAATAGAACTGATGGATTTTCAATGATGCACACATAACGGCCAATCCATATAAAATTATGAAATATTCAAATTTTATTTGTATTGCCTTAGTCTCATAGTTTTGAACATTTCTTCTGACTTTAAAATGATCCCTCTTTCCCCTGTCAAAGTGCCCACTAACTTCATGCTTGCTCCCTGTTATAATTGCCTATTGGGAGAATATTTGAGACTAATTCACCTTAGAGTATAATTTATTATTTTCAAGGTGTGGGCATGGGGATGTGGGCTCTTCCAGTTGAACTGAAAGTTAATCTTTAAGCTAAAAGATTGGATTTTGTACATAAAAATTTCATGTGTGCATGTGGAAAAAGATGTTTCCCATCGTCAAAGTCAACCTGCATTTTTTTAGGCCATTAGCCAATGGTGCCGGCTACTCTACCCTGCATAGGATCCTGCCACTTCTCTAGAAGAAGATCCCAGTATGCAAACTGCAGGGGCCAAGGCCAGGCTGCCTTGGGTCACATTGGCATGAAGATTATTTTGAGTTAAAAAGCCATCAAAACCCAGCGGATTCAGGAAAAGCTCTCTACCTCCCCTACAACAGCCTGGAAAGAATTTAGATAGAGGACCTGCTCCAGGAAGAGAGCTATCACCACAGAGAACTACATTTTACTATGCACTAGGTATGGTAGGTAGAGAGGAATCTAGCAAGGCCTAGACACATGAAATTAAATTTTACTTTCTCTTGCTATTCTATCCTATGTCAATGTGATTCTTAATCCATCTAGAAGGACCTTGAAGGGGATAGGAGATTCTTGTTTCCCAACAAACCCTTGTGCCTTCTGATAAAACTGCTGGTATTTGCCATCACTTGAAGATTTAGAATTGCAAAGGAACTACACATGAGGCTTTCTTTCTTTTTTTTTATATTTATTTCTTTCAAGAGGGAGAGAGAGAATCCCAAGCAGGCTCTGAGCTGTGAGTGCAGAGCCTAACTCGAAGCTTAATCTCAGGAACCACTAGATCATGACCTGAGCCGAAATCAAAAGTCAGACGCTCAAAAAACTGAGCCACTCAGGCTCCCTGAGGCTTTCTTTTTTTCTTGTCATTCATTTGTTCACTCCAGAAGAAATTTACTGACCACCTACTGTGTGCCTGGATGGACACTAAGTGCTGTCAATACAACTGTGAACAAGAAGTAGTCCCTTGAAGAAGATAAATCTAATGTGGAAGGTAAGAAATGAACAGCTAAATTGCAATACAATAAGATAAAGGCTTTGTTGACAGGACAGCAGTATCCTCTCTGGAAGCACAGAAGAGCACCTAACCCAGCTCAAGGAGGTCAAGGAGGGCTTTCCGAAGGAGGTTAGAGTTCAGCTGACCCCCCAAAGACAAATTAGGGTTCACCAGGCAAATAGGAGGAAGAATAGTATACTAAGAAGAGTTGGTGAGCAAAGGCTATGAGGTTGCAAGTGATCTTATTCACTTTAGAAAACTACTTCCCAAGGGAAACAAAAGCAATAATGAACTACTGGGACCTCATCAAAATAAAAAGCTTCTGCACAGCAAAGGAAACAATCAGCAAAACTAAAAGGCAACCAACAGAATGGGAGAAGATATTTGCAAACGACATATTGGATAAAGGGTTAGTATCCAAAATCTATACAGAACTTATCAAACTCAATACCCAAAAAACAAATAATCCAGTGAAGAAATGGGCAAAAGACATGAATAGACACTTCTCCAAAGAAAACATCCAGATGGCCAACCAACACATGAAAAGATGCTCCACATCACTCATCATCAGGGAAATACAAATCAAAACCACAATGAGATACCACCTTACACCTGCCAGATGGCTAACATTAACAACTCAGGCAACAACAGATGCTGGCCAGGATGTGGAGAAAGAGGATCTCTTTTGCATTGTTGGTGGGAATGCAAGCTGGTGCAGCCACTCTGGAAAACAGTATGGAGGCTCCTCAAAAAACTAAAAATAGAACTACCCTATGACCCAGCAATTGCACTACTAGGTATTTATCCAATGGATACAAATGTGCTGTTTCGAAGGGGCACATGCACCCCCATGTTTATAGCAGCACTATCAACAATAGTCCAAGTATGGAAAGAGCCCAAATGTCCATCGGTGGATGAATGGATAAAGAAGATGTGGTATATATACATACAATGGAGTATTACTTGGCAATCAAAAAGAAGGAAATCTTGCCATTTGCAACTACGTGGATGGAACTGGAGGGTATTAGGCTAAGTGAAATTAGTCAGTCAGAGAAAGACATCATATGACTTGACTCATATGAGAACTTTAAGAGAAAAAACAGATGAACATAAGGGAAAGGAAACAAAAATAATATAAAAACAGGGATGGGGACAAAATCATAAGAGACTCTTAAATATGGAGAACAAGCAGAGGGTTACTGGAGGGGTTGTGGGAGGGGGATGGGCTAAATGGGTAAGGGGCACTAAGGAATCTACTCCTGAAATCATTGTTGCACTATATGCTACCTAATTTGGAGGTAAATTAAAAAAAATAAAATTAAAAAAGAAAAGAAAAGGAAAGAAAAGAAAAAAATATATAAAGAAAACTACTTCCAAAACAGAGCAAACAGGGGAGCAGAAGGAGAAGGGAACTAGCAAAGTCAAGGCTCAGGTCTTGGAGGGCTTTGTAAGCCACTGTAAACAAAGCAAACTTAACCCGGAGGCAATGGAAAACAACTGTAGGGTTTCAACAGAAAACTGACATGGTCAAATCTATATTCTAGAAAGTTCATTCTGGCAACAATGTGGAGATAAGATTAAAGATGGGCAAAAGTGGATTCAGGCATGGCAGTTATAAGGCTGTAGCAATAATGCAGGTCAGCGGTATACCAAAAGCCCGAGCTAAGGTGAGAAAGCCGGGGTGGATAAGCAAATGATTACAAGCATTTTTAGAGAGTAAGATCCACAGTACTTGGTAACTGAGCAGATGGGGTGGTAATCAGGGATAGAAGAGCCAACAATGACAAAGGCAATGTAGGGCATAACCCTCCTTGATATGAGAATCCAGGAGAACAAGTTGTTTTCAGAGGGGCAACAATGAGTTGAGTTTGGGTCATGTTATGTTTGGAATTCCTAAAGAAAGCCTAGGGCATACTGCTGCAGTTACTACCCAACACCACGGGGTGCCAATCGCACAGACTGCAATAAGAATGACCTCCCATGGAAGGGCAGTGCACAAACTGTCCAAAAAAATCCGGTGACCCTGGCTGGGGCTCAGGAAAGAGATTCTCACTGAAGATGAAGACTTCAGGGTTATCAGCATGTAGATAGTATTTGAAGTTCAAGAGTAGAAGAAACTGTAGAATAAGAGGGCCAATTACCCAATGAAACCTATATATATACTGAACAGGCAAAAGAAGAGAAACCCACAAAAGAAATCAAGAAAGAGGAAACATAAAAAACAGAAATACCAACACCAAGGGAAGAAGTACTTGCAGTTTAGGTAAATTTCCAACAGGTGGAGTGTGGTCTCTTCTCACAATACGAAATTCCTGCAAGTGTATTAAGCTGGCAAACATAAAGTAGGGTATATATAGGTCATTTGGTTCACAACTCTTTGCAGACCTGTGGACAGTGGGGGACAGGAGCTCCATGGTATAATGTAGACAAGGAAGCATTGATAGAGAAGAAAGCAACTTAGGTTCTAGTCCCACCTTTTTGGACTCTAGTTTTATCTCCCTTTCCTCAGTTTCTACATATTCAATTTAAGGAAGTCAGGCTAGATGTTTTAAATCCCTTCCAACCGTAACATTATAATAAAAGATAATAACAATAAAAAACATGTATACAGCACATATCTGAGCCTGATTTGGTAGGTGCTGGAGAGAAAAAAAAAAAAAAAAAAAGAAAGAAAGAAAGAAGGAAAAAAGAAAACAAAGTCAGTCCCTGGAGTTGCAGGCCTAACACTCTAGGTGTTAGATATAGTTGTAAACTAATAGTCATAGCAATATGGCAAGTGCTATAATGGGTGTAAACCAGCTATGGAAGCACAGAGAAGAAGCTAACTGCTTTCCAGTCTTCATGAAGGAGGTGATCCATGAATGAACTTTACAGTATAAGTAGGAGTCTTCAAGAGATCATAGTAAAAGGAATCTTATGCAGACTACATAAAATGTGTAAAGGTCTGGAGGTATTTGAGAGCACTGAATGTTTGGTTCAAAATGGCTAAGATATAAGTGCAGGGAGGGAAATAAATACAATGGAAAAGGGAACACAGACCAGAAAACTCGCTGCAGGTCTTAACATACTACAGTAATATATGTTTGAAGCTTATTTAGTTAACAAACACTTCCTTAGAGCTTGATGTCTGCCAAGTACTGTTTTAAGTGTATTATGAATATTAACTCATTTAACCCTTGCATAAATCCCTATATAATAAATGCTACTGTCACCACCCTCTCCATTTTACAATGAGGAAATTGACAGAGATTAAATAACTAACCCTTATACAAGCTTAAGCCTGTCAAGGGTGGAGCTGGGGTTCCCATTGAGCCATTCTGGCTCCCAAATTCCTACCTTTAACCATGCCTTATTCTATAAGGGGGTGAGTCAACTAAATGACTTTCAACTGGAAATAATGAAGTCAAATTTGCACTTCAGAAAGGTCCTGTGTGCATGCAAAAAGGTTGAATTGGAGGGGCAGGTGGTGGGACACTGGAGGAGGAAGTATTGTGGCAGTATTCCAGATAAAAGGTGACATGTGTTCAGATTAAAGACTAGGAATTTTGAACAGGGAGAGATTTAAGATATTTAATAAGAATTCCTTCTAGACCTAGTGACCAGCTCAATGTAAAAGAGCAAGTGAAATCTAAAATGATGCCCAGATTTCTGGCTTAGAGAATGGGGCAAATGATAGTGACTTTAATTGAAATTGAGAATGGAAGAATTTTGAATATACAGAGTAAGAAATATAAGAGGCCGTTAGAAATATAGGTTGCAGAACTCAGGAAGAAAGTCTGGTATGAGTTTGGGAATTATTAAAGTGGATGGTGGTTAAAGCAATAGGAATAAGGCGGGTTAACAGGGAAAAAAGGTAGAAAAAAGAAAGACAACAGAAAGAAAAAATCAGAAACTGAATGTTGAACAAGAGGAAGAAAAAATGGGGGATGAGGGGTCTCTAAGGTAGGAGGAAGGCCAAGTAAGAGTGGTATCACTTTTTAATAAATGCTGTCTTTTGTTTCCATGATATTATTTAGAGTTACGTGCTAGAATAAAGGTATAAAAGTATGATGTTACCTGTCTATAACTAGTCCTTTCCAGGCAAGAAATCATATCAAATTCATGTGTATTTCATCATGCCTGGAATAATACAGTCAGTCCCTCAACTAATACTTGGTAAATTAATCTTAATTTGTAGACATTGATGTTTTAATAGACTTAACTTTCTCTTATTTCTCTTGTGTACCCAGACCACCTTAGCAACAGATCTCATCCAGTTTTCCAAAACAGAAGACCAACAATATCTTGATTTGGTTTGCTAAAATATTAATTCTTAAATGCTCCCCAAATTAACACATTGATATAGGTCTAAATTCTAGATCACCCCTTTAAAGGAAATCACAAAGCATCTCACTACCCTTTGTTATGCAAAATTCACACAGAAAGTATTGGAAAAGCATGTTCCCTGCAGTCAGGCAAATCTGATTTCAATCCATGCGTCCAACAGGCCTCTCTCTTTGACCCTGGGCAAGTCACTTAATCTTGCTATGCTTCAGCTTCCTCTCTGCAAAACGGTGACTATGATATTATGCACTGTATACGGCTGCTGGATAAAATGAGATACACAGACCGCCCCACCCCCCACCGGTATTTGCTGTCATAAAATGGATGCTCAGGAAATATTAAATCTTTGGTAGTACTGTGACCCTGACAATCATTTTCACGGTAAGAACTTGCATCTGCAAGAACTGATCCCCAGAAGTTCAAGGCTTCCTCTGAGCCTTGTAGACCTGCAACGTCATCAAGGGCCACCAGGTGGTGGTGGTGCCTCTTAGGGGACCCTAGGTCAGGGGTTCTTCACATCAGAGAGGATAATTTCTCAGTGCCTAAGCATCAAGTTCTGTTTCCTGTTTGTTTCTTTCCATGGCACTATACCCTTACTGAAATAACAATCTCTATGGATTAAACAGAAATGATTCCATGTGTGCATTTAACAATAATAGATATTATATATATAGTATATACATATACTATATATATATATTATTTGAAACAAGACATAGGAGAAAAGAACTACTTAGATACACATCACATAACTTCCTGATTCCTTTAAACTGCTTTTAATCATTTCTTAACTTAATCTAACCTTGATTTTAACTCCCTAACATTAATTTCAACTCTTTCTTATATTGGCAGAAGGCAAATAGCCTCTGGACTGTGCTTAACCTTAGAATTTGGCAAAGCACTGCATGGAAAAAGCCCTCGGTCCTTTTCACCTGCTGGGGGATTAAATCCCCTAATTAAGAGGCTTAGGCAAGCACTTCAGCCAGTACTTACAAGAAAATCTTGGCCTCTAGATGCCATTTCAGAGCTTGGCCCTCTTCCTGCTGCCTGTCTTTGTCCACACTGAAATAGAAAACACTTGCTGGATTCCCCAAGCCCCATGACCCTTGACTTCTAGTCAAAACCTGGTTACCAGAGTTACCCTGGTTTCTGCACATTCTCCCTGGTTCTCTGTGCCCGCTACCAATGCTGCTCTACAAGAGCCCTCTGCTTCCTGGTGAGTGCTCACACAGGGTCAGGCTTGGGGTGCTGTGTGCTCCCTGGTTCCTGGCAGCCGGTGCCCATGCAAGCCCTCTGTTTATAGACATCAAGCACATTCTTTTCCTCCTTTCAAACGTTTAAACAATTTTGAATGCTAAATATGAAAAATGTTTAAAAAACCCCTTTTTTTAATGGCCTCATTGTTTTCAGGGCAGTGAAACTACTCTGTATGATATGCTAATGGTACATAAATGCCGTCCATTTGTTTAACCCATATAATGTATGCCAAGAGTGAACCCTAAAGTAAACTGTGAACTTTGGGTAATAATGTTGTGCCAATGTAGGTTCATCGATCATAAACATGTACCACTCTGGTGTGGGATGTTGATCATGAGAGAGGTTTGCGTGTGTGCAAACAAGGAGATATGGGAGCACTCAGTTTTGTTCTCAATCTAAACCTGCTCCAAAAAGTAAAGTCTTTTTTTAAATGTCATTGTTATATCAGTTTCTACTTTGTAATGTAGATCCTTAGGCATCCATGAAGAAGGAAACAGGAGGCATGATCTTTTGCATATGGTTATTAGGTCAGTATTAAGGATTTCTTTTGTGCTGGTGGCTGTGCTAGGGGAACATAGGAAACCAGACCAACCAGCCAGCTCCTGCCCTCAGGAACCCTGCAGTTAAAAAGAAAAGAAAAAAAATTAAACTAAGTCACCCAACTGAGTACTTAATTTTACCATGGCAAATGCAAAGAAGGTACCATGAGAGGGTTTCTGAGGTGGCAGCTGGAAAGGGCTATTTCTCAGCCCTTGGCATTCATTCCCATTCCTTCTTCAACACAGCATGACCCTTGAGTAGCTAGTAGTGCCGTTGAGTAGCTGAGTTAGGGGAACGGTATCAGTTCCTCACCCCCTCCTCTGCCCACCCCTCAACCATGTGAAAGCCCCAGAGAGCCGAAGTGTTACTACTTGTGAGCGTCTCCAAGCTAACACTTGTGCTGACCTCAGCTGGGCCTCTCAGAGAAAGGGCTGCAGTTCAGAAAGCTTCTTCGATCACCTCATACCTGTTAGGATGACTACGATCAAAAAAAAAAAAAAAAAAAAAAGTTACAAAGTGTAGCAAGTATGTAGAGAAACTGGAATTCTGGGATACTTACTATTGGTGGGAATATAAAGCACAGCCACTGTGGAAAACTATGTGGCAGTTCCCCAATCAATCAATCAATAAAAATGGGTTTACCAAATTCTCCAGCAATTCCATTTCTGGGTATACGCCTGAAAGAATGGAAAATGGGCCTCAAAGAGATATTTGTACACCCATGTTCACAGCAGCATTATTCAAGACAGCTAAAATGTGGAAGCAATCCAACTGCCCATCAATAGATGAATGGATAAGCAAAATGTGGTATATACATACAATGAAATTTTACTCAGTCTTAAAAAGGAGGAAAATCCTGACATATCTTGTAGCATGGATGAAGCTTGAAGACAACATGCTAAGTGAAATAAGTCAGTCACACAGACATACATGTGCACACACACACCCCAAATACTATACGATCCCATTCATATGAGGTATTTAGAATAGTCAAGTTCATAGAGATAGAAAGAAGAATGATTGTTATCAGGGGCTGGAGAGAGGGGGAAATGGGGATTTATTGTGTAATGTGTATAGAGTTTCGTGTTATCAGAACAAAAGTCTTGGAGATGGATGGTGATGATGGTTTTACAACAATATTAGTGTACTTAATACCTCTGAACTACACACTTAAAGCTGGTAAAAATAGTAAATTTTACATTAATATGTATTATACCACAAGAAAATTTTTTTTTAATTTATTTCGAGAGAGAGAGCAAACATAAGCAGGGGAGGGGCAGAGAGAAAGAGAGACAGAATGCCAAGCAGGCTCCGCACCATCAGCGCAGAGCCCATTGTGCGGCTCAGACTCAGGAACTATGAGATCATGACCAGAGCAGAGATCAGGAGTCCAACGCTTAATCAACTAGACCACCCAGGCGCCCAAACAATAAAAAATTTGTGGGGGGAAAAAAAACATCCAGATGGCAAGACATTACAACCTCAGTTAACTGCCCTCAAGCTTCTAATCTACCTAGCCAGTGATGGAAATTGCAAAAAACTAGGCAGAAGGTGACCAGACGCTTTCTTCATCTTCCTGCTCTATTTGTTCTCTGCCTCTCCCAAAGTAATTTTTTCACTTGGTGTGTAACAGAGAAAGGGTAAACATGTAGAGATATACCAGACAATAGGAAATTGTATCTTGACATGGTTTGCATCAGACTCGGCAATCCCCACCTTTTGACAAGATAGGGGTGTGGGAAGGGGGCAGTCTCGTGCGTTGCCAGCAGCAGGTGCACTGACAGGACCTTTTCAGAGAGTGATCCATCACCTTCCAACAAAACAAAAATCATCTACTTCTGGAATGTCTCTTTCAGAGATGTATGTGGGCAAAAATGTCCATAAGAATGTCAACTGCAGCACTGTAAGATAACAAAAATAAATGGATAACCTAAATGTCCATTGATCAGAGGATGGTTGTATAAATTATGGCTCATCCATACAGTGGAGTACTATGCACTTGTCAAAACAGCATGAGGTAGAACCATATAAATGGAGTGAGAAGAGGTCTTGGATATACAAAGTAAGAACCATAAGTTACAAAGCACAATGTCTAGAATGATCTCATAGTAGTTAAGAATCAAATGTTCACATAGGTGTTTTTAAGTACATTTTTTTAAAGTCTAGAAGGCTGTGCGGATGACCAAAGCAGGTTGCTCCTAGGGAGTGAATTTTGAAGAAAGAAGCTTTCTTTCTCTATAGGATATATTTTCATTTAGATTGACTATTGCCTATAACGAGCATGCATTATTAAGGAGAAAAAATTTAATAAGGAAATTTTTTTTATTTTAGCTGCTCCAGAACAGGATAGTCATAATAGACTCATCCTTAATATCAATGCTTGCTTTATGACTGACTTGAAACAAGCCCTTCCTTTTCAGAGCCCCCGTTTTTCCTCTACGCTTGGCATGCTGTAAAAGCAAGTGTCTGGAGGGGCGCCTAGGTGGCTCAAGTCGGTTGGGCGGCCGACTTCGGCTCAGGTCATGATCTCGCGGTCCGTGAGTTCGAGCCCCGCGTCGGGCTCTGTGCTGACCGCTCAGAGCCTGGAGCCTGTTTCAGAGTCTGTGTCTCCCTCTCTCTGACCCTCCCCCGTTCATCCTCTGTCTCTCTCTGTCTCAAAAATAAATAAAAACGTTAAAAAAAATTAAAAAAAAAAAGAAGCAAGTGTCTGAAGATCGCAAAGATGGAGATGCAGAGAAGAGTGCACGGGAAGAGATAGGGGATGAAAGAGGAAATTAAGGACTTATCCAAATAAAAAGCAGTCATCAAAAGTATGTTTGGGGACACCTGGAAGGCTCAGTCATTTAAGCGACTGACTCTTGATTTCAGCTCAGGTCATGATCTGATGGTTTGTGAGATCAAGCCCCACGTGGGCCTTTGCACTGACAGCATGGAGCCTGCTTGAGAATCTCTTTCTCCCCCTCACTCTCTGCCCCTCCTCTGCTCTGCATGTGCTCTCCTAAAAATAAATAAATAAACTTTAAAAAACTTCTAAAAATTATGCTTTGGAGAATTTCTAATATGGTGAAATATATATAACAAAAATAGAGAATTCAAAGATGTATAATTAGTAGGATGAGAACTAGAAAAAAAAGAAATAAATGGCTTCCCTCAGCCTCCAAAAGGACCCTGGAGGAACATAAACCAAAATGTTAACAAAGATAGACTGGATGGTGAGACTTTAGATGTTTCATTTCTTCACATTCTACATTTTTGAAAATGAGCTGATTACTTTTATCATGTACACAATCACGCTTTTATTTAAGATAGGTTTCCAACATTTTGCCCCCCCCCAAAAGTACAGATCATAACATAAAGTATATGTGTGTCTCATCCTAAAATCATGTTCAACACCTGTGTGTCTCGATTCTGAGAAGCCCGTTAAATCTGGAGCCTTTCCTTCTTTTTGTAATACAGCATCTTGGAGGCTCCTTAATTTTTGTAAGGAACACAGTATAAGGAAATGAGTATCAATGGGCTGTTTGGTCTGTGACTTGGGAAGATTTTATATAATGATTGTTAAAAGTACAATTGACCTTTGAGCAGCACCGGAGTTAGGGGTGCAGTCAAAATCTGCAAATAGGGGCGCCTGGGTGGCTCAGTCAGTTAAGCGTCTGACTAGGGCTCAGGTCATGATCTCATGGCTCTTGAGTTTGAGTCCCGTGTTGGGCTCTGTACTGACAGCTCAGAGCCTGGAGCCTACTTTGGATTCTGTGTCTCCCTGTCTCTCTACCCCACCCCTACTTGTGCTCTCTGTCTCTCAAAAATGAATAAACGTTAAAAAAATTTTTTTTAGTCTGCAAATAACATTTGACTCTCCCAAAATTTAACTACTAATAGCCCACTGGAAGCCTTACCAATAACATAAACAGCTAATTAATACATATTTTGTATGTTGCATGTATTACATAATGCATTCTTACAATAAAATAAGTTCTAAAAAACTAAATGATATTAAAATTATAAGAAAGAGGAAATACATTTACAATACTCTGTAAATTTACATTTACTGTATTTATTGGAAAAAACTCTGTGAATAAGTGGACTTATGCAGTTCAAACCTATGTTCAGGGATCAGCTGTACTCTCAACCTCAGGGTGAGAATCCAGGACACAATGTAGAGGGTCTTTGTTGCTTATATTTCATTCATAAAGTCGAAGTGAGGAACCCTACGAGTTTAACAAAATTAATCTCGGCCCCCAAATCCCTTGCTTTAGATTTATGGAATTTCTTTTGGCCACAGGGCACTCTCACCCTTGTTTTCTGGTGAGAATTTATGTTGGCCTGCTTTTCTCGGTTTGGTCTGTTTGCTAACAGTCACCAGCTGTGTAAGCTCCCTCTATAATTTCTTGTAACATTTTTCAAAAAAGAATAGGGCCTCAAATGCAAGGTTTCACTATAAGGTCTCAAGTTCCACATAAAGTGGAAAATTTTCAGTACCAAAGCATGCCAAGAAAGGGTGGGGCTGTTTGACTCCCTTTGACCATTTATAAGCCTGGGAAGATGTCAGTCTGTCCTTGTAAGTCAGGTTTCCCTGAAACTGTCACACACCCAAGAGAAGATGGGCTAGTTGTTTTCTATCTTAAAATCTCCCCGAGTCAAGCCAGCAGCTGTCCCTAGAGGCTTTCTCCCGAAAATTGGTCAGAATGGGACTTTCAATTCCTAACTGTGTCCTTCAGTACTCACCCGCTGCATTCTACAAACAATCCTCTCTACACACCGTAGACCTGAAGACCAGTGAGGCATATGGTTTGGTTGATGTTCTTATCTGAGATAAGTGCTAGTGCTTTTTATTAAACTTTCCCCTCCTAGTACCAGAGTTCAAGATGTTGTCACTGCTGTTTGTTTTGCTTTGCTTTACTTTTTTAAATACTTGACATCTAGTAGCCCTAAAGGAAGGAGGAGGGAGACATTATCCCGACTCTGAACCATGAACTTTCTATAAATATAGTATGGTTTATTTTCCTTTTAATTTTCACAGCAATCTGGTAATGCTATAGATGAGAAAACTGAAGCTCAAAAAAAGAGGTAATTTGTCCAAGTTGAGGCCATGATGCTATTAAATTATAGAGTCAAGCTTCAAATCAATTTCCACCCAAAGGTCATGCTTGCCAGTTCTACCATGTTGTTTCTAACAATTTAATACAAAAGAAAACTAATATTCATTAGGCTGCTATAATATGTCAGATGTGTTATAGATACTAACTCATACAATTCTTAACCAAAAGCTGTTCCAGTACGAATTGTTATCCCTACCTTTGTGAAAAAACTGAGGTTCAGAGAGGTTAAATATTTGCTCAACGTCACATGGCGTGCTCAAGATCCAGGATTAAACCCTAAGTCTGTCTGTCTCTTGCTTTTCTGTGGCATCATATGCAGTGTTTTGATATGGAGTCATTCACAAGAACAAATTTACAAGGTGGGTACCGTGATCATTCCCATTTTAGAGATGAGAAAAATCCAGTTTAGAGAAGTTAAGTAATCTGTTCACAAGACTATTAAGTGTGCAAAAGAAGAAATTAAGACCAAGGCAGCCTGACTGCACTCTTAACCACTTAATGAACTGTCTCCCCAGAAACACTTTTAAAGAATCTCTGTTCTAACAAAAACAAGGGGGAAATTTTTTTAGGTATGCAAGGTAAAAAAAAAAAAAGTACTTTTTTAAAAAGAGAGAGAGAGAAAGGAAAAAGAAATTACCTGCTAAATTAGGATTGGTTACTGGAATTTCCGACTCCTCCACAAATACATTGTGACATTATCAATTGATATTTGCACAAGTGTTTATTAGCATACCATCTCATCCTCTGAGTTGTTCCACTAGTGAACCTTGTGGCTTCAGAGGAAAAGGAGGAGGGTTCTGGAGTTGTAATAAATAAGGAAATTGTGCAATGAACCGTGTGGGTGGTGCTAAGGCTTTTAAGTATCCAGGCCTTCTGAATCTTGGGATGAGCTTACTCATCCTCAGTGTTCTGGGTCAGGGGAGAGCTGTGCCAAATGAAGGAATGAACCATCCTTCATACTGGAGGCTGGGGCCATTGACCCACCATCAGGAGGGCATGACATTGGAATTACCAGTTCAGTAGTGGTGATGGATTGGTACTCATCTCTGTGTGCGCTCATGGGCTCCTCTGGACCATTGTGAGCGATGACAGGTACCTCCAAGGGCACCAGGATTCAAGGGGCTGCGTTGTTGTGATATATGGGATTAGCAACAACCTTAGCTACCTTGGAGCCTAAGACAAAGAGAAAAGGGTAGGTTCCCATGTAAACTTAAAACCTGTGAATGTATGACCCAATTTCTGTCTGGCTTTGTCTGTGCAGTTAAGGGAAGAGATAAGAAATGATTATAAGAAGCTGTGTTTTTAATGTCAGCAACAGCTCTTGTTTCCAGGAATGGGATAAAACAGAGAGCTCAAGCAGAGTGCCCTGAGTCTAGTCTGAGACAAGTTCTTTTTCTGGATATGTGTTAGATTTATATGCCTCCAACTTCTGTGCTTTATAACAAGGCCATCCAGCCTGAATGCCCTCATAGTGAGACAGAGGCAATATTTCCTTCTGGTGGGAGGCGAGGAGGCAGAAGAAGGGAGAGACAGCCTTATTATGCAAAGGAGCTATAATAAAGGCTGCTTCTCGCCACTGCAGTGGCCCTTTGAGAAGATGAGTAGTGAAGGAGAGCATGCAAAGGGCTAGATGCCTATTTATCTAATAAAAGCTGATTACAAGCAACAGGTGCACTAGCATATAAACTACCTTAGAGTCATCAAGAAATTCTAAAGAAAGCTGCATCAAATTGCAAATGATATGACTTTCATCTAATGATAGATATTAATTATACAGGGAAGATTGCAATAGGCCCATAAAATGGGTGTTTGCATCCTCATTATTCAGTATTTCATGCCATGATGATAAAGCAATAATGACAGAATAATAAACAAGCTTCTTATTTATTTATTTCCCTTATTGAAAACTAGAGTTTGAAAGTCAAATCATAAAGTTTGTAAGAAGTGGGTAAAAGACTCTAAGAACATCTATAAAAGGCGAACAGAGATGTTGGGGTGAAAAGAATAAACAAGAGATCAACCAATAGATAGTTTTCTCTCTATGGTAAAAACACTCCTAAACTTGTATAAGAATTAAGATGGCAATTTTCCCTTGCTGGTGACAGCAGCATTTTTTCAAAATGTTTAAAAATGCTGAAACTCTGGGGCCCCTGGGTGGCTCAGTTGATTAAGCATCTGAGCTCAGGTCATGATCTCACAGTTTGTGAGTTCAAGCCCCATGTCAGGCTCTGTGCTGACAGTTCAGAGCCTGGAGCCTGCTTTGCATTTTGTGTCTCCCTCTCTCTCTGCCCCTCCGCTGGCCATGCTCGCTCTCTCTCACTCTCTCTCTCTCTCACTCTCTCTCTCTCTCAAAAATAAATAAACATTTAAAAACAATTTTTAATGCCCAAACTTTTTGAAAGAACAGTCCTTTATGTGATGTGGTGGTGGGGAAGACACGTGAGGTCCAATGTCATGTGCACAAGGCACCTGTCATATCAGTGACTGCTGATAAAGGTTCTACTCATTCATGAGGCCACCGTGGAGAGCAGAGACAGGATGTGTGAGATGAAAGTGGGTGGGAAGAGAGCAGGAAAGATGGAGATTTCCAGCAAAGAAAAGTGAGGGCAAGAAGTAGTGGGTGGAGAAGCAAGAGGGAATGGTACAGGAGAGCTGCGGAGAGCAAACAAACCCACAAGCCTGCGTGTGCCAAGAGACATCGAAGATCCTTCTGATGACAATTTGTTAAATGGCACCTCATAAAAATTAAGGGCACTTGGGATGGAGGACACGGTGAACTGGAGAGAGAGCAGTAGCAAAGATTGATTTACCTGGAATCCTAAAATAACACTCTCAGAAGAAACTCTGCCCAAAGTACCCTGTTTGGTTTAACACAACATAAATCTCCAGGCTCTTGCCATCCAGCCAGCCTTCTGCCTGCCTGCCTGCCTCTGAGCATTTCTCAATGCTTTGAACCCTACTCAGTTTAATGTTTTGATAGATATATTTTTCAAAACATTGGCAAGTCTCGATTGCTATGACTCAACTTTTTTTTTTTTTTTTTGGTCTTAATGGAGAGGATGAAGTACATACTCTTTTCAATCTCAAATAAAATAAATAAATGATCTGATTATTTACCCACTCTCAATTTTTCTTTGAATACTGTCTAGAGACCAAGGCAAAGGAGTCATATGAGGTGTTTATATATTATATTATTTGTGCCCAGATCCAATCTCATCTAGTTCATCTGGTTAGTGATATGAGCACAGAAAACCAAACTAGAAGAGGTAGATGGTAGATGAGTGTGGAAAAACCTTTAAATTAGATACCACTAATTCAGAAATTGTGATAAATCTAACCTTGAGAAAAATTTTCCTTTCATTTATTTAACTGGCAGTGAAATTAATAATCTAAAAAAGGGTTGAAGAAACACTGATCTACCAAAACGAACAATACCTCGTTCTGCTGAGATCTCAACAACTATACATGTCTATGTTTCAAATGGGCAAAATGTAGCCTATTTTTCATGCACACAGTCATAAAATAAGCCAAACTATCTTTCTTTTTTAAAATTTAGACCACCTATCTTTTATTTAAAAAGCAAAATAAAAGTCAGGTTAGATAGAATTGTTATTTTAAAAGTATATTCTCAATTTATATACAATATGTATGCTGCTATGTTCTGAGATTAAATTTGTATTTAGCATCACTTATCTTGTATCCAAGGAACAAAGTCACTTTATTCAGGAGACTCTCAAATTCCCTGACCTTCAGTTAGATGACTGCAGATCAAAAGACTTAACCACCCTCTGGAACACTAGTTTTTACATTCACATGAAATACTTGCACAAAAACTGGTGTCAAGATGATTCAGGGTGATTATATCTCCTGAGTAGGAAGAGGGACAATCAACAAAACAGAGGTATGACACCATGACATTCTTGTTCCATCCTCCCTCCTTAAATATCCAAACAGCAAATATCCTCCACATCATTGGTAAAACTTGTCAGTCACTCTTCTCTATCTAAATTGTCTAGTTACCCACCGACCTATCTCTATTCTGGAAGATATGTGTGCCAGTTAAAAGTTTCCCCAAGCTATCCCATATATAAGAATTCAGGAAGGGAAGCTGAGGTCCTATCTCTTTCTACAAAGTTATACCTTGACTCATATACCCATATTCACAATTCATTTGTTCTATGAATACTTACTGGATACTATTACATGCAGAGTAATTAGAGAATAAAAACTTTAGACTCACTTCCCCCTACGGCATACATAGTCTGGAGGATCTGGGTTTGGGACGGCAGTTGAAACAAGATTTGAACGAAGCAAACGTAACAGGACAGTATGTAAGAAAGAAAAACAAATATGCCTGTTTTCTATCTTTTTTTTATAGGGAAGTGAAATCAGGTGAAGGAGAAAAATTTTACTTGGGGATAAGTGAGAAAACCGTTAGAGGATATGGTAGTTGAGATGGATTTGCAAAATTGTTTTCCACTTGAGATAAAAGTGAGCTATCTCTCCAAGTGAATGAGGAAAGTGACATGGGAAACTGAATGTGGGGTGATGTTATGGCAGTGCTTTGAGATTTAGGTACATAAAGGAAAATATTAGCAGATAAGTTTGGAAAAATAGACTATTCAGTCAATAGGCATTTGCCAAGAATCTGTTATGTACCAGGCACTCTACTAGGTACAGGGGATAAGATTGTGTATAATGACTTTCCTACCCAAAGTGGTCCCTCTAAGCTGGTGGCATTGGCATCACCTGAGTCTTATTAGAAATTAATCATTTCAGGGGTGTCTGGGTGGCTCAGTCCGTTAAGCATCCGACTTCGACTCAGGTTATGATCTCACAGTTTGTGAGTTGAAGCCCTGTGTCAGGCTCTGTGCTGATGGCTCAGAGCCTGGAGCCTGGAGCCTGCTTCACATTCTGTGTCTCCCTCTCTCTCTGCCCCTTCCCCACTCACACTCTCTCTCTCCCTCTCCCTCCCTCTCTCTCTCTCTCTCTCTCTCTCTCTGTCTCTCAAAAAGAAAATAAAACATAAAAAATTTGGAAGTTAATCATTTCAGACCCCACTCTACATCTAATGAGTCAAATATGCATTTAAAGAAAATCTCCATGTGACTTTTATGCACATTAAGCTTGAGAACAACTGGTGATACACATCATCCATATTTAAGGAGCCCACATCTTATTGGAGGAGAAGAAATGTAGTGCAGTATGATACATGCTGTGAGAGAGATAAGGACAGGGGAGCACGTTGAGGTAAGCAAATCAGATCAGGATGGAAATTCCATGTGGGGGATGTAGTTGTGCAGCTGTATCACAAGGGTGCACAAATATGCCACAGTATAGTCTATTGAAAATATTTACCAATAAATGGAAGGACCATTAATTTGTCTTGATTGTCTTTGTATACCAAGATCTATTAAATCAATTATTTTACTTAATCCTTCACCACCACTTTTTTGGTACGAAATACCATCATCTCTTGCCTGTACTATGTAGTAGCCTCCCGACTGGCTGTTAAGCCCCATCCACTCTTCCCCCACCCCAGGGTATTATGCTGCAGCCAGAACAACCTTTCCAAAACATGAATCAGATTTGGGCATTCACCTGCTTAAAATTCTTCTGTAGCTTCCTACTGCTTCATTCCTTAACATGGTTTCCTGGGTCCTGTCACATTCCCTTCCACGCACCCATTTAGGCACCGCCTGGTGTTCTCCACTCCAACCAACGGGTCTTTTTTTCAGTCACTTACACTCTTCACCTCCTCCTACAATATGTAGTTTATGCTGCCCCCCCTTGCATAAATACTCTTCCATTTTCCCCTTAGGCTGGTTCATTCTTGCACGCCCCTCAGATCCCAACTTAAATGACCTGCCACCAGAGCAGTCTTGCCTGATTTCCCTAACGATGTCACATCTCCTTGATAGCCCTTTTCACAACTGCAATGTTATGTTACCTATTGATCAATTAACTGTCTCAAACTTCAGTTAAACTTTAACCTCTAACAGGGTAAAGGACCTAGTCTGTTTTTGCCCATGACTTTCTTTCCCTTAAAATGGTGCTGGTCCACTGTAGCCACTCAAATGTTTGTTTAATCAATTAGCTAATTAATGTAGAGAGTATTTCTAGATAGAAATGCTGACGGTCATATTTTGGCAAAAAGTCCACATGAAACGCCTCAGAGAGGTTTAGTGAAGTGCAGGCTAAGAAATTATAATGTGTTTTTCAAAGTAGGAGATCACTGATGGTGATCAGTGAGAGGTTTCAGCACAGCAATACCACCAAACTGTGTAAGGTAAGTGGTGAGGAAAAGGAGGCAGGAATGTGGATGACCTGATTAACAATGAAGAAGAAACCGAAATTAAGAACAAAGCTCAAAGGAGGTAGCAAGGACAAAGGAAGGGCTAACTGTACAGTAACGAAGCCTTGGGTATATTTGCTGGAAGCAGAAGGAGCAAGAAAAGAAAGAAGATTGACAAAGAAGAAAGAAGTATATCATCAGTGGAACAAGAAGACAGGAGACAGCAAGGTGACACCAGGTGTGGAGAAATCACTCTTGAAAGAGCAGCACATTTTCCTTTGATACAAGAAGAAAGGAGAAGGGAAGTAAAAATAGAGAAATTTTGGTTTTGAGAAGATGGATGGCCTTGAACAGTCTCTCTTATGATCCCTCCATTACCCTCCTTTCACTGTATGTTCTTTGACATTCCTTATAGAAGGAAAGATCATTCCAAATTCATATACATTTCTCTTCCTCTCTTCTTTTAAGACCCCTTCTCTTTACTTCTCACCTTTGTCACCACCATCAACGAACACACAGCCCTGGTTCTGTGGACTTTATCATCCGTAATAATGAT
This sequence comes from Panthera onca, assembly GCF_046562875.1. Taxonomy (NCBI): domain Eukaryota; kingdom Metazoa; phylum Chordata; class Mammalia; order Carnivora; family Felidae; genus Panthera; species Panthera onca. The sequence goes on along the minus strand of NC_138350.1, from coordinate 53,290,986 downwards.
CCTTTCAACACTGTAGTCTAAACTTATAAAACTAAAACCCTGCTTAAATTTTTTATCATTCATTTTTGTTAAGTAAACAAACACTTATTAAATACCTACTCTGCTCTAGGCTTTGTGCTAGGATTTAGAAATACGAACATAAATAAAATATGGCACTTGTTTTCAATGAGCTTACAAAAGAGCATACATAGAATCATGTTTAAAGCGGTAAAAAGAAATGTTGGTAATATAAAGGAAGTGTGTAAACCAAGGGTAGAGTAGTAGTGGCAAATTCTAACTTGGAGATCTTAGGAAACTTCACGAAGAAAGTTGCATAAGCTATGATATTTAGTCCCAGGGATTTGAAGGCAGCAGTTGGGGTCATCACAGATTTCAGTTTAGCAATAAGGAGTCTATGAACTGAGAATATAGTGGGGACTCCCCAGGAAGGGGCAGAAATCATTCATTCGTTAAACATTTATTGAGTACTTAGTGTATGGCAAGCACCATGCAAAGGCAGTGCCTGACATGAACTCCCTCACATGCTAGTGGATGTTCTTTGACCCTCAGTAAAACTGTGGAGGAAAACTATAACTCAAGTGTATCTATCCCTACCTCCATTTCTGAACCTTCTGCCTTCCCTATACATGGAGCTCTTCTCCCTCACCTCCTCAAGGCCCACTGAGATTCAGGAAGTAGTTTGGAGGAAAAAATATAGCTGCCCAAGGTACTGCTAAATAAAAATTTCTGCACACATCCAGCCTCTGAAAGCCATCACCAACAACAAAGGAAAGCAATAGCATTCCCATGTATCTTCCTCAAACAAGATTAGATTTATAAAAAATAATGATAATGAAGACAACACACTAATAAGTGCAGCTGGCACATACTGAACAATTCACTGTGTTCCAAGCTTTGGGATAAGTGTTTCAGATGCATCATATCATTTAGTTTACATCCTAATTTTATGATGTAAGAATAATTAACCAGATTTTACAAAAAAGAAAACTAAGCCTCATACTGTTAGTAAATAGTGCCTCAGACTTTCCTATTTGTGGCTATACTTCTTCCAGGCAACCAATCAAGTCCATTTTTACTGACTTTCACATATAAATTATGTTGAAGCAAAGAACTGGCTCAGGCCTTAATTAGGAATGGCCCTCTCTACGTGTTTCTCTGCTTTAAAGACAAACATTTCCCGATCAAGAGCTCACTAACATTGTTAGTAGAGGTGTTTTAGATTAGAGGGGTCTTCCTAGCACGCCTCAAATTATCCTGGTTATGGTTGCCCAGAAGCAGAACTGTCCACCCCTTCTACCCATGGAACTGCACTTGACTCTGCAGTTTCAGTCACCATAAATATAATAGGTAGAGTATCTATTTCTTTTACTACTGACCACATAAAACGTTTCATTTCTAATGGATTTTTAATAGGTCTTGAAGACTTCTCTTTTGTCTAGCTCTCAGTAATGGCTGCTTTTTGTTATTCCTCAAGCAGTTGCTTTGACATTCTAAAGTCATCATACTTAAGACATGAGCTGCTTGGTATTCTATGCCACCTAATAATGAATGTTACAGTAGGTAAAATAATGGCCCCCCAAAGACACATACATCCTAATCCCTGGAAGCTGTGAATCAGATACCTTGCATAGCAAAAGAGACTCTATAGCTGTGATTACATGAAGAATATTGCGGTAGGGACATATCTTGGATTAGTTGGGTGGACTTAATGTGATCACAAGAATCTTTAGAAGCAAGAGAGTAGGATTCAGAGAACTGTTGGCTTTGAAAACAAAGGAAAGGGCTACAAGCCAAGGAATGCAGACAACTTCTATAGCCTGGAAAAGTCAAGGCTCCTTTGAGCCTTCTGAAGGAACCCAATGATGCTGACATCTTGATTTTGGCCCAGTAAAGCATATTTTAGAAATTTGACCTGAGAACCGTAAGATAATAAATTTGTGGTAATTTGATACAGCAGTAATGGGAAATTAATTTAAATACCATTTATTCTTTTCCTGTTATTGATACCTTGTTACTGGAAATGCTATCTATAGGCAGCACAAAATGAATTGAACAGTGTATCGGTAGCCTCCAATTTCTTTCTCAAAAGTACTCACCTGACAGTTTTAGAATTCAGTCCTCTGTTAGTTATTCACAAACCTGAGTGTATTAGAATCACCCAGAGGTTTTGTTAAAACACAGATTACTGAGTCCCGCCCCCAGAGTTTCTAATTCTACTGTTCTAGGAAGAGATCTGAAATGTATTTCTAACATTTCTTCATGCTGCTGGTTTGGGGACTCAAGAAGCAATGCTGTAGTCTTGGCTGAGGAATGCTTTGTTACAGGAGAAAACTACAATAACAGAAATGTCAATCCCACAGGCGAACAAAATGCAATAGGACCTAGAGTGGCTAGGGGTGACACCAAACTGTTAACTCTGAGAACGGGGGTGAATTCTGTTATTCAATATAGTACCTTAGCACTTAGTACCTTAGCACTAAGCTCAGAACACAGTGCTCGGTGAATAGTTCTTTTTTTATTATTATTACTGGGAGATAAAAGGCATATAACATTATTTCCATTTTAGGTGTGCAACATATAATGTGCAATAAATGTGACAGCAATTCTTCATTCAGTTAGTATCTATTGACTGCCTCTTTTGTCCTTTGTCTGCATTGTTTTATGTGGTCTTTGGGGAAGGTACAGCAGTGAATCAAGCAAGCAAGAATCTCTCTCCTCATGGTGGACTGAGGGAGATAAAAATAAACCAAATCAGTAAATGACATAGAATGTTAGAAAGTGATTTGCTGTTGGGAAAAATAATAAAACAGGGAGGAGTATTAGGGCTGGGGAGCAGGGTATAAATTTAAAGAGTGTGGGCAGGGCGGGCCTTTCCTGGCTCCCACCATGCCCTACTAAACTCGTTGAAAGAGAATACATGCCCTGAGTTCCTGGCTGCAGCACTGCAGGATGGACCCCAAGATCCTGCAAAGAGCGATAACATGTGGCTTGTGTCTTCCAGTAGTTTACAGCCAGAAGGCCCAATAGAAAGGATGGAAATGCTTAATGCTGGCCCTGCTGTGGCTACCTTCCAATTACCAAGAACCTAGAGATGGCTGCAGACAAACTCAAACCATTCTTCAAGAGTAAACCCCAGGGGGTCCCGGCAAAGCCAGTGGAGGAAACATCAACTCCTTTCCCACTTCCAGGCCAGTACTTTCCCAAGTTTTAAAATAACAGTTGAGAGACAAAGAGGTTCATAATGTTTCTTACATTTTCATTTTACATTTGAATAAGAGTATTTTGTTTCACTCCCAAAGCTCTCCTAAATGTTATTTTACAGGATTGAGCACAGGGGACGAATTTAAAGAACTGATTCATTTGAACTCCAGATGAAATATGACTTATTCTTCCAAAACAAGTGGATGGAAAGTATACAGATCCTCAGGGTGTCTTTAGGGAGGGAATTGAGAAGAATATCTAAAGCGATATACAAATCTTTAAGTATTTCAATAAAATAATGGAGCAAAGTTCTTCTGTTCTTCATCATGAAGATGTTCTTCATCTTCTATTGCGAAGACGTGCCCCTTCCACTTGAGGCAGCCTCAAGAATAAGCTTGTGAGAGGTACCAGGCTGGCTCAGTCAATACACCATGTTACTTGATCTCAGGATTGGGAGTTTGAGCCCCACATTGGGCCTAGAGCTTACTTTAAAAAAAATACTGAAGCATCCTATAAATACTGGTACAGTATAACCACAATACCTAGAAAGCCTTTTTCTTTTTTTCTTTTTAATATTTTGAGAGAGAGAGAGAGAAAGCTTGAGCAGGGGAGGGGCAGAAGGAGAGGGAGAGAGAATCTTAAGCAGGCTCCATGTCCAGACACAAGGCTTGATGTGGGGCTTGATCTCATGACTGTGAGATCATTACCTGAGTCAAATCAAGAGTCAGACTCATAACGGACTGATCCACCCAGGTGCCCCTAGAAAGGTTCTTCTTGAGGTCAAAGCAAATTCATTTATCCATTTCCTTTTTTTTTTTTTTTTAATTTTTTTTAACGTTTATTTATTTTTGAGACAGAAAGAGACAGAGCATGAATGGGGGAGGGTCAGAGAGAGGGAGACACAGAATCTGAAACAGGCTCCAGGCTCTGAGCTGTCAGCACAGAGCCTGATGCGGGGCTCGAACTCACAGACTGTGAGATCATGACCTGAGCCGAAGTCGGCCGCTTAACCAACTGAGCCACCCAGGCGCCCCTATCCATTTCCTTTTAATTTATCTCAATTTTTAATATTTGTTCTTTTCCCTAAACTATTTCTAAACTGTTAGCTCTCAAACTTTAGTGCACAGCAGAATCACCTGGAAGGTTGATTGAAACTAGTGTTGGGCTTCATCTGTACAGTGGGTTGGGGTGGGCCCCAAGATACCCAGGGGTACTGATGCTGCAGGGGTGGGGACCATGCACTGAGGCCCTCTGTTCTAAATAAAATTGAGGGGACAAACTGAATTGGTCTTGTTGACCTTATAATAGCCAATCTACCTGAAGAGAGTATTAAGTTAAACATCTTAGTTTCTCCTCCAGGAAAAACAACCCAGTCAGATTTAATCTTTCCAATTGATACCCTTTTCATCAATTGTAGTCCTTTTTCCTAAATTCTCTGGGGGAAAAAAATCACCCTGAAAATAAAGAAATTAAAATTGGACACCACATATTAATAAGAGCCCAATAGAAAGTGAATTAAGTGGAAACAATCTTCTTCAGCTCTTGCAAATAATTCACTAATTTCAAAATATCCAAGTATCCTATTAGCTTTTTAGCTTAAAGCACAATATTACTTGTGGGAGACCTCACTAGGCTACTCACTTTGTCAAGCAAAAAAATTCATTGTTCAGATTTTGTTTCTTTAATAAATACATAGAGATACATAAATAGTCCATTTTCCTTTTAATGTTTTATACTAGAACAATTAACTTTTACAATCCATCTTCTCAACCCACATTTTAGAATAAGGGTTAAAAAATGCACAAAAGGAAAGCAAATTTATTTTTTAACTGATACACTAAAATGAAACAGGACTCCTACAGCAACTAATAAAGCATGTCTTTTAACATTTGTAAATTCAGTAATGCCACTTTAATACAATGTAGAAGTGTATATTGGTCCTCAGTTCATTAGTTTTAGTATGCCCTGTTAAAATATCTTACTTGCATTTTTGTATCTGCCAAGATGTCAGTTCTGACATGACTCTCTTCAGGCGAAATGTAGTTGGCCTCTCCTCATTTTTCGCTGACACAGAAAATGAACAATTTCTTAACATCATTTAGGATAATGCTATCTGAATCATACCAAGTTCAAGTATAAATGAGGTGCACATGTTAAGTCATCTGCAGAAAGGTACAATTTTACAACCGGCTGAATTAGTTCAGGGCATGAAGATTTAGCAGCCAGGCTAACCAATTCTAGAAGTACATCTGACTGTAGAAAAATGTCCAAATACATAAAGACGACCAGCCTTCAATGTCCTCATTTCCACTTGTGTATAACATTGGACTTTAATCTAATGTATATGTAAGTTGCTTCCTGCAATATTAAGCATTAACTATAACGCACCCCTATCTAGAGTGCATTTCATGATTTGGGTTGGCCATTAAAATATTTAAATTGAGCACTTAAGTACAGTTTAGAAAATTATATTCTCTACATTTGAAATAACCGTAAATAAAACTCTCTTTAAATTATTATGGAAGAATAATGCTAAGTGAAAAAAGCAGAATACAAAATTGGATCTACGCTGTAATTGCAACTGTATAAAATTGGTTATGCATGCAAACAAGATTGGAAAAAAACATGGAAAATATAAGTGATTTGTTAAGGAAGTAGATTGGAGGAGTATCTTTTTAAAAAATTCCTATGATTTTTTTTAAGTAAACTCTACACCCAATGTGGGGCTTGAATTCATGACCCTGAGACCAAGTCACATGCTCTACTGACTGAGCCAGCCAGGCAGCCCTATTCTTACACCTCCTATAAAGCTATCTCTGCAAGTTTTTGAGACATTAAAATTATTTTAGGGAAGAAACTGTGTTTTCTCCTCTTGAATTCAATGGTTTCTTATAATTGATAGTAATTTAAATTATCAAAACATGGGAAAGATGCTTTGAGTATTAGAGAAATAGTTGTTATCTTCTTTCCTTCAAAGGAATTTATTTTTAAAGCCCATCATGGTATTGTAGATATACTAATGCGTATTTCTTTACACAGACATATTGCCATTCATCACTAATATTACAATTATCAAAAATACTAGTCTTCCAACCAGAAATAATCATGGAATCATAATAAAGACAAATGAACTAAATTACTGATGAAGTTGAAAGTTGCAGTATTTTGATTAAACAGCCAGCAGGAATTGTCAGTCTAATTAACTCAGGGTCAAGCTACTGCTGAACCAAATGCCAGAACTATCAAAATCCAATACAGGCTATGCCCCGTTACTTCACTAAGACTACGTATTTGTACTTAAGAGTAATGATCTGATATGTTAAGAAAGTTCAGCTCAGTAAAATAACTGCTGTTGAAAACTATTTGTGCCAGGGCTGTTGTCAGCAAATCAGTCAAGTTCTGATAGTCAAGCTAGATTTTCCAATTCTAAAGCCAGAGATGCCTAGCATCCTTTTTTCTTAGTGAGCTCCTCACCCAATATGGGGCTTGAACTCATGACCCCGGGATCAAGAATCACATGCTCTACTGATGGAGCCGACCAGGCACCCCAATGCTTAGCATCTTTATAGGAATGCACAAGTGAGACTAGGGAGGGTTGATAGTCTAATGTTTATGTCCTGACCATAGTAATACATGGTGGGAAGTGGAATGACTTGAAGCAGCAGGGGTACAAGAGCATCCCTTCAAAAACTCAAGATTAAGCTGATAGAATACTGACAGTGGTACAAGGGGGGAGGAAAATGGCCTCTGAGGAGCGACTGGCCAAAGCACTGAGCTCTTCTTCTTCATTTCATACACCTCCTACCAGCTCCAAAATCCATCCCTAAAGTTAGTATGACAAGCATTGAAGCCATTCTTGTCTATTTTGTCTCCTCCTTTTCTTGCTTTCCTTCATTGCTTCCATTCTCTGTACTAAAATGTTAGTCCATCATACTAATAGTTAGCAAGCTTCAAGTTACCAGCCCAAGTTGCTAGGTATTAGTATAATTTCTTAAGCTCTTAGATTAAGCTGGTAACCTCCCAATCCCCCTCTCCAAAAAATTAATAAGCAACTAAAGTAAATTTCCCTGCTTAAACTGAAGTGAAAGGTGAGATTGACTAGGAAACCAGGTCAATACTGCACACATTAAATTGGATAAGATATGACGGGTCCATGACATTCAAGCACACATTAGTGGTTCTCAACTGCAGCAATATTGTCCAGTTGTCACGAATGGGGGTGGGGGAAGTTTCACAAACAGGGTTGAGAGAGGCACCGCTGGCATCTAGCATCTAGTGTGTGGAGGCCAGGGATGCTGCTAAGATATCCTACAAATGCACATGACAGCCCTCTACAATTACAAAAAAATGTATTCAGCCCAAAGTGTCAATAATGCCAAAGTTGAGAAACCCTGAGTACACATACATTCACGACAGCTTATAATCATATCTAAGTCTCAATTATCTTGGTTCAACAAAACAGCCATGTATTCAGGCCCAGTGAATATTCTCTTTCAACAGATTCTCAAGTTTTAAAACTCCACAAAGGAAAATTTAGTGACACAGAATGTGAACAGTCTTATAGAAATTGCTCCATGGCCCCTGCTTTAATTGAGCTGCATCTTCCATCAGTAAGTTTCACACTGCAGATTTAACAAGTTTCTTAAAAGATGGAAGTACTGATGAGGAAAAAACATCTATCACGGCGCTTATTACAAGGTACCCTGTGATTATTTATGTATCTGTTTCCTCCTTATGATTGTGAATTTCTTAGGAATATGAACCATATCTTATTTATCCCAAGCTTACATTGCAGGTGGGCAAAACACATGGGCTGAACACATAGGTGGGTGGGTGGATGGATGGAATACAAATGAATGATGCTAATTCAGCTTGCAAGTCAATTTTTAAATAATTGAATTTATTGGTCGTGTCTCTGGAGGAAAAAGTCATTCGTTTTAACAATTGCCAATGACAGTGTTTTTACTGTCATAGTTAAGTTTTTAAATACATCAAGATTTTCAAATTCAAGATGGTTTTATGGTTGAACTGTGTCACCCCAAAAAGATATATTGAAGTCCTAACCCTGAGAGCTTCAGAATGTGACCTTACTCAAAAATAGTCATTGCAGGGCGCCTGGGTGGCTCAGTCGGTTAAGTGGCTGACTTCAGCTCAGGTCACGATCTTGCGGTCCCTGAGTTCGAGCCCCGTGTCGGGCTCTGGGCTGATGGCTCAGAGCCTGGAGTCTGCTTCCGATTCTGTGTCTCCCTCTCTCTCTGCCCCTCCCCCGTTCATGCTCTGTCTCTGTCTCAAAAATAAATAAAACGTTAAAAAAAAATAGTCATTGCAGATATAGTTAGTTAAGATGAGGTCATTAAGGTGAGCACTAATTCAATATGACCAGTATCCTGGGGAAATTTGGACACACACATACACACACAGAGAATGCCATGTGAAGATCCAAGGAGAGATCAGAATGATGCTTCTAGAAGCCGAGGAACACCAAAGATTGCCAGTAAACTTGGAAGCTAAAGAGGCATGGTACAGACCTTTCTTCACAGCCCTCAGAAGGAACCAACCTACTGACACCTTGATCTTGGACTTCTAACCTCCAGAACTGTGAGACAGTAGTTTCTATGTTTAGGCCACCCAGTTAGTGGTACTTTGTGATGGTAGGACTAGCAAGCCAATACCCACCTAGGACCCAGTATACTATCATTAGATGAAGTAAGTGAGCAAACAAGTGTGAACTATCCACTTTAAATATTCTTCTTCCACATTTGTGCAATACAAAGAGCTTCTCCTTCTAAAGTTCACACCTTCCATTTACTATTCTCTAACATTTCAGAGCACCCATGCCAAATTATTCTAACAAACACATTCAGGACTCTGATAATTAGAACTTATATTTCATCTCCACCCTGGTTCCTACATCCTGGCATCCTGATGTGATAGAGCTTCTTCACCTTCTCAGCTCCATGACCTTTACTCTCCCTTCACTTCAATCACATAATCACATAGCCACTCCTTAGACCTTGTCACTATGCAAATTGCAAAACCTCCTTTACCCTCTTTCTGGTTCTCCTAATGAACAAACACTTGGATAACCCTCTTATGGGTAAAGAAGGGAAAATTTTGCTTTGTTTCTTTCAAGAGTGTATGGAACATAGGGCAGGGAAATAAGATTCTATTATACATTCATTATTACTAGTGAGATCCCAAACACCCATTGACTCTCTTATGTGGGGATCTTGCCCAAACCATATTGGAGAATCAGTTTGTCCATCTATATTTAGGCCTAGATTAAAAGCAAGTTGTGTGTGTTTTTTTTTAAGATTTTTATTTTTAAGTAATTTCTACACCCAACATGAGGTTTGAACTTACAACTCCAAGATCAAGAGTCACATGCTCCACTGACTGAGCCAGCCAGGCACCCCCAAAAGCAAGTTTAAACAAATTATTCCACCCTTTTCCCCCCTAAACTCCACCCATGTTGCTACATTTGGGGGAAATGCTTTGTCTGAGTGTTCCTTTTTGCAGCAGAAGCATGAGAGAATTACCAGAATGATGGCAGGCAACAGCAGAAAAGCAACCACCAGAAGAAGACAAACCAAAAGGAAAGTGATCCAGAGAGGGCACTCTCCCCATGCAAGAGGAGCATTCCAGTGGGATCTTTGATATTGATGTAACTATGGCTTCTATGTGGGGTAGGTACATAGATAGATGAGAGGAAAGGCCCATGCCCCAAGGGGTTCAAGTGTATCACTAACACTTCATTTGAATACTGTTCCTTCTTCCATGACCCCAGTGGATTAACAGCCAGCCCCAAGGTCAACTGCAGGTGTTGAGGTCCTTCTCAAGGGTGAAGAATAGCAAAGAAAGTAAGTCCTGTCTGTCCCTTTCTTGTCATTATCCTTACATTTCCATCCTGGACCAGTGAGATGGACTTTCAGCCCCTTAAGGATCCTTACTGGCCCTCCTATCTCTAGGTGGCCCCTTCCCAGTCCTACTGATGCTCTTCTACTGTTTACCTCTCTGAGCCTTTAGTCTGGCTTTCTCTATGCCTGTGCTGCCCTTCCTCCCCATTCTCTTCATCAGTTGACATTAATTCCTTTGTTACTCAGTTAGGGATTAATTCATGTTTGAAGCCATCCCTGACTCCCTGAGTTTGGGTTAGGTAGCCCCAAATGTTTGTTCTCAGAGTATTTATGCATGCCACTACCATTCTTACCATCATAGTATATTGAAAAGATGTGCTTAGAAATAGGTCCCCTCTTCTGAACTCTGAGGTATTTGAAGGCAAAAATATCGTACTAACTTTTTATCCTTTACACTGTTCCTGGCACAAGTAATGTACACAATACATGTATAACTGAATAAACTGATAATAGTATCATAAGAGAACTTCAACACATGTTCCTATTTCAATCACTAGACACACACCAGGTGCTAGGTATATGGAAAGCTACTCAATATATCTTTCATTCTCCATGCAAGTGCCTTTTCCATGTAAAAAATTTTGACCTTTGCAAATATTTAGCACAAGACTATTGTATTGTAGTTAAAATAAAACTTAAAATATTCCCCTACAATCAGCTGTGCATTAGCATGCACTAGCCTAATTAAAAAGCAAGAACTGTAACAGGAGAAAGGAGATGGGCCATACATGGATTGCAGAGAAATAAAAAGAATTAAGTCATACAATAAAGAAGAGACATTCTATATTATAGAGGTCAAGTGAAGATTGTCATACTAGCTTTTCCACTTGGGACTCCTAGTTCCAGAATTGGACATGTAGCATTTTTAAAACCATACATAAATGTATTTTTCTCTTTGTAAAAAAAATCCCTTTAAATAATGGTAAATAGAATGCTTTGTCAAATTGTAGCTTTCAAATACACCAAGATCGCAAATGTCTTATCACTTCATGTATCTTTGGTTGGTATAAGCATTTTCTCAGTACCTAGGATAGGTTTGTCCAAATGTTCTTATTTAGAGTTGTTCTGCCATTTTGTTATTTACAAATTAGATTGTTTGGGAGTATAAGAGGACTGGAGCCTATTTAGTCATATTAGGGAAAAAGTGAGTGTCCCAGGGCAAACACCTTCCTTTGAGGGTAGAATCAAGGGTTCTATGAAGGGGCTTAAAGCTCCGTTTTGGGGATTCAAAAATTAAATCAGTATTAAACTGTGTATCTATTTATGATAAGAATTTTGGCTTTCATCTTTACATTAAAAAAATACAGTATCCAGTGCAAAATAAGAGCTAAATTACAATATGTTTAATTGTGGCTTTCTTTTTTAAAAAAAATTCCAGTGTAGTTAACATACAGTGTTACATTAGTTTCAGGTGTACAATATACCAATTCTAATTGTGTCCTTCCATATTAAAAGGGCAGCCTATGGGAATCTTGAGAAAGAAAGGGTTGTTGTTATTCTACCCTTGAAAACCACAGCAAAACCTTTAATCTACTATTTTTATGAAAAATGACTTCTTCCTGGTGTAAGGGTATGTGGCGGGGCAGGAAACTATTCAAAGTTATACTATTATTATTCCTCCACAGAGGATGATATTTTGGCAAATGATAAACCACTTCAGTTTTCTCCCATCACCTCTATCCAAATAAATCTACTTGTGATCCATCTCAGAGGTGGCCCAAGGCCCTGTTTTAAATAGAACCATGAAGTCTATTTCTGAAAATTAAGGATGCAAGTTGTCTTGTGGCTTAAGTAGGCAGTTCTTTCTTAAATTATATCTCATAAATATGTCCCAGAAAAGCAAGATTATTACCTGATAATCACATCTCCATTTTATCATCCATTTATAATCACTTCTTGTGTTCCCATATCACTGTTGTAGGGCACTATTGACAGTTATAAAGAATTGCAAAAATATACTTTCTGCCATCGAAGAGCTTATGATCTGGTAAGGTATACAGAACAACCAGAAATGTTAATACAAATAATGGAAACTAGTGAATCTCAAACTGGTCTTAGAACTATGTTACACCCTTAACATTATTAAGGATCTCCAAAAGCTTTTGTTTATGTAGGTTATGTCTATACCTGTATCATCTATCAATCTAGTATAAGAATTAAAACAGAAAATTTTAATACACAAGCACACATTCCAGTAGTAATAACGTCATCACACATCATGTAGCCTCTGGAAAGAAAGGGAATGAAAAGATCAATAGCATCTTCAAATTATTATAAAAATTGTTTGACCTCACAGACTCCCTGAAAGGATTGTTGAGACTCTCAAGGGTTCCCAGACTCCACCCTGAAAATCTCTGATGTAAGCCCACAAGCATATTCATCATCATTAGCCATAGCTTTGAAAGAACGATGGAAGAGAACAATGTGAATTTCACAAAAAGTAAAAATAAAGATATCTTAGAGGGTAGAGCCAGAAATCAGAAGTGTACAGAGTAATTGCCATATGGAGTAATTAGCAAGCTCATGAATATGACGATCACTCTACTGGTTGCACTGTTATGTGATATCACTTCTCTCCACATCTTTTTTTTTTTTTTTAAGTTTATTTATTTATTTTGAGAGAAAGAAAGAGTGTGAGCAGGGGATGGGCAGAGAGGGAGAGAGAGAATCCCAAATAAGCTCTGCACTGAAAGCACAGAGGCCAACATAGGGCTCGATCCCATGAACCATGAGATCATGACCTGAATGGAAATCAAGAGCTGGACACTTAACCAACTGAGCCACCCAGGCACCCCTTTCCACGTATTATATTTCAAATAGTATCACATTCCTTGGAAATTATCCCAGAGAAATAAAAATTTATGCCCATACAGAATCCTGTACACTAATGTTCAAAAAGCTTTATTTATAATTTTTCAAGACTGGAAACAACCAAAGTGTCCCTTAACCTTGAATGGTTAAACAAATCGTGGCCCATCCTTACTGTGGAATATTACACAGGAATAAAAAACAATGAACTATTGATATACCCAATAACTTGGATGATCCATGAGTAAAAAAAAAAAAAATCAATCTCAAAAGGTCACATAATGTATGATTCTACTCATGTAACGTCCCCAAACAACATAATTGTAAAGATGGAAAAGCCATTAGTGGTTGCCACTAACTAGAGATCACATGAGGAAGGGGGGCAGGGTGAGGAGTGTGACTATAAAAGGCAGCAGGAGGAAGACCTTGTGTTGACGGAATGGTTCTATGTCTTGATTGGGTGGTGTTTACATGAATCAGTATATATGGTAAAATGGTGTCCAGCTACAACCCCCAATTTTACCAATGTTAATTTTTAAATTTTATTATTATACTATAGTTATCTAAAATATAACCATTGGGGGCATACGCCTGGGTGGCTCAATCAGTTGAGCGCAGACTCTTGATTTCAGCTCAGGTCAGGATCTTATTGTCCTGAGCTGGAGCCCCACATCAGGCTCTGAGCCGGGCATGGAGCCTGCTTAAGATTCTCTCTCTCCCTCTCCTTCTTATCCCTCCCCAACTGGCGCACACACGTTCTCTTTCTCAAATAAATAAATAAATAAATAAATAAATAAATAAAATAAGCATTGGGAGCAACTGGATGAAACCACAAATTAGACCCTCTCTGTACTATTTCTGCAGTTCCCTGTGAGTTTATAATTATTTTAATATTAGTTTTCTTTAAAAGTTCCTTGAGTTGAAGACCTAAGTATGAACTCATGTGCCTTTAACAGTTTAAGATAGATATGGATGGCTACAAAAAAAGATTTATAGATACGTGTATGGTTATGGGCTGATTTGTGTTCCTTTCAAAATTCGTATGTTGACATTCTAATCCTCAATACCTCAAAATGTGGCTATATTTGGGAACAGGACCTTTAAAGAGATAATTAAGGTAAAATGAGGTCATATGGGTGGGACCTAAACCAAGACTGGTGTCCTTAGGAGAAGAGGAGATTAGTACATAGACATCTTAGGAGGGAGGCCATGTGAAGACACGAAATTAAAAGGCATTTCCTGAAAAACCTCACATCCTCTAAAACTGTTAGGTGACACTAAACATTAGCAGTGGAAGGAACTCCCTGGCACAGAGTCCCAAATCCCTGAAGGAGAATGACAGGTACATAAGCTGGGGGCAGGGACGATGATAAATACGCTACACATTGAAACCCCGCGGCACAGCGCACGACATTCTGACCTTGTGGCTTCCAAGACTTCAGGGTTGACAGATCAAGAGCCACAGGTACAGAGCAGGCGCTCTCCTCTTCCACGGCTGCCATAGGGTAACATCTAGACTCATTTTAACACGTCAAATCCGACCCCACCCCCACCCGCCAGTCATGGAGAAAGGCTGCCATGATGGTTCCCGTACAAACCCTGTAGGGTCAAAAACTACACCTCCCAGCCTGTGGGAGGAGTTCCCTCAAACAATTGGAAGCAGCCTCCATTGGAGACCACCCCATCGGGTGTCATATCTTCTCCCAGCCCAGAGAGACCCCGTAATATCCAATCCCAGAACAACCTAGGGACTGTTTCCACTTGTGAAACCTGCATCTGATCTTCCACCTTGCGCTTGTACTTTCGCTTTAATAAACTGCTTTGTGTTTGCTACTTTCCTTATGGCTGTCTTAATTCTTAATTCAAGCGCGAATCCCCACTTCAATCTTCTCTTGGGGAATCCAAGGACGGAGCCCTCCATTCACACAACAGACTCTCCCACCGGAAACAAAACAGCGTACTAAATAAAACAAGGTGTAGGGGGGAGATGGAAATAGAGGCAGAAAACTCAAAACTGGGTAGTCTGGTAACTAATGGGATCGGTAACAATCTTTTAAAAACATCGCGCGATTGAAAAGACATGCCAAGCTTTTGATAAACAAAATAATGCTACAGAATATATAAGATGCCACCTTAAGAAAAAGTGATTGTAGACTGAGGGACATGGGTATGGGGAAGGGTTAAGGCTGATATAAATTGTAGAGACAAGATAAATTGCACAAAAATTGGAAAGAATCACTCTTAAAAAACACTCCTAAGACAGCACACAGCCAAAGAGCAAGAGAACTTGGTATGAAATTGCAAAACTGGGCACCTCCCATGGCTTGCTGCTTTCAACCCTGTTGCTTTGTGTTTAGCTGCTGTTATTTGGAAGTACAAAGCATTAATGTGCTCAGAAAAGCTATAAACCCTGGAGAACCCAGCATTTTGTTGACACCATTCCCCTATTTACCCATCCCATATGAGTTAATTTTGTTAATTCTCAGTCAGAGACACACGTTGTAGCAAAACAAACTGGACCTGAAGAGAATTCTTTGTTCCCTTATTCATCTCTAGACTTGTGAATAAATGATCCCGTATAGTAATCATTCAAATTCTAATAATTTTTTTGTATCTGATCAAAGCTTCACACCTTATTATATGGAGTCATAGTTCATTTTAATTCAGCCACAACATACTTTTTTTTTTCAAGTTTATGTGTCTATTTTGAGAGACAGAGAGAGAGAAAGGGTGCAAGCAGGGGAGGGGCAGAGAGAGGGAGAGACAGAATCCCAAGCAGGCTCCACACTGTCAGCACAGACACAGCCTGACTTGGGGCTTGAACACATGAACCATGAGACATGTGACCTGAGCTGAGATCAAGAGTTGGACATGTAATCGACTGAGCCACCCAGGCGCCCCACAACATACTTTTTAAGGTTCAGTTTGGAAGAACGAGATGACCATTAGATTGCCTCATCTTCTCCTTGGGATTTCTTGTGCTACTGAGTGTTTTTTTTTTTTTTTTTTAATATTTGAAAAATATTTAGACACACAGATGTGTCTCATTTTTACCCATTCAGGTTTATCCAAGTAACTTTCAAGCTTGAGTTCGAAGCAAAAGTCTTTAATATTTCATTAGTCTTGTTATGTGCTATGAAAGATAATTTTTGTTCTACCTAAATTAAAATTTTGCGTGAAAAAAATAAAATTGCTGTACAGTTATTACCAACTTTTTAATGCATTTTCACACCTATTATTTTATCAGAAGTAACCATACTCTGGAGGGTCTGAAATACAAACCAAATCTAGTTCTGCTACAATTTCCGTAGTAATTAGTCATAAGTAATGATTTCTTATGTCAACATTTTATTTCAATAAGTCCATTCTCAGCTAAATGTTCTCATCTTCGGCTACTTTAGGAGTCCAAATGTTACCTTTATGAGCTTCCTTTCTAAGTTCCTTGACCTTTTAAAGTTGTTTGTTTTTTAATCCCCAGACAGGTATACTTCTTTTCCAGACTTTAATCTCTCCTTTCTAGAGATCCACTTCTCTGCTTCATTAAGCCTCCCTGTAATATCCAGAATTAAATCGTATACCTCATTTATTGTTGTGCTTGTGGATTGCTTCCCCCCCCCCACCCTGTTTCTGATGCAACACTGGAAATGACATTGAAAGAAATGGCCGAAAGTTTTCATCATTCAATTTATTTTCATTTTTGCTTCTAGATAACTGCAGAACAAGAATTTTAACCTAAAAAAAGAGTTAGGTGTCAAAAGGTTGGGCTCTAGGAAAGGGATGGGCAATGATGACTGCCTCCCAATAAGTGAAAGCGTTTGTCATGTGAGAAAGGAATGATATTCTTCTATAGAGTTTTCAAGATAGAACCAGGACCTGATAGAATAAGCTACCAGAAACATATTTCTATTCAGGCTGTCTTAGAAGCAGTAAGTTATTCCCTTCTGAAAGTACTTATTTGGGGGATTCCTGAAATGAATGAGATACTCTACTGAATGAGTTTATAAAATCTAAATCCATATCAAAACTTCTGTGAGGCTTTGGCTGAAGGTCAATCCCAGCAAAACAGAATCATATGGTGGGTTAGAACAAAGACCATGAGGATACAGAACCTGGGTTTAAGTTCCAACTGTGCTAGAGGCAAATATGCGTGATGTTGGCAAGTTTTTTCACCCTCTCCCTACCCCATTTTCCTCATTTTTAAAATGGGAATGAATGTAGTGTCACGGGACTTTTACAAAGATTAAATAAGTTAATATGTGTAAAATATGCCTGACAACTCACATGCATTTTGTGTTAGCTATTTTATATGGATTTCTTCTGTGTTCTTTAAATTTTTCTGGAAATAAAAAATAAAATTTGGGATAGGTTATAATTCTTTTTTTTAAGTTCATTTATTTCTTTTAAGGGAGAGAGAAAGCACAAGTTGGAGAGGAGTGAGAGAGAGAATCCCAAGCAGCCTCCACACTATCATCGTGGAGCCTAACAATGGGGCTGGATGGGGACTCAAACCCATGAACCACAAGATCATGATCTGGGCTGAAGTCAGATGCTTAACCAGATGAGCCACCCAGGAGCCCCTGGGATAGGCTATAATTTTGAAAATTGCTCTCTTCAGTTGTCCATATATACAGAATGCATTTGCATGAAAATACACAAGATCCACAAGGGTAAGGATCTTTTATTTGTTCACTGATGATTCCCAAGCATTAGAAACAGCTAGCTCTAGTAGACACTCAATAAATACGTATTGAATAAATAAATTAAAGTGTCCAATTGTCTCACATTTTGAAGAACAAATAGATGTATTTAGAATGATTCTTGTTTATGATTATATAGTGACTGATTATTAGTTGTGGATCCTGACGGTCAAGAAAGTAGCCTTGCGTTGTTGTCTTGGTAGATCTTGGCATGGGTATAAAATGGGTGGTTTTCTACTATGATTCCATGAATGAAATCTGTTCCAACCAGATTATGTCTATTCTCCAATCCCTCCTAGTCCTTGATGGATCGATCCCATTTCACCCTTCCCACTAGGGCAAAAGAATTATGCATTCCCAAGTAAAATTAAATAATAAGTTTGAAAAATCGGGAGTCAAATGTATAAGTTGTATTGAACTTTTTCCACTGATTTTTTCAAAATTCACATATAATACCACAAGATTAACATTCCACAGCTGCCTGAACAATTCTGTTAATGTAGTTAACACATTGCATTTGCCTTTGAGCAAGGGTCAAAATGAAGATTGGGACATCTTGGAAAATATAAGGAAGCCACTCAAAAATATTTCTAGTGCTTTCTAATCGGTTTCTATAGGAACTCATCACTATTCAGGCATTATAGCCTAAAGGTTACAAGAACAAGCTTTGGAATAAAAAAAGACCTAGGCTTACTTTTTCACTTACTGTTACTTGCACTATTTATACTCTCTAGGGTTCAGTCTAGTCATCTGTAAAAGGAAGATGTTAATCCCACTTTGGAGAATTATTATAATGGCTAAATGAGATGATATATGTTCAAAAACATGCTTTATTAACAATCACACCAACCACTCATAATATTTATCAATTTATTTAAAAAATGTTTAAGGAGGACCAAATATGTGCAAGGCACTGCATTTTACCCTAGTGATGTTGACAGGGACTCCTCTGACTATAGAAGGAAATAAGCTTTTTAGGAAATGGTACAATCAGGTATGCCAGGTTGTGTAATATAAATCTGCAATGGGTTGAGTGAAAGCACAAAACTTCAATTCTATCCCAGGAGATGGCATCATAAAGAGGCTAGCTGGGGGCTCCTGGGTGGCTCAGTTGGTTGAGCGTCAGACTCTTGATTTCGACTCAGGTCATGATGCCAGGGTTGTGTTATTAAGCCCCGCATCAGGCTCTGCACCGAGTGTGGAGCCTGCTTAAGATTCTCCCTCTCTCTCTTCCTCTCTCTGTCTCTCTCTCTCTCTCTCTCCCTCTGCCCCTCTCTCCTGCTTGCATGCTCTCTTTCTCTAAAATAAAATAATTTTTTAGTATAAAAAGAGGCTAACTGTATTAATGTCCCAGGGAGAGGTAGCACACTCTAAGGTGTAGATGAGAACAGTTCACTCTAAGGACTATTCACAGAGGTAAGGGCAAGGTTAAGAGAACCAACAAGGATGAAGTCCTGAGGGTGAACAAGAGTGTCCGGAAGTATTAAACCCATAGACCTGAAGGGATGGAAAGGTTTGTCTCCAATAACAAGTGAGAGTCGGAGCTGTGGGGGTACGGCATTGGTTAGAAGAGCAAAGCCATTGCCAAACCACAGTCCAGCAGGGATGAGAGTGTGCAGAAGTGGAGGGAATAAATATCCAGACCTCCCCCTCCTCCTGCCCTCTAATCTTCCAGTCAGAGCCGCCTCCCACTGGCCAACTTCAATTGCAAGCTGGAGCCCAGGGGAGCACAGTGATGGAAGAAACTTCCCACATCAACCCCTGGGGCACTCAGATGAGTTAGAAAGGATAAGAAGAAGAATTGGAGGAGCAGATAGAAAATATCTAGCAGGCTAACACTTGAAAATGAGCCTGGAAATGTGAGCAGCTGTAGCTCAGTTGGAAGGTACTTTAGCAGGTAGCACAACAAAAACAAAAACACAGAAGTGCGAGAGAGCCAAACAAAACATGTCACATTACTGGAATTGGAGTGTGGGGTGCAAGGCCAGAGATGAAGCAGAAGTCAGATCATGGAGGGTCTGCTATATCATGCCAAGGCACTTGAACCATAATCTATATAACCAATAACAGCCTGTGCTCCCAAAATGACAAAAGGAATCAATTGCTAATTAAGCTCATGTATGTGTGTGCATGTGTGTATATGGATGGCTGAGAATAGATCATATTGAGAAAATAGATTCTTCGTCTATTTCCCTATTTAAGACTCTTGCAAACCAAGGCTGCTAATACAAACCACATATGTTATGGAGGACAACGTACCATTCCTAATTATTTTAGGGTGATATATTTAGTTACACACTAAATTAACACTAATTGAAGTTGGAAGAGGTTCAGAAAGCAATTACATATTACTTGGAATAGAATGGTAGGGTAGGATATGTTGTTCTCTCTATAATACAGACATCGTGTTGAATGATGGCACTGAGTTAAATTGACGTTTTTTTCCCCTGAATTCCAGCATGTAATTCAGCCTCCTTCACTTTTTCAAATCACATGGAAAGAAAAGAAAAGATGTTAATGTAAGTACATTTCTTTATTTAGATTTGCCCTTGCATTAGCTATTTAGACTAAAAGCCAAATTAATCTTATGGTGAAGCCTAAAAACTCCAAATCACATATAATGAATCATCTGTTTTGCTTTTTTCCTAATCTTGTCCATGGAAATACAAGGGAAGTACTCAGAAGCTTGTTTGAAGAGAAAATTAAAACATAATGTTTCAAAAGAGCTCTCACACACTGTACCTATTGCTTTTTTTTTGATCCTATTTATGTCTTTTGAGTAAAAAGAAAGAATACACTAATTTTCTTTGTATCCAAATACATATATTATAATTTGCAGCTTTTGATTTTTTTTTTACAGTTGGGATGCCGTCTTGGGCCAAAAGCAATATTTAACCCTTAACTCTAGCTCTGCTGCCTACTAAAACCTAAATTAAAAATCAAACCGATTTCCATGTTTTTGTAAGCATGCTGTACATTATAACTTAAGAGATTACAAAATCAAACCAAGTACCTGACTTTATTTTGACCTAAGTTGACTATTATTTTCTATCCAATTTTAAGGTTTTAAAGACAGCAGATTAGGGGGCACCTGGTTGGTTCAGTCAGTTGAGCCTCTGACTCCTAATTTCAGGTCAGGTCATGATCCCAGGGTCATGAGATCAAGCCCCGTGTTGGGTTCCATGCTGAGTGTGGAGCCTGCTTAAGATTCTGTCTCTCTCCCCCTCTGCCCTCTCTCCCGCTCGTGCTTTCTCTCTCTCTCAAATAAAAAAAAAGTATATATTAAAAAATTTCTTTTCTTTTTAATGTTTATTTTTGAAGGAGAGAGAGACAGAGTGTAAGCAGAGGAGGGGCAGAGAGAGAGGGAGACACAGAATCTGAAGCAGGCTCCAGGCTCTGAGCTGTCAGCACAGAGCCCGATGCAGGGCTTGAACCCACAAGCTGTGAGATCATGACCTCAGCCAAAGTTGGACACTTAACCAACTGAGTCACCCAGGCCCCCCAAAAATTTCTTAATAAAAAAATAAAACTTTAAAGACAGCAGACCATCTTAATTCATAGGAAATATGTGATGGTATGCAAAATTCTATTTACCTTATATAGATTCTGGAATTGAATAAAATTATGTTTTGCTTACTTTTTGCATATTAAAATAAGTGTGTGGCTTAATCCTCCAACCTAGTAACTTATCTACTCAAAGATTTCTTGAGGGTTTGCCAGGAATCAGAGAATTAAGTTACTACAGGTCTCTAGTGTACAATGACAATTTCAGAGGAAGATCTCTTCCCTCTTATGAGGGAGATTTTCTATAGGGAAAAGAACTAAGAATTACAACAACTCAAAGGAAATGACTGCATCAAAGTGGAGAAGGGAAGATTTTACTTCAGAGGAAAGATGATTTATAAAAAGACCAGCTTCTCTGAAGCCTAAGGAAGAAGGAGACCATAGACATTGAAGGAGCATGCCAGAGTGCTGGAAGGAAGTTTGCAGGGAGAGATGACTCTTGAGCTGAGACTTGAAAGAGGAGAAATGGCTTGCAAAGCAGAGAGGAGTCAGCTACTTGTGCTGAGACTCTCCAGTGGGGGAACTATGAGTTCATTCTGACCGGAAGGTAGAGTGGGTAGGGGAAAACTGTGCCAGAATAGGCTGGACAGTGGTCCTAATGCAGCATGCCAAGGAGTATCAGCATCATTTTGTATGTGAAGGTGGGCCATGAGGGATTTCAGGGACAGCAGGGATTTGCTACAATTTGCCTTTCAGAAATATCCCCCGGAGCCATCTGGTCACTTGATTAAAGGGAGTGAGCCAGGAAATATCTTAGTGAATGATGCACAATAGTCATAAATGATATCAACTTGGAATATTCACAGTTAATTTATCACTATTAATTTATCATTATTAAGGAATAACTTCAAAGGTTTTGACTTGAGAACACCAGGCTCAGAATAATTTTTAAAAGGTGAGGTGGGGATAGATTTTATGAATTAGAGTTGAACACAAAACACAAGGCACACACTAGGTTAATTCAAGGGAGTTTTAACAAAAGGACTGTTTACAAAGTCACGGACAAGATACTGGAAAATATCACAAGTCACTCAGTACCCAGGGACTAGTAACAGTATTGTTACTAGTACAGTATAATAACAGTACAGTTGTTACTACTTGTAGGGCTGAAGGGTGAGGGGAGAGAGCAGCCACTGGAAAGCCAAAGGGGAGTATTGTGGGAGAGAGACCACCTTGAAATGAGCTATGCCCTTGACAGGAGTAATGACTTTGGGTCAAGGGTCACCACCAACCTAAGCAAACCTGCAGGAAACCGCTGAAAAAATAAATACCTTCACCTCACTCCCCTCTACCTTTAGCCCATCTCCTGCCTGGTTTCCTCCTTGGCCAAACCCAATCAGAAACCAGAAGGCAGGAGGGATTTTTTTGTGTAGACCATACAGAGCTGTCTCCAGGAGCAAAGAGTAGGATAGAAAGATGTGGAAAGTGGATGTAGAGGAACAAATGGAAGATATCTAGCAAAATATACCTTTTTTGGCCCCTCAGTATCTTCTCCCTCATCCTTTTGAAAGATTTATGTCCTCAAGCAACAGTACACACAGAGTACTGTCAGTTACTAAATGGTGGCAGGATGCAGTCAACTCTCTCATACTGCCATCTGAACTTAAAATGTTGACCTTGGGGCGCCTGGGTGGCTCAGTCAGTTAAGCATCCGACTTCGGCTCAGGTCACGATCTCACGGTCCGTGGGTTCGAGCCCCGCGTCGGGCCCTGTGCTGACAGCTCAGAGCCCGGAGCCTGCTTCGGATTCTGTGTCTCCCTCTCTCTCTGACCCTCCCCCATTCATGCTCTGTCTCTCTCTGTCTCAAAAATAAATAAACATTAAACAAAAAATGTTGGCCTCTACTAGGTGTTTTTCCAGTAAAGTAGCAGAGAGAAAACCAATTACATTGCAGGAGCATAACTGCTGCTAGTGTGTGTGTGTGTGTGTGCGTGTGTGTGTGTGTGTGTGCGCGCACACACACACACACACACGCACACACACACACACACACACAGGCACACGTGGTTTAACCTGGTGATGGTAACTGCTTTCTTCCACTACTCATTCCATGTCTCTGTTAGCACCTCAGTCCGATGGGCATCTTGACCTAGTAGGGTGACCCAAACCTTCATTTCTGTGGGTCTTGCCTTTATTCATTTGTCTCAGTTTTCCACTGTAAGACTATTGGGAAATGGAATATTATGCAAAAAAGGAGTGCAAACCCCCTAAAAGTAAATGCTCTGGATTCCAGACGTAGTCCTATTCCATGATGCAGTAGCAACCAATTTTCTCCAGTAATCAATTGCCCAGGCATACAGGACCAAAATCCTAGGTGGGATCTTTCAGGCTGAACCAAAGGCAATTACAAGGATGCTCTCTGCAGGCCTGTGGGTGGAAGAACTACTTACTCTCTGGCACCAGAGGTGGTGCACAGCAGGGCACTGCAGCCTCTCGGGGTAGCTGCAGTCTGGGACTCAGAGCCATGCCCCGCCCCCCTCCCTGCGCCCACCATGCTTTTCCACAGACGTGTACTCCTAGCCTAGGAGCCTCCAGCTGGAAGCCTTTTTAAAAACTGCAGCAGGTCTTGGCTGAGAAATTTTTCCGGAGACTCTGCCAAGACCTCCTTATTAGGGGGCCCTGAACACTTTTCTCCCCTTTGCCCAGTATTCAATACTTTTCCACTCTGAGCCCCTCCCCCTCTCCTCCCTGTCTGCCCCCAGCCCGAAGAGCTTTTTGTTCCAGCTCCCTAGAGTGACACAGTGTCACCCCCTCTGCACCGATATGTCTGACCGTTGCCCAGTGCCCCTCCATGGGGAAAATGGAACAATGGACCTTGTCATTCTTTCCTGTTTAGCCTCTTGCTTATACTATCAGAATAAGTGAATAAAGTCTTAATTACTTTCAGTTTGGCTCATTGTCTTAGTCAACCACCTTGACATCTGGCAGCCCTCTCTCTCTCTGACAATAACTACCTCTTCCCCTATCAATTCTGTGGCATGAGGAGGCTAAAAAGATCCTGGGAAAGTCTCTGGGCCCAACTTATTCCCTAGCTTCTGCCAACACAACCTAAAAATCATGACACATCCTGGGGAGAATAGAGAGATTAGTTCAACTGTTATACCCCCATTTATTTTACCAGTTTGGCTCTTGGAAAAAAATCAATAGATCGTGGCAAATAAAAATGGACTTTCACAAACTTAACCAAGGTGGAACTCCAGTGTCAGCTTCTGATATTGAATATGCTAGTGAATTCATCCCTTCTATAAGGGATTCTTCATAAGAGAAGAATCAGAAGTTGAGACTTAACTGAGATGGATAACAGATTATATTCATGGTCTTATCCTACAGCTGTCCTGCCCTTTATCATGATATGATCTAAGGGGACCTGGACCACTTCAACATTCCAGAGAATGTCACGTTGGTCCCCTATATTGTTGAGATCATGTTAATCAGACCTGATGAGCAAGAAGCTATAAGTACTCTGGAAGCTCTTGTGTAATAGGTAATTTTATGTGTCAGCTTGGCTGGACTAAAGGATGCCCAGGTAGTGAGTAAAACATTATTTCTAGGTGTGTCTGTGAGGGATTTCTGTAAGATATTAGCATTTAAATTGGTGAACTGAGTAAAGCAAATGACTGTCCCAAATGTTGGTTGGCGTCATACAATCCATTAAGGGCAAAAAGAACAAAAAGGTGGAGGAAGGGCAAATTTGCTTTCTCTGCTGAGAACTGACACATCCATCTTTTCCTGTCCTATCCTGTTTTATTATTTTGTATCAAGGGACACTTTTTGGCACAGGAGCCATGAGTGAGCACATGACCGTGGATTCCATTGCTCTTGTCACATACATCATTATCCAGCACCTGCCAGCCTGATCAAACATTAGAGCAGTCTCTCAAAGGTGAAGCTAAGGTACCAGCTTAGAGATGACATTCCTTTAGGAAGAGGCAATATTCTTCAGGATACGCTATGTACCTTAAATCAATGCCATTATATTATTCTATCTCCGGTAAAATATATGGATTAGAGAATCAGGTAATAAAAACAGGAGTGGCCTTGTCCTCCACTACTCCTAACGACTCATTTGGAGAATGCATGCTTCCCATCTCTGCAGTGTTAGGCCCTTCTATGGTCTGAATGTTTATGTCCTAACCACCCATCTCAAATTCATATGTTCAAATCCTAATGCCCAATGTGATGGTGAGGACTTCCAGAGGTGATTAAGTCATGAGAGAACACTAATTTGCTTTTATAAAAGAGACATTAATGCTTTTATAAGAGAGACTTCAGAGACCTTCCTTGTCTGTCTTCTGCCACATGAGGATACAAGAAGTCTGGAAGCTGGGATGGGCTCTCACCCAAACAGGGCACCATGATCTTATACTTCCAGCTTCTTGAACTGTGAAAAATAAATCTCTGTTATTTATAAGTTAGTCTGTGGCATTTTGTTATAGCAGCATATATAGATTACAACAGGACATGTGTGTCTACAGGTTTGATTCTCAAAGGGAGTGTACTTTTCACTAGAGCACATATTAAGAGTCCCATTAAATTTAATGCTACCACTGGCACCTGGTCACTTTGGGATCTTTGTGCCAGTAGATCAGCAGTCACAAAAAGTTAAAATACTGGAAGGGATAATTGACTCTAATCACTACAAGGACATAGGGTTGCTACTATATAGTCTGCATGGAATAATATGTTTGTCACTCAAGTGATCCAGTGTGGCATCTCTTGCTATTCCTTGGCCATTTTTAACTATTTAAATTTTTTAAATGTTTATTTATTTTTGAGAGAAAGACAGAGACAGAGCATGAGTGGGAGAGAGGCAGAGATAGAGGGAGACACAGAATTCAAAGCAGGCTCCAGGCTCTGAGCTGTCAGCACAGAGCCCAATGCAGGGCTCAAACTTAGGAACTGTGAGGTCATGACCTGAGCTGAAGTCAGACACCCAACCAACTGAGCCACCCAGGCGTCCCCATTTTTAACTATTAATGGACAAACACAATAACCATAATCTGATAGACTCTGCACCACTCTGCAAATAGTGCTAGTCAGATCAATTTTGATAAGGATTAGACAAAGCTGGTGAGCCTGTGCAGCCATTGTCCCTGCCACTACCGCCCGTTAAGCATGCACTGGACTGTCTGGAGAAAGACGCGAATTGACATGGACAGAAGAGTCATCTTTTTTTTTTTAATGTTTGTTTATTTTTGAGAGAGAGAGAGAGAGAGAGAGAGAGAGAGAGAGACAGAGACAGAGTACAAGCAGGGGAGGGGCAGAGAGAGAGGGAGACACAGAATCAGAACCAGGCTCCAGGCTCTGAGCTGACAAGCACAAAGCCTGACACAGGGCTCGAACCCATCGACTGCGAGATCATGACCTGAGCAGAAGTCGGATGCTCAACTGACTGAGCCACCCATTCAGGTGCCCCCAGAATGACTCATCTTGTCCACCTGATTATTGAGAGCCTCTTCCACTATGAAAGGCCTCTGACGAGCATTTGCATGAGACACAAATATTTTCATGCTCTTTCCATTCCAAAAACTTCATCCACATACCTCTCCCCACTTTCACATTGTGATCGATATTCCAATAGGGTTCTTTCCAAGTGTCCTGAGTATAAAAATCTTTTATTAACTGCTTTTGAGTGAACGCAGAACTACTTCTCAGGCCATTTCTCCTTCTACACAAAGGGAATGTAGGTACTGCTCAGAGTTGAGCTGACTGGCCGTGGAATTGTGATGCAGTAGCCATTCACATCTTCCTATTGCAGGATACCATGCAGACCCATTCACAGGCCAAGCCCATATCTTCTTTTCTGTTAATGTAATCTAGAAAGGATTGAAGGACAAAAGGAAAACCAGTAAGCAGGCACCAAGGGAGCCTGGACCACTGGTTCTGCTTGGGCCATTTGTTGTGCCTTCTGGACCTACTTGGGTGTAGTCTCGTATATACCAGGGGTTGGCAAACCACTGCCATGGCCCAAATCCAGCCTAGTGTCTGTTTTGTAGTTTACATCTTTGTGAGCTAAGAATGGAATGATTGGGGAAAAAAATCAAAAGAATAATATATCATGACTCTTACAAGGATATGAAATTAAAATTCCAGTGTCAATAAATAAAGTTTTATTGGAACACAGCCACAGTCATGCACTTATGAATTGCTTATGGCCACTTGTGAGCTACAGCAGCAGAACTGAATAGTTGCAACAGAAACCATATGGCCTGCGAAGCCTAAAATATTTACTATCTGGCCCTTTATAGATAAAATTTGCTGACCCCTGATATATGCTACTTCTATCTTATAATGGAATGCACTGTGCACATCCAATTTTATGGTTCAGTGAATCAGAAAGCACAAGTGTGGCAATTTGGATATCCTATGGTCAAGCATTCAGTCTGTTCCAAGACCAGCAGCCAGTCAAGGATCTTCTTTTCTAATGAATAGTTGTTGGCGGAATAGACTATAGCCTTATTCCAAAAATCTAGGGTATCTGTTGTGATTCTGTTATTGGGGCTTGCCAGATGCTATATAGCATCTCTATCTGCCACCAGCAGATAGAGCAGCCCATCAGTTTTGCTTGGCCACGGGGTCCACATGGCAAGACTGCCTGAACAGAAGCCTGAACTACTTCAGAGTTCTTTCTTATTTCAGGTCCCACTAAAAACTCAGCTTATGGAGTTACCCAGTAAATGGGCTGGTACAGCATGCCTAATTGTGGTTTATGTTGCCTCAAAAACCCAAAGGGGACCACAAAGCATGAGTGATAAATGGTACAACAGCATCTCTACAAAACAAATTCATCACTTGAGGACTTACTGTAATTTTTGTATTCCTAATATATATTATTGATAAAACAAATCAGCTGTGTAATGT
Organism: Panthera onca; assembly: GCF_046562875.1. Taxonomy (NCBI): domain Eukaryota; kingdom Metazoa; phylum Chordata; class Mammalia; order Carnivora; family Felidae; genus Panthera; species Panthera onca. Next base: position 53,262,938 of record NC_138350.1, on the reverse strand, counting down.
TTACTACAAAAATATTAATGTTGATATGACATATCCTTTATGTTTCTAATTGTATAATTCTACATCCAAAGTGAAATTATTGGTAGGATGGCAATGCCATTGTATTGGGTAGCAGGGGGGAAAACAGTGGACTCTGATCCAGGAAGAGAGGTGTCTCTTTCGAATTTATCCCAAACGTCACTGGTGACTATGACGTCCGAGTGGATGGTCAAGGGAAAAGGCAAGAACACTGCCCAAGCAGTTCCTGTTTGATAGAGTACCCACAGAAGATGGGGTTTCTTTCTACTGAAGGGATCTTTCTTCTACAATGAACAGTGAGGGTGCTAATTCAGCATTTACCCTTATTTTTATCCCAAGATTTAGAGGAGTTTTTCTACCATTTTACAAGCTGATATCTGGTATATGTAACTTTCAAATATCTATTTCTGTCATTTACAACTAGCCCATTTCATTTCTTCCAGTACTTTTTCCTACAGGACTAAAGGTTCAAAAGTGATTTATTTATAAAGGAAATTTGCAAAAGAAAACATTCCCAGCCATGTGACTTAAAGGTTACCTTGAAAATATTTTTCTTCATTCTGTCTTCTTGAAAGACCATGTTTCCTTAACTTTATGTCATGCTCTTTCCCCCACTCACTAAATTTGGCCTGAGTCTGTATTAAGGGCTACATTATTGTCTGCTGACTTCCAGAGAAACTGCTAAGCACCAAGAAAGAAAGCACTTAGCTGCTTTTAGTCATGATCAACAGTTTGCTCATAAGAGCCTAAAAGGATCAGAAGGGGGTGGAGGAAGGATACAGAAAACCTCTAATAGATCACCACAAGACTTTTGAGCTTGTTTATAGAGAGAACACCAGTAATAGTGACTGACAAGTAATGCTCATAATTGATGTTGCTGTAATTCTAGATGGGGTGTAATAGTATGTATATTTAATGTACAATATCTTTATAAAATTTATGTCACATCCTACTCTAATGCCCCTATAAACTGCTGCACAGGAATAGAAGGAAATGATACTTGTGTTCTCTTCAGTCTCTGTCTGGGGCATTAACCTCTGTCTGGGGAACTTCTCTACTCATTTGTCTCTGCATTGGTTTGGGAGTAGCCCTGAGACCACTAGGTGGTATTAAATAAATATGTATTAGCTAGACATTTAACCTATATAGACAAATCTAACTTACTCATTGTTTTTGAATAACATATTTTTGGGGAAGGGGGTAATAACAACAATGGCTACTACCATTTATAGGATGAACATTATCTTCTTTAATCCCTGAGGCAGGCATCTTTATCCTTGTTTTACAGTTGAGGAAACTTTGGCCTAGATAACTTAAGTAACTTGCCCAAGAGCATTGAGCTAGTAAGGAATCAAAATAAAGATTTAAGCACAGGCATATCTGACCACAAAGCCAAAAAATGTGAAGAAAATTCTTTTTTTTTAATGTTTATTTATTTTTGAGAGAGTGCAAGAAGGGTAGGGGCAGAGAGAGGGGAGACAGAGGATCCAAAGCAGGCTCTTTGCTGACAGCAGTGAGCCAGATGTGGGGCTTCAACTCACAAACCACAAGATCATGACCTGAGCCGAAGTTGGACGCTCAACTGACTGAGTCACCCAGGTGCGCCGTGAAGAAAATTCTTTATCATAATCATCAAGTACATTAAGGTTCACTACCAGGCTTGAAATTTATTTCAATTCTCCCATAGATTTTAAGCAACTAAAAGACAGATCTGTAGCCCAAGTATCACATCAAAGAATGTTCTGGACAACTGACTGGCTGATCATTTAGTATAACAAGACATAATCCCTGCTTTCCAGGTGTTTGGATCCTAGGAGAAATACTCGATTTGGGAGGTGAACATACCTCAACTAAAAACAATAGTGAAGTGGGTGATGGGCACGAAGGAGGGCACCTGTTGGGATGAGCACTGGGTGTTGTATGGAAACCAATTTGACAATAAATTTCATATAAAAAAAAAACAATAGTGTACATTCTGAGGTAAATAGTATGATCCAAAGAAGACTCCAGTGACAAAGTCTCCAGGTGTAAGCTCAGTTTTGTTTTGGGAGTGAGCTGAGGTAGCATGGTTAGGTAAAAGGAGCATGTGGGTTAGTCCCACCTTCTTCACTTACTGAATGGCTAGCCTAGGATTAAGACCTAGGTCTTAACTCAGTGACTGTCTTAACTGCTCTGTCCTTACTTTCCTCATACATTTAAAGGGATTAATAATACATACTTCATAGAATTATTATGAGAACCAAAGGAAAAACTTCTTTAAATTTTCTTGCATAGGGTAGATGTTAGTAGATGTTCAACAAGTATTGGCACTTAATTTTTACTCTTTTAAAATCTAATTCAATAAATATTTGCTGAGGCTTCTATTATAGATCATGCAACAAATATACAGGAGGTGGGGTTTTTTTGAAGATTTTGTTTTATTATTATTTTTTTAATGTTTATCCATTTATTTTTGAGTGATAGAGACAGACAGAGAGTGTGAGCAGGAAAGGGCAGAGAGAGAGGGAGACAGAGAATCCCAAGCTGGCTCTGTGCTGCCAGTGCAGAGCCCAACATGGGGTTTAAACCCATAAAATCATGACCTGAGCCAAAACCAAGAGTCAGATGCTTAACCAACTGAGCCACCCAGGCATGCCTTTACAGCAGATTTCTAAAGTGATTAAGAAACAATTCTCCATAAACTAGAATGGGGACAAATGTGTAAATAGCTACCTGCAATGTGATATAAAAAGTGCTATCTGAACATAATGGACAAAATAGGATCCTAAAGAAAAGAACAGTTTATTCTCCCTTTGGGATGCCAGAAATCTTGTGCAGAATGGAAAGCATTTCAACCTGCATTTGAAGGTAAGGAAAGAAATTATTTGAATTTACAAATTTTCAGTACAGGTAAGGTTATATAATGTTGATTTGCATGACATCTATCCATCCATTCACTCAAACATTTATTGAAAGCCTGCTGTATGCCAGGCACTGTTACAACATACTAGGATCACAAAAATGAGAAGACATGGTACTTCCTTCAAGGAGCTAACAGTGTAGTGATTGATGCAGGGGCATATTTTATATATTTATTTTGAAATTTCCTATCATGTATTCTTTTGCAAAGTATTAATAATATACTTGGCATATTTGTAAAAATGGTCATTGAGGCCATAACTCAGATCGGTAACAAAGTACAACAAAAATTCTAGCAACACCCCCATTCTTTCACAGTAATTTATGGTTTGAAGAAAAAATTGCCTTGTAAATTTCCACTGGTTTTTTTTTTCTCTTTTTCTTCTTCCCTCCATAAAATTAAGAGTTCAGTTTAGGTCAACTCTTGAGCTTCAATTGTACGCAATAGATAGATAAACATGTATAAGATACGTCTGCCTTTGAAGAGTTTACAAATTAGTAAGGGTATGAAATCATCTATCTGTGTAGATTATGGCAAAATTCCTTCCCAAGATTTATCATCTATGAAAACTAAAGGGGAAAATAATAGCAAAGTAGAATTTATTAAATTGTTCTTCTAGTGTACCTGCAGAATCGTTTCTCTCCTAATTTCCGCAGGCACACAAGAAAACCAAATTAAGTGTTGGATTTATTGCCTGCTTTGGGCATCCTGATATACTACTGTATAAACTTAGTTCTCCGTTTCCTTGGAACTGTTGGACAGAGCCATCTTGTATTTCTCACTAAGAAATTTTATACCAAAGAGACAAAGGAGATTAAAGCAATGAACAAATTGGAATGCCTTAAGTAAACCTAGCACTTTTCCACAATAAGACAACTCTGTTTCTCAGATCGGATTGTATTTTTTTGAAAATCCAGCTATACATTGTTATTAAGAGATACCCCTAAAACACGATAGCACAGAAATATATAAAGAAAGTAATGGAAAAGATATATTAGCCAAATACTGCTGAAAAGAAATCTGGTGAAAGATATAAATATCAGAGAAAATAGAGAGTAAGATAGATAAAGATGGGCAACAGGATAGTAAAAGGAACAAGCCACCAAAGAGATATGACAATCATAAACTTTTATGAGCCTAACAACAAAACAAAAACAAAAACATGCAGTTGCAAGTAGAAAATCATAGTAGGCAATTTTAACAAATCTCTATCAGAAAGTCTTATCAAACAGGGGCACCTGGGTGGCTCAGTTGGTTAAGCATCTGACTTTGGCTCAGGTCATGATCTCATAATTTGTTGGAGCCCAGGATCGGGCTCTGTGCTGATAGTTCAGAGCCTGGAGCCTGCTTCAGATTCTGTTGTCTCCCTCTCCCCTGTTCATGCTCTGTCTTTCTCTCTCTCTCTGTCTCAAAAATAAATAAACATTAAAAAAAATTTTTTAATAAACAAAATAGAATAAAAAGAAAGTCTTATCAAACAAAAAAAAAATGAGTAGGATAGAAAATATTTCACTGTTGAATTAACAAGCTTGCACAAATGAATGGGTGTAATACTCTCTACCGAACAAATAGAATATGTACATTTTGGAGGCACCTGGGTAACTCAGTCAGTTAAGTGTCGGACTCTTGATTTCAGCTCAGGTCATGATCTCAGGGTTTGTGGGATAGAGCACTGTATTAGGCTCTGTGCTGACAGTGTGGAGCCTGCTTGGGATTCTCTCTCTTTCCCCCTCTCTCTGCCCCTCCCCTGCTCTCTCTCTCTCTCTCTCTAAATAAACATACATTAAAAAAAAGAATATATACATTTTCAAGTATACATGAAACATTCACATGCATTGATTGCAAGTAGGACACAAAAGAAGTCCAATAAATTTTGAAGAATTATGTACTGAACACATTTCCTCACTACAAAGCAACAAAGTTAGAAATCAATAATTGAAAAAGTTATCAAAAGAAATCAAATAATTTAAAGTTCCTTGGGGCAGCTAACTGGCTCAGTTGGTAGAGCATGTGACTCTTGATCTTGGGGTTGTGAGTTCGAGCCCCATGTTGGGGGTAGAAAATACTTTAAAAAATTTAAAAAAAATAAAATCTTAAAAAAAAATAAAAACAAGCTACAGATATTTATAATGTTTTAAATATATTCCTTATAAGCCATCAGTTAGAGACTCAAAATAGAATTTACAAAATATTTAGACCTAAATGTAATTAAGTACTATATGTTAAAATGTGTGGGATGAAGCCAAAATTGATCTTAGTGTGAAATTTCAAGCCTATATATATATTCATTAAAAAAAAAAAAGCATTGAGGGGCACCTGGGTGGCTCAGTCAGTTTCCATTCAGGTCATGATCTCATGGTTTGTGGGTTCAAGCCCCACATCAGGTTCTGCACTGATAGTGTGGAGCCTGCTTGGAATTCTCTCTCTCTCCCTCTCTCTGCCCCTTCCCCACTCACGCTTTCTCTATCAAAAATATATTTTAAAAAAACCCACAAAAACAAAAAGGATTGAAAACACATGAGTTAAGAAATCAACTCAAGAGGGGGTGCCTGGGTGGCTCAGTTGGTTAAGTGTCTGACTTTGGCTCAAGTCATGATCTTATGGTTTGTGAGTCCGAGCCCTGCATCAGGATCTGTGCTGACAGCTCAGATCCTGGAGCCTGCTTCAAGTTCTTCCTCTCTCTGCCCCTTCCTCTCTCTCTCTCTCTCTCTCTCTCCCTCTCTCTCTCAAAAATAAATAAACATTAAAAAAAAAGAAATCAACTCAAGAGAATAGAAGAAGAACAGAGTAAACCGGAAGGGAGTAAAAGGTAAAGCAAATATCAGAAATTAATAAAAAAGAAAATTTTTAAAAATAATTCAACCAAACCAAAGAAACTAGCTCTCTCAAACAACATCAGCGACTCAGATCCATAACTCTTTAGCAAGATTTATCAAGAACAAAAGAGAAAGATATGACTGACCTATGTTAGCAATCAAAAAAAGGACAAAAGTTTAGATAGAATATATATTTAATATAAGGAGACAAAGAATAGTGGTTACCATAAAATGTGAAACAACCTAAAGTGTCTATCAGTGGAGAATTCTGGACTATTCACGCAATGAAATATATAATAATTAGAAGATTAGAGATTAATGATTAGCATGGTAAATATTAAAAACATGGTTAGCCAGGGCACCTGGGAGGCTCAGTCAGTTCATGATCTCATAATTTGTGAGTCTGAGCCCCACATCGGGCTCTCTGCTGTCAGCTCGGAGACTGGAGCCTGCTTTGGATTCCATCTCCCCTGCCCCCACCCTTTCCCTGCTTGTGCTCTGTCTCTCTCAAAAATAAATAAACATTTTTTAAAAATGTTTTTTTAAACATGGTTAGTCAAAAAAGGAAGTTGCAGAATATGTGTAAATGTGTCACTTACATAAATGTTTAAAACATGCAAAGCAGGATGATATTATTTATGGGCATATACCCATGTAGTAAAAATATGGAAACATTAATGGGGATAACAGAAATCCCAAACAGGGTAAAGATCACCACAAGAAAAAGAAGGAACAAGGGATTGTAAATGGGAACAGGGAGGGAGGCTTTGTCTCTGTAATATTTTTTCTTTAAATACATCTGAAGTAAATAAAGCAAAAAGTTAATATTTGTTAACACTGGGTTGTAGATATACAGTTAGTCATTATATTATTCTCCATATGCTTCTATTATTTGAAACACTTCATAATAAAAATTTAAAAATAAAAAACCAGTTCAATCATTTAATCTTTTGTTCCTTTGGCATTTCCTCTCCTATTTTTCTCCTCTCCCACCCCATAGCGCTAACACAGAGGTCCCAGGCTTATCAGCTTACGTACCCATGAAGTTATACAAATATCAATATATCTCACCCTCACCCGAAGATCTGAAAAACATCAAATCTTCTTCAGGTTTCTCAGGAAATTCCCAAGGACATTTTGCCTCCTTTCTTCGAGCCGCAAACCTTTTGAGGGAGGCTTAGCCAGAATACCCAGCTCTATAAGGTACCAAAAAGAGGTGGACCTGAAAGGCACAAAGCTACCTTAGGTGGGAAGTAATTTCGGATCATGATGAGTAAATGATCACAGGTATCTTTCACTTCAACTACCAACACACCATCCAACGGATAAACTCTTTCTCTTAACACACCCTACTCAAGGCATAACGAAAGCAAATTCCCCTGGGATCACTGCCATTGAATCTGCTTCCACCCAGTCTGCTGTCTGAGCCACACCCACCCACAGCCTGCAGCTGCCCAGCTCAACCCTCACCCAACTCAGCCTTGTAGGTAAGTGAGAAAGGTAGAAGATACTCTCTCCCCAGAGCCCCTGAGAAATAGGTTTCTCTTCTATGATAAATGGGGATCTGTCTTCTACCCAACTGGAAGCAAGTCATTTAAAATATGATAAAATCTAGTACTAAATAATTCTTTGCAAGTACTTCAACTAAAATTCCCATACTTCTACAATGGTCATAAATTGTTCATGGTGAGAATTAAAGTTACTTTACACTGCATTTATAGAGTAAGGTACTTAATAGCTATATAAATATACTTAAGGGCAATAACTTGACTATATTAATTGCCAGCTATCTTTTATTCCTTTCTTGAATCTATGCTAAAACATAAAACAAAGCAAAAAATGAGAGTGAGGGCTCTATCCTTAAGCTACTATAAAAAGGTTGCTTTTTATAACTATTTTAAGGCAATAACATGGTGTCTCTTTAGAGCATAATGGAGATCCAAAGGTAAGTGGTGTGGATGGATGGGTAGGAATATTACTTGCATACAAAAGGACTACTTAGGCTAAAGAGTATCAAAATGGTGGCTGTTCATGTTACTTTATCAAACCTTAAATAAATTGTATTTCTAGAATTTCACTATGTTAAAAAGAAAGAAGAACAACTATTTTTAAAATGACTTTTACATTAATCCAAGAAAATCTCAATAATGTTTCGTAATGAAATACTAACCCAACCTTTCTCAGTATTGTCAGGTGGTGTATAATATAGCCCATGTTCTTGGACCAGTAAACACATCCATTTGATAATCAAGGGGAAAATGTGGAATGTTTGTACTTGAGTAATTAAAATGGAATGTTTGTTGGCTTAAATTAGCTTCTCTATATGTTTGAAGCAATATTCCCACTGGTACGTATTACAGGTGATTGAAATAAATTTGGCAGGGGGTCTCACAAACCAATAATGGATTTCTCAGGATATACGAAATTTTGCATCACTATACCTTCCATGCCAGGAAAAGAAAACTTACTGGCACAAATTTGATTTTATCTCATGATTTCCCTTCTCCTCTTTCTCCCCCACCCTCCCATAAACCCCCCCTTCCTCATCATTTCCCTCAAGGGTTTCTACTTATTCTTTATTGTCCCCACCACCCCCAGTTACAGGGTTCTTTTCCAATACCATAGCTCTGTCATCTCCAGGAGGCTTTTTCCTCAGGCACCCCACAGTTCTCCATCTCCTTTGTTCCACATTTACCTTCATTTTCCATGTTCCCATTTCCATGTTTTCTCTCAGTTCCTACCCTATCTTTTACCTTCTCTATCACTTTTGTCAGAAAAGTAATCGGACATTCCCCTCTTCACTTCCTAGAGAGCCTGAGATGGATTTAACCCAGAAGATAATAATCCTGTCTTTTCACTTTTATAGATCGACCACAGAAATGTAAAGAAAGTAGAAAAGCCCATATTGGCCAACTGTACAAACTTTTGTGTTTTTTTTAATCCTGAGAAAGGTGGTGTAAGGGCTCCTGGCTGGCTCAGTTGGTGGAGCATGTGACCCTTGATCTCAGACTTGTGACTTTGAGCCTCATGTTGGGTGTCAAAATTACTTAAAAATAAAAATCTTTTTATAAAAATCCTGAGAAAGGTGGTATAAATTGCTCACTGGGCAGGGGGGGCGGGGTGTTCCCTGAAAATCAAAGACACCAAATCTCACATGCATATCAATGAGACCCAAGAGTGGATACTTTAAATAATAGCAAGTTAAATATACCGATGAATATCTTGGCATCGATGAGACTTACTAATAAAAAGAACTCTATTAATTCCTTTTTTTTGGATGGAATTATGACTAATATGAAAAGGTCAAATGTTTTATTAAATTACTTCCATCTTCCCTCCAGATGTGGGATTTGCTTTTTGACATTGCGCAAACCTAGTAGCAACACTTAATTTAACAAACTCCTGAAAGGACTAAATAGACTTCATGAGAATTTTATATTTTTACATGAAATAAGCCCTAGGTAAGTATTCTTGTCCTCTGCCTCCTGTTTCCTGATTTGATCTGAATTGGTGACACTTTTTTTGGGCAGAATAATAGGACATAAGTTGCTAAGATCTCATTTGATTTCCTTAATGTCTTTGAGTAAATACAAATAATAGTGGATGATTCCATATTTTTTGAGTAAATTCTACCCCTGATGTGAGACCTGAGATCAAGAGTGGTCTGCCCTACAGCTGAGCCAGCCAGGCATCCCAGGATGATTCTATATTAAAACAAAGTTTAAAAAGCAACTTTCTAGACTCTGCAACAATTTTGAAGTCAATACTTTCCCCCCAACCATTAGAAAGGTTAAATGTTTAATATTGAATATGCATCCCCAGAGAGTTCAATTCCTTCCTTCTAGCTGAGTATCACTGTAAAGATCAACCCTCAAATATGAGAAGCAATTGAAAACCGCATTATCTTGCATTATAGAGAGAGATAGATTGTATAACCTGGACTAAATGAAATGGAAAAGATCTTGGGAAAGACACATGGCACCAATATTTAAATTGTCTAGCAATGGTGATAATTTATTCTTAAAGATCTCCAAGGAGGAAAACTTGGCAGTGTCTTCCCATGCTCTAAACAGAGATTCACTACTTCAGGGTAGAACCCCTTCTTAAGATGAATAAAAATCTTCAAATTTTATGCAATTACAAATACAGTTTTGGATTTGATATATTTGTGCAAAAAAACTTCTCTGTAGTTAATTTTATTAGGGCAGTTTTCCAAAAATTAAATTGCTGGGTAGGCATCTAAACCCTCATTGAGGGGCGCCTGGGTGGCTCAGTCAGTTAAGCTTCTGACTTCGGCTCAGGTCATGATCTCACAGTTTGTCGGTTTGAGCTCTGCATTGGGCTCTGTGCTGACAGCATGGAGACTGGAGACTGCTTTGGATTCTGTCTCCCTCTCTCTCTGCCCCTCCCCCATTCACACTGTCTCTCTCTCTCTCGCTCTCAAAAATAAATAAGCATTAGGGGCACCTGGGTGGCTCAGTAGGTTGGGCATCCTACGTCGGCTCAGGTCATAATCTCACAGTTCATGGGTTTGAGCCCCACATCGGGTTCTGCACTGACCGTGTGGAGCCTGCTTGGGATTCTTTCTCTCTCTCCCTCTCTCTCTCTGCTCCTCCCCCACTTGTGCTCTCTCTCTCAAAATAATTAAATACAATTTTTAAAAATTTTAAAAATAAGTAAATAAACATTAATAATAATAATAATAATAATAATAAAGCCTCACTGAAAATAACCAAATACGTAAATAAAGACCAATTTACATTTCCACCAACGAGATATGAGAAAGTTCATTTCATCATATCCTGAACATCCAGACTGCTCTCAAGGTAAAAAAAAAAAAAAAAAAGAAAAGAAAAGAAAAAGCAAAAGCTTTGTGTAGAAGTAATCTATTAAGTCACTAACATTTAGCAGGAATTGGTGTTTTCACCTTCCTTTCTTCAGATGGTTTGGAGAGCATAAAAACTGCAAGCACTGTTACCAAGGAGTAGCAGGAAAGCCAAAGAAGGACAAACAACCTACTATGAATTCTGCATCACTTGCATCTGTGGGATCCCCCACATATTTCAGTTTATTTAACAAATCTTTGTTTCTCTATTATTATGTTCTAAGCTCTGTTTCAGATTATAGGAAGCAAAAACAATACGCATTGTCATTCTCAAGAACATTACAGTTATAAATGCACTGCTTATCTAAACAGCATATGGCAGAAGTTAAAGCAATCTTTGTACTGGCCTATTGTAAATAATTCTGGGGAAACATCTTGTAAACTATTTCTATTGTTGATGTTATTTCTAAATCATTATTTCAACAAATATTTATTAGCACCTGTCATATGCAAGGCACTTACTTGGGAGATGCAAGGGGTATATACAAATATACGAGACATTAAGTGTGCCTATAGGGATACAAATCTCCTTGGGTTCTCCGACGTTTCCACACATCTTGCAAGCAGAGGCATTGACAGATTTTGTTTTGGATCAGCTTTTCAAGGATATTTCTATAGTGAACAGCCTTAGAAGGTAAAAGTAATGTCTCCCTTTAGAGCAGAAGGCAGTTTCTGTAATGTCTAATGTAATAATTTAAAAAATAAATAAATAAAAGGGCATCTCTCTCTGGGTAATAGGAAGGTCAGGTTTGCTTGTCAAAGATTTGCTTTCCTAATGTAGGGGTTTCTTTGCTATAACATAAACACACTCTCTGTGCAGCATCCACCTGGGCCACTCTGAGTCACTGCATGGGACTTAGGACAAGGAGAACTGAAGTTCATGCTGCCTGATATACTAAGAGTAATTCTTTGTCTCTGAACCAGGAATCTCCTGTCTACTGCCAACACCCATGAAACTGTGGCAGGCTAACTTGTTAGCCTGCAAATAGGTAAATTCTTAGAACATCACACTTCTTGACAACGCCATCAAGAAATTTACTATTTAATAAACATTTAAGAAAAGCACACAGGGGTGCCTGGGTGGCTCAGTTGGTTAGGCGTCCAACTTCGATCTCGCTGTTCCTGAGTTCGAGACCCATGTCTGGCTCTGTGCTGACAGCTCAGAGCCTGGAGCCTGTTTCAGATTCTGTGTCTCCCTCTCTCTCTCTGCCCCTTCCCCCACCCCCCTCTCTCTCAAAAATAAACATTAAAAAATTAAAAAAAAAAAAAGCACACAGATAACCATACTAGGTTATCATTATGGTAATAGTTACCCAAAATACTATAGAAAAGAACAAAACTAATTCTATCCAAGAGAGAGTTTCATGTAGGAAGTTAAGAGAAGGAACTCATCTAGGAAAAGGAAAGCATAAATTATCCTTCTATTCCTATTTCTCCAACCATTCTTTCTCAATATCTTCTACTGATTCCTCCTCTGTTTGGAGTCACCCAAACACTCCAGTGGAGTGTCATTGTCCCACTTCTCTTTGCAATGTATGTTCTTTCTTGAGAAATTTTATCCATTCATATGAGTTCAGCTATCAAATATGCATGTCTGTCTCTAATTTCTTTCCAAGCTCCAGCTCCCTGTTTCTAAATGCTTACTTCACAACTGGGTATTTTACAGGTGACTCAAATTTAAGGTGTCCAAAACTAAACCCATTCTCTCTTTCCCTAACATACTGTTTTCTCTTCCTCCCTATAACTGTTAATGGAAGAATCATTCCCAGAGCCTCAGGCAAGAAATTTGCAAAAAATCTCATTGCTAAGTTATCCACGTCATCAGAGCAAAGAAAGTTAGTTTAATAGTATCAGCCTGAAATACACTATGCTGCTGCAGCCCATTAAGTGTAGGTATTGTCTATAAACACTATGACCTGGGAGCTGTCCTGTCCCTTCAAAGTGACTTCTTTATCTCTACTCTATTACTGGTTGACTTGATAGTTCAACACTATTATTATTTCAACGTTACTGGTTGACTTGATAGTTCAACACTATTATTATTTCAACGTTCTTCTTGGTTCCTCATAATTGTCCCTGTGCACTAACCATATGCCTACTTAAACTGGATTCCACACAGATCAGCTTGGTCCAATGGAATCATCATGACTTTGGGAGAGTTCCTTCACCCCATGAAGTGAATGAAGAAACTCTTAATAAGTTTATTACCTCCTTAATAAAATTTAATAGAATTTTATCTCCTTAATAAATATCTTCTATCTGTTCCCTTATTTCTATCTCTGGGAATATATTATCCTGGTTCAACCCTTGGTCATCTATGACCAACTTCTACTGCTTCCTACTTTGCTTCTGTTTGTTCAGTTTTAACCTCTTCAAATTTAGCTTGTATACTCTTTCTCTTCAAACTTTCTTTTCAAAATTCAAACTTGACTAACAGACTCCCTGCTTACGACCCTCCTGGCCCAGTAGCTCCCACCACTAACACCACAGATCAGTTATTATAGGTCCTTTAAGATAAAGTTCAAGTTTCCTCATAGGACAGACAATCTCTCCATGATCTAAATCTTGTCTAACTCTCCAGCCTCATCTTGGCCACTTCCTACTTGAAATCTCAAGATATAGCAAAACCAATCTGATTAAGTTCTTCCCATATAATATGCTTCTTCTCATCTCCAAGCCAAGCTGTTTCTCACACTGTTCCTTTTTCCTAGTGTTCACTTCCTAGTCCTCTCTTCATGTTCTGTCTTGAGTTAGCAAATTTGTTTCATTGCATGTTTCTTTAGTTAGTCATCTCTTCAAAGAAGTCCATAGTATTTTCATCCAATTCCTTCCCAAGTAAGAGGATTCTGCTTACACTCTCAAAATACCACTACTTACCTCTAACCTTAACACACTGGATTGTAATTACATGTATTTACTGTGCTTCTGGCTCGCCTACTAGATTAAGACACTTGAGAGCAAGAACTCATCCTTCCATTCCTATTGGCTTGAATAGTTTCTGGCACATAAGTATTCAATAAATATTTATTGAGTGAATGGATAGATAGATGAGTAGATGGATGAATGAAGAGTTGGAGATAAGCTATGAATATTGATATAGAAATTTAATCAAAGTACATTTAAAATTTTAATGAATGGAGAAATGGACAGACTACAGTATAGTGCTCTACTGAAAGGACATTAGTTACTATGATAAACATATCAACAATGGGATAGATATGGCTTCTCTTCCAACAGTTATTATAAATATTTTCTTTTTCTCCTGCTAATCTCTCTCTCTCTCTCTTTTTTTTTTTTTTAAGTAAATTCTACCCACAACGTGGGGCTTGAACTCAGGACTGGGAGATCAAGAATCATATGCTCTACTGACTGAGTCAGCCAGGTGTCCCTATATCCCTGATAAATTAGACACATAATGGATAAAGTGGAACATAGTCATTATTTTCAAAATGGTATCTTTACTCTCTTTTTAAATGGTAAATTTAAAGCATTTATAACAATAAAGTATGTAATAAGCCAAGTTTTATATTAATATTGCCTACTTTGCTGTCCTCCTTTTCCTTCTCTTTCTCCATAGTGATTCATTCCCATTTTTATGAATTCAAAAACAAATGTAATAAATGACTTGTGTCCTTGGAAAAGACTGATGGTACTAGTTCCAGTGTGACTATAAAGTATGTAACAGGGAAGGAAAAAGAAAGTACAGAGCATAGATGATATAAAGGGATAAAATATTTGGAAAATAGTACATAGGAATTCAAGTTGTTGCTGCAGAAGAAGTAGTGAAAACAATAAAGATATTTTAATCATCTGAGATAAACAATAGTACAAGATAAATGTATCTCAAAATAGGGATGCTTGGGTGACTCAGCCGGTTAGGCCTCTGACTTCAGCTCAGGTCATGATCTCATGGTTCGTGAGTTTGAGCCCCACGTTGGGCTCTGTGCTGACAGCTTAGAGCCTAGACCCTGCTTCGAATTCTGTATCTCCCTCTCTTTGTCCCTCCTTTGCTTGTGCTCTGTCTCTCTCTCTCTAAAATAAACATTTAAAAATGTTTTTAAAAATTAAAAAAAAAATGTATCTCAAAATAGAATGTGGATGGGAGTTAGAGAAGGAAAGCAGAGATACTTTTTACAAGTACACAGTCAGAACCTCTGATGACACCTAGAGTTTTCATAATCATTCTAATGGTACCTTCTTTCACTACTTTAGCTTGATAGTGTAGAGCAACATGGAACTTGGTCTTTCCCTTCTCTAGGACTCCCTAGCATTTATTTAAATGTCATAGGATTCTGAGGGTAAATCAACTTAAGCTATATATGTTTTATCTTTCTATATTGTTAATCTATAAATGTAGATCTGGAACAGAAGCATAATCTTTATATAGCATTTTAATCAAAGTGCATATAAATTTTTAATGGATAACGATACACATAAATATTCTCTTACTATTTCTTTTTTTAAAAATGTTTATTTAATTTAAGAGACAGGGAAAGAGAGAGAGAGAGAGAGAGAGAGAGAGAGAGAGAGCAGGGGAGGGGTAGAGAGAGAGGGAGACAGAGAACGCCAAGCAGGTTCCGCACTGTCAGCACAGAACCCAATGTGGATGGAGCTGGAACTCACAAACCAGGGGATCATGACCTGAGCCAAAATCAAGAGCTGGACACTCAACTGACTGAGCCACCCAGGTGCTCCCTCTTACATTTCATGTCTTGACATTCAATGGCCTCCTACTGGACTCCAGTCCTTTGTCTGATAATTTTCTTATTAAATTTGGCCTCCCCAAATATCTCCAAAATTTTTTTCTTATTCTTCTTTTAATAGGCGTTCTTACTAAATTTAGGAAGAATGTGTTACCCAGGTTCATGCATCTTCTTCATACATAGGCTCATATGGACTAATTACTAACAACACTCAATTTTTGTCACTTATTACTTGTTCAAGTATTTTTAAAGCTTTTGCCTAATTATGTAAAATGAAAAGATAACATAGTATCTTTAGTTTTGAAGCGACAGAAGAGAAAATTTATACATTTCTGGAAAGTAAATTGGCAGTATGTAAAAAATAACTTTTAAAAAGATTCATACTTTATTTTAGGTTTATTTATTTTGAGAGAGAGAGAGGGACAGAGCACGAACAGGGAATCTGCAGAGAGGAGGGAGAGAGAAAAAGAATCCCAAGCAGGCTCCGCACTGTCAGTGCAGAGCCTGACTCGAGGCTGGAACTCACAAACTGGGAGATCATGACCTGAGCCCAAATCAAGAGTTGAATGCTTAACTGACTGAGCCACCCAGGCACCCTGATCTTAAGCAATTCTAAGTAAGTTAAAGTGACATGTTCTAGTCTTCATAGACCAGGAACCTGAATAATAAGAACGATCAAAGTGGAAAAGTGCGTGCAGTTTGGATCAGGTTGCAGGAGAGGTGTGTAGTATAACCACAATCTTTCTGTCTTTTTTTCACTGCTTACTACAAAAGAGGGGTAGAAACTTATATGATGGCTTTTCTTTAGAGTATTTGTCAGTAGGAATCTAAAATCTCATTATCTTTCTTGAAAAAGCCTTAAAAATGGAAGCTATCTATAACTGCCTCTGACATTAAAACTAAGCGCGCCTGGATGGCTCAGTCAGGTAAGCATCTGGCTTCAGCTCAGGTCATGATCTCGCAGTTCATGGGTTCTGTACTCAGAGCCTGGAGCCTCCTTCAGATTCTGTGTCTCCCTTTCTCTGCTCCTCCCATGCTCACGTTCTGTCTCTCTCTCAAAAATAAACATTAGGGGCGCCTGGGTGGCTCAGTCGGTTAAGCGGCCGACTTCGGCTCAGGTCACAATCTCGTGGTCCATGAGTTCGAGCCCCGCGTCGGGCTCTGTGCTGACAGCTCAGAGCCCGGAGCCTGTTTCAGATTCTGTGTCTCCCTCTCTCTCTGCCCCTCCCCTGTTCATGCTCTGTCTCTCTCTGTCTCAAAAATAAATAAACGTTAAAAAAAAAAAAATTAAAAAAAAATAAAATAAACATTAAAAAAATTTTCTAAAAAACCTCATTTGAAGCTTCAAAATCACCAGAATGTCATCAATAAACTTTTACATACCCTGCTAAGATTTTGGCACTAAGAAATATTTAATAATATTAATTATTATTCTGGCACAAAAAAAATGAAAGTTTTTCTACCTGTGCTTTGTCACATCATATAAGTTTATTGAGAAAAATCTAAATTATGTCATGAACTATAGACTCTACTAGGTAAAAGAACCTTAGCTTGTCTACTTCATAAGTGATAATAGCCAATTAAGCTAACTATTTCTTTAAACAATTCTTTAAAAGTATCATTAAAAATAATTTATTAATGTATTTGAAATGAATAATTAGTGATTAGTTAGTAACCGTGCCTTACTTTAGTAAAGGGTTTCTTGAAACTGCAGAATTGTATAGCTAACCTATGAATCACTTGACCACTCCTTTGGAAAGCCTCGCTCATAATTTACAAAACTACACCAGACCCAGGACCACTACTTGTTACCAGCAGCTTCTCAAACTGAGGTCTTGTGCTTGGTTGAGAGGAAAAACACCATTTACAAAGACTTAGATGCTACATAACCCAAACTTCTAACCGATAAAGCTATATACATATGCACACATATCCACGATAACTTTGGCAACTTTAATAATTTGCCTTTTTCATTTCAGATTATTGTTGCATTTCATAAGTTCCTACTATTTCAGTCATAATATTCCCTGTTTTGATGAACTATAAACACTTAATGTACAAAACAGTAGTTTTGGGGGCACCTGAGTGGCTCCGTTGGTTGAGCATCCAACTTCAGCTCAGGTCATGATCTCACGGTTCATGTGTTTGAGTCCCACATCAGCTTCACTGCTATCAGCACAGAGCCTGCCTTGGATCCTTGGACCCTTTCTTTCTCTGACCCTCCCCCGCTTGTGCTCTCTCTCTCAAAAATAAATAGAACATTTTAAAAATTAAAACAATATTACTTAAAATAGTGTTTTTAACACTATAGGTCATGTTATAGACCTATAAAATTAGTGGGTCATGACTAATATTAAAAAACTAAATGTAAAATAATAGATTACAAGATCGGGATGCAGTACACATTAGAATTACCCAAAAAAGTATTATTTTATAAAATTTTTGTTTCAGTTATAAATGTATGTGTGTACTGGGTCACAATGCGATATGTACGTTTAAATGTGGATCCAACAGGGGCATCTGGGTGGCTCAGTCGGTTAAGCGTCTGACTTCAGCTCAAGTCAGCCCGTGTCGGGCTCTGTGCTGACAGCTTGGAGCTTGGAGCCTGCTTCGGATTCTGTGTCTCCCTCTCTCTTAGCCCCTTCCGTGCTCATCCTCTGTCTCTGTCTCTCAATAATAAATAAATGTTAAAAAAAATTTTTTAACGGGGATACAACATGTTGTGTATTGTTTTGAAAAACAAACATGTCCCACAATACCCAATTTGTAACTAGGGATATTTTTCCTTAATATAGAATACTTCTCCTTAATGTTCCTATTTTGGCACTGTAATGTCTGTATTATTTATCTATTAAAGAAGGTCAGACCCTATATCAAAAGCAAGAAAGGAAAAGATGATAAAATAAATTTCCTAATATGTTTTTGAATCCTTCTTAAAAATACCCATATAGGATATGCTTTTTTTTAATGTTTTATTTATATTGTGAGAGAGAGAGAGAGAGAGAGAGAGAGAGAGTAGTGGGTGAGGGGCAGAGAGAGGTGGACAGAGGATCTGAAGCGGGCTCTGCACTGACAGGCTGACAGCAGCAAGCCCAATAATGGGGTTCAAACTCATGAACTACAAGATCATGACCTGAGCCCAAGTCGGACACTCAACTGGCTGAGCCACCCAGGGGCCCCAGATATGTTTATGGGATTTCATTTATCCATTTTCTCAATAAGATAGATAGATAGATAAAAGAAAGACCAATTTATCTGTTTATATCTATCTATCATCTCTCTCTCTCTCTCTCTCTCTCTCTCTCTCTCTATCTATCCAATATCTATTGAGAGACTGTGCCTTCTATATGCCAGGTGCTAGGGATGCAAAGATAATAAAGTAAGCACCTCTGAGGGTAAAGTCCTAGTAAGGGAGACCACAAATTAACGAACAATAAGCTAACAATACACTAACAGTTTTAGTAAATGATAGTCCAAAGGTACATTCCCAGTTCAGTGGCAAAAGTGCAGATCTTGATTTCAAAGAAATTTAAATTTTCAGATGAATGAAAAAAATTCGGATCCAAACTGATAGGAAATGTTGTTGTTTTCTGGACTTGATAAATAATAATTGTTTATAATTCAGAAATGTAGTGACCTATGAAATAATCTAGAGCCAGAGGACGACTCATGACTCAGCTTGTTACTCAACCTGACAAACATTAATTGAGCACTTTCCATGGGCCAGGCATGGTGACAGGAGCTGGAGAAACAGAGGTGACTAAAATACACTTTCAGTGGCCACAGTTAATTGCTCTCTAGCAGGGAAAGCGCACATACGAACAGATAATAAATCACAGTGTAATTAACACAGTTAAAAAGGGGGTATTGCCAGGTACAATGGGAATACAGGAAAAGAAGTGGTCAGCATTTTGCAGGAGGAGACACAGCATTTCACGAAATACAAGTACGATATTCTCTTCTTATCCACAGAGGATATTTCCACGATCCCCAGGGGATGTCTGAAACTGTAGACAGCGCTGAACCCTAGCTCTACTATTTTTTTCCCTGTATGTACACACCTATGATAAAGTCTAATTTATAAATTAGGCACAGTAACAGATTAGCAATAATAACAATAAAATAGAACAAGTATAACAATGTACTGTAATAAGTTATGTAAATGTGGTCTCTCTGTTTCAGAATATCTTATTGTACTGTACTCACGCTTCTTCTTGTGATGACAGGAGACGATAAAATGGCCGCATGAGGAGATGAAGTGAGGTGAGAGAGGCAGGAACTGAGACAGGCTACTTGTGACCTCTGACCTTTGGTCAGAAGAAGGGTCATCTGCTTCTGGACTGCGGTTAACCAGGTTACTGAAACCATAGAAAGCAAAACCGCAGATGAAGGGAGATCTACTGTAGTTGGAGATGGAATAGGAGTTTCACGGAAGAGAGAGAAAGGGGTACCACACTGAGAGAACGACTTCTTCGTGGCTGTATATTAGCATGATACCTTTGGGTAATTACAGAAAGATACTGCTACTAGATTCCAGGCTGTCGGAAGGTAGTCAACCAAAATGAGGCTGGGGAGGCAGACTCAGTCACATAAGGGAGGGACGTTTTTAAAATTAAAGTTTATTTATTTATTTTGAGAGAGACAAGACAGCGTGAAGAGGGGAGGGGCAGAGAGTGGAGAGAAAATCCCAAGCAGGCTCCGCGTTGTCAGTGCAGACCCCAATGTGGGGCTCAAACCCACAAACCATGAGATCATGACCTGAGCCAAAATCAAGAATCGGACTCTTAACCGACTGAGCCACCCAGGCACCCCGGGAAGAACGTTTTATACCATGCAGAAGGCTTTACATTATATTCCACAGACAGTGAGAATACAGATACCATACAAGGTTTTAGTCAGGGAGTAACTTTTAAGTCAACTCTGGCAATGGTGTGGAAATTAATTGAAAGGGAAAAGAGTTTAGAGACCTAGAAACCACTGGGGCTGTGAACTTTGATATCACAATTGACTGCTAGCATATTATGTGCCCCAGGACACGCTGATATGAGGAAAACCAACATGCAATATTTTTATTTTTCAAAGCTGATAATGCAGGGAATTAACAAGTTACGTATGTGTAAATAGTAGTTTCACAGTTCGGAAGCTGTGAAGCATCCCTCATATGAGTTCTACAGTATCATGTGCCTGATTCACCCTTGGCTTTATCAGCATCATTAGATCAGCATATGAAGAGTCATCAAGGTCACTGCGTGGATCTGCTGTGCAGCAGGGCTGGCTCATGGTGGAGACTCTAGATTTGGGGAGTGAGGTCTCACAGCTGGGAGCAACCACCTGGGTCTCCCATTTGAGGAATGTTCCTCTTCTTCTTGCTAATATAAACTGTTCTTCCCAAATCTAATCATTACCTCACAGCTCCATGTGTCGCCTCATCTTTTCTCTAAAATTTGTCCCATTCAAAGCCAATACTTCTTTTAATAATATCAGTGGATGCTTCCATAGCACTTCCATGTGTCAGGCACTATTCTAAATGCTCAACAGATATTAAATGATTAAATTCTCATATCAGCCCTATGAAACAATGACTATTATTATCGTCTTAGCTTACTCAAGTTCTATAACAGAATACCACAGATTGGGTGGCTTGTGAGCAACAGAAATTTATTGCTCGGACTTCTGAGGCTGGGAAGTCCAAGATCAATGTGCTCTAAGATTCCATGTCTAAAGAGAGACACTTATTGGGGCGCCTGGGTGGCTCAGTAGGTTAAGCAGCCGGCTTCAGCTCAGGTCATGATCCTCACGGCTCCAAGGCTCGTGAATTCAAGCCCCAGGTGGGGCTCTGTGCTGACAGCTTAGAGCCTGGAGCCTGCTTCAGATTCGGTGTCTCCCTCTCTCTCTCTCTCTCTCTCTGCCCCTCCCCTGCTTACACACTCTCTCTCTTTCTAAAAAATAAATAAACATTAAAAAAAATTTTTTTAAGAGGGCCACGTACTGGTTCATAGCCCTAATCTCCTCCCAAAGGCCTGCCTCCAAACACCATCACTTGGCGGATTAGGTTTTAACATAAGACTTTTGGAGGGACACTAACATTCAGCCTATAGCAATTATCCTCATTTTTCAGAGGAGGAAAGAGTAAGTTGCCCAAGATCCTACATAGAAACAGAGGCACTAATCATATCCATGCCATCAGGCTCTGGAGTTGGTATTTTTAGTCATGATAATGTGTTGCCTCCCATAAATCTCAGTTTTATAAAGTACCCAGTAGGACACAAGGGACATGGAATTTTGCTTTACAGAAAACTTCCTGGGTACTCCCTTTTTTAAAAAACTACAAAACCCTGTAAGTTTGGCTCCTGCATCCAGTTGTTATGCCTTTATATACACGGTTTGCGTTGGTCCAACAATCTTAAGAAACATACTTCCTCATAAAGTACAGTTCAGCCAGACTGAAAGACTACCTTTCTTAGCTGACCTTCCTCACAGCTTAACTAGAACTCTCTCCATATCACAAATAAAATCTTTCTGTAAGTATTCTTTAGGACATGAGACTTACATAAGAATCTGTGGCTCGTTAAAGTGTCTTCCCTTTAATACTTAAGATTAAAATGCAACCTTTTCTGCTAGGTCAGCAATAAGAGCAAATCTAATGTATGTCCTTTATTGATTAAAAAAAAAAGTTGACTGCATTAATCTTTTGACTTTTTATCTTGTCTCTAGTTCTTAAGTCACCAACCCTTGCATGAGAGGGAACTACAGTAATGCTATTCCCTGAAGCTTTTAAAGAGGATATCATAACAGCAGAAAATGATTTTTAAAAACTCATTCTATCATATGAGGTTTAAGGATCTACTTACTGGGTGAAGGACCCCAACCCTGCCCATTATTAAGTGTTTCCTATGTCATTTTCGGAGTTTGAACTTTATTTCCAAAAATAATTATTTAGATCATGATGAGCACTGGGTGATATTTGAAACTGTTGAATCACTGTATTGTACACCTGAAACTAATATAACACTGTATGTTAACCAACTGGAATTAAAATTAAACCCCCCCAAAATATAATGTATTTTAAAAAATAATTTAGATAGAAAAAAAATAGCTGGCACTTAGCTCCTTCTTTTTTTCTTCTTCTTTTTAAAAAATCATTACTAAGTAAACTCTATGCCCAAGGTGGGGCTGGAACTAATGACACGGAGATCAAGAGTCACATGCTCTACCAACTGAGCCAGCCAGGCGCCCCTAGCTCCTTAGGGTTTTAAAAAATTCTTCTTTATATGAGCAAAATCGTGTAACTTTAATGGACCTGTGATTCTGGGTAATATATTAAAATAGTTCCCACTTTTCTCCAAGACTTAAAAAAAAAAATGATGTGCATGACACAAAGGTCAGAACTTGCAGCAAAAAATTTTTGTGAAAAGTATTGCCAATGTTTCAAAGTGAGAGGACAAAGGAGGTGTGGTTTTCTGAAAACCTGGGGGTTTTCTTAAGTTGCTAACAGAGTGGTTTATTCATTGACACAGACCTAAGTCGGCCCACTGAGAGGCGGCAGGATGTTTTCAAGACCTCTTGGGTGGGCGACCCAGAAGCAGCTCGGTCTGTTTTATCATGCACCGAACATGGAATACGTGTTGGAAAACAGAGTTGATATGCAAGCCTTCCACCTGACAACCACTCACCTCTCCTGGTGTAAAACTATGCTAAAAAAAGGATTAGCACATAAAAGTCAGGATAGGCTTAAATAAACAGGAATTGAACAGCCACCTCTACTTTCTGAGCTATGTCCCGCAGCGCGCAGGCCATGCTCAATACTGGGGGAAACAGGACGATTTATCCTGGGAAGTCAACTGTGGGTCTGAATCCTAGCACTGCCATCTGCAAACTGTGTAATCTTGCCAAACTACCTAATGTCTAGGTACGCGTGTCTAGAAAACTGGAATTATCCCAACTTTAAAGATCGAAGAGAATTGACTGAGAAGAGCATGTGAAAACAGCTGGCCGCAGAAGGCCCCCAGTAACCTCGTTTGCTCTTTCCCTTGGCGTGTTTATCGGGGTCAGTGGCCTCATACCCCCACGGTCTCCATACAACGAAGGTACTGAACCCAATGGGCACCTTCCCTTCTGTGGGCACTGATCATTCATAATCACCTTTCTCCATCTGGGTGCTTCGGCCTTTTCCAGGCTGCCTAGCAAAGTCTAGACTGGTAGGATTAACTTCCAGCTCCGTTTACAGAGTTGTGAGGTTGGGGGAGAATGGCTCGGCCTCTTGCTCCACGCCTGCCTTTCCCCGCCTGGTCTGTCTGTGGCACTCTCAAGAGGTGAGCACCAAAGAGGTCTCTTCTGTGGCCTTAGCAACTCCGGTGGCAGAGTGAGGAGCAGCAGGGGACCGTGCCCGGCGCCACGACTGAGAGAAAGATTCCCGAGCTTGCTCCGCTCCTGCTGGGCTCCGGGAAGGGCCCTGGGCTGCGAAGAAGTCAGGGCGCGCCGTGGCGCCCGGCGAGGCTGCAGGGCGCCGGAGCGGTCGGACGGGGGAGCGAGAGCTAAAGCTTGCAGAGCGCGCCGAGCCGCAGGCGTCGGCGGCCGCGGCCGAGAGGCTGACGCCCAGCCGAGCCCGCCGGGCCGCGGGAGGCGGAGGCCGAGCGGGAGGCGGAGCGGGCTGCGCCGGGGAGGCGGAGGCGGAGGCGGCGTCTCCCCGAGCTGCGCAGGCGTTGCTCGCACCTTGTTGGTCAGTGCTGGGAGCGCTGCTATGGCGTTTCTCAGACCCGCGGCTCCTCCTCACACGCTCGAGGCGGAGGGAAGGAGGGGTAAGAGGAGGAGGAGGCGAGCGGGCGGCCGTCGCAGCTGCAGACCCGGGGCCAGAGAAGGAGGCGGAGCGGGAGCCGCCGCAGCCACCCCGGCCGCCGCCGCCCGCAGCCGCGGGGCTGCTGCGAGTCCTCTCCCGGCTTGAGGGCACGCGGGGCGTCCCGGCCATGCCGCGTAGCGACAGCTGAGCTGGGCGCGGGCCCCCTCCCTCCCGGCCGCCTCAGCCGCCGTGCCCCCGAGCTGCCCGTGGCCGGAGTGCCCGGCGCCTCCTGCGCGCCCTAGACCGCGAGCGCGAGCAGCGGCCGCCGCCGAGGCGCGGGTGGTGCCGGCGGCGGCGGCGGCGGCGGGAGCGCGGGGCAGGAGGAGGCGGGGAAGATGGACCCGGCGCCCTCGCTGGGCTGCAGCCTCAAGGATGTGAAGTGGAGCTCGGTGGCCGTTCCGCTCGACCTGCTGGTCAGCACTTACCGGCTGCCCCAGATCGCGCGGCTGGACAGCGGTGAGTCTCGGCCCGGCCGCCGGCGCAGGGCAGACCGGCGCGGACCGCAGTCTCGGCATGGGTGTGCGCGCGTGTGCTCGGGAGGGTGGGACCGGGTGGGGAGTGGGCTGCCCGCCCACCCCCGCCCCCACCCCCGGCGCTGGAGTTGGCCCGAGCGGCTGCCGCAGCCCTGGCGCGTTGCTCTCAGCAACCCCCGGCAACAGCTAGAGATGGGAAAATCAGAGCCCTTGCAGTGTAATTAAAAAGGACGCCTTAAAAAAAAAAAAAAAATCAACATTGGGGAAACCTCTGCAGATTGTAGTTTTGGAGGCGAGCTGTCCCTCCCCACCCTCCTGCAGGAATTACTCAACCTGGGAAACCCTGAAGAGTTATCTTAGGCAACTTTCTTACAAAATCATTGTGCTTTGGGTGGCATCTTTATTTTGGATGCTCTCCTTCCTTCTTCCACCCTCCACCCCCCACCCCCCTCCCACCCCCACAAGAAGCAGCAGATTTAAGAGGAAAAGATCCTGGGTGACCAACTAAAGGGATCACATTTCTCAGAGACCTTTTATTACAGCTTGTCTGTTTTGTTTAACCGAACTGAAAGTAATTTGGGGCTGAGTGTAGAAAATGTTTTTAGCAGAAGTGATGGTATGCTTAAGGTTAATTATTAGCTTAGCACATTTCCAGCCTGGCAAAAAAAAAATTAAGTGACCAAAACCTATATTGATTTGGAACCTGAGCACAGAATTAAGAAATGCTTGTATTTTCTGAAACTGACCACCAGAAACCAGCCAAACATCCCCCAGCTGTTTGTTCTGCAGTGTGACCTCTGCAAACAAGTGCAGTGTCAAGCAAGTAGACCCCTGTCAGTTTGAATTGTACCATGTAAGGTGTCCATTCAGGTGTGTTTTGTTTTGTATTTTCACTATAACTTCAGTTGATTTGGGCTTCATGTGATTTCGGACTGTTCACAGAAACATGCTTGCTCTGCTGTAGGGCTGCGGGAAGCCCTTGGGCCCAGGCTGGCAGGCAAGCAGATAGAGCTGTGGTCACACAGGCCAAGTCAGAAGAGCATTGAGCAGAAAGATGTCATTTCAAGTCACAAGGGTTCGGGTTACTCCAGAAAGGGAGTAACAACAGTGGGTAACGTGAGATGTGTAAATGTCCAAAGGCATTTTTATTCTGTTTCTTAATCTGTGGGGTTAGATTAGACATTTGAAGTACTGATGGGAGAAAGCAATGCAGGAAAGTTCATGAATCCTGGAAAACAAGCATGGCATGCTTTCTATCCTTGTTTGGTTGGTCTTGGTAGTGGTGAGAATAAACTAGGAGTTTTCAAACTAGTAATGAAGTGCAGATGAACTCAGGAAGAAGGACAGGTGGTATGTTGAGGCATTCCTGTTTACAGTGGGGGTGGGAAAGTGGTGCTTTAACTATATAACTATATATCTCCAGGTCTGAATTTGTATGTGTGGGTATGTGTGTATTCACAGTTTCATTTCCTCTTCCACTGTGCAAAAATGTGTATATTGGAAGGTTAGGAGTCCTCACCTTTTCCGACCTTCTCTCATCACTGCACACTCTGCCAAAACCCTTAGCTAGGCAGAGAGCATTGATGCATGTGGTATAAAAGTCACCCAAAAGCTTCATTAAACTGAAAGTTTAAAGAGGCTGAATGTCAGTTGCAGACCTAACTTTTAGCTTTATTATCTGCTGTCCTATCCCTGTCATTCATAAGAAGGATCTGAATCAGCACTGTACTCATCCCACACTTCTTTTTAAAATTAGGACGTGGGTAGCAAGTCTTAACACTGTGCCCTTTCAAGCTGTGGAATGGATTTTGATCACTGTAATTCCAATTCTTTATTGTGAATTTTCGCTTATTACCACTTGAGAATCACAATGACTCACACAAATTTGGAATCCCAGCCAAATACTGCTTTATACCTTGGTTTTTTCACTTAACAATCCCATCTTATTAAAATTTTTTTTTGTTTTTAATAGCTGCATAATATTCCGAGCGGATGGCTATACCCAACAGTCTAGTCCCCAATGGTGGACATGAGCTGCTGTTACAAATTGTGATATCATGAATACCCTTACCCATAAATCTGTTTGTTCAGGTTAGTATATATTCCTGCCTTTCTGAATAAGTATATGTGAATCCTTTTTTGAGTTCGATACACATGAGAATTGGGGGAGCACCACTCTCCCCACAGCCTTACAGTGTTAAATATCCTTAAAAAAATGAATATGATGAGGGGAAAGTGTTAGCTTACCAATTAAATTTGGATAGTCTTTCAAAGAGTCGATCATTGACTCCTTGCTTATTTTTAACCATGTTCCACAGCAGCACCCAGAACATATTAAGGATATGCCGCCATATTTATAAAAGCTGTATGTGAAATCTCCAGTTTTGTGCAGTCCTCATTCTGTGTCTGTCCTTTTCCCAGTTTTAGTACTGCAGGTATGTTTTACACACACACACACACACACACACACACACACACACACACCCTATACTTAGCCATGAAAAGTAGTCATTTTCCAAATCACTGATTTTAAAAGAGACCAGAAAGAAACTGAAAAACATGCCACTAGTTGACCTTATGCCAAGAGAGAACTATTGGCTAATTTGAAGCAGTCATTAAAGAACATTAAACGTCTAATTTTATAACTGTTGGTTATTGAATGCCTACTACGTGCTGTACATTTCTCATTGCTTGATGCATTGTCTCAAATACTCAGCACCCCATTTTAAGGACTTTGGGAACCTGAGATTCAGAGAAATTGAGTGACATACCTGGTAAATGTGTGGAGTGGGATTTTCAGCCAACTTTCTGACTCTAAAGAAAGACCTTTTATCTCAAATTTTACCTCCTCATACTAAATGGGAGTAGGTTTAGAGTAGGTCTAATGTCTACTCTAAATAGCCCCACTGTCTCTCTGAGAGTTTGAGGACCGGAAAGTCAATATTTTTCAAACAGTGTAGACACCGAATTAAGTGCTGGCCTCATCCATCATATTTAGACTCCTTTCTGCTTCCCAGAGGAGTGGCTGAAAAGACGAAAGGAGCAGTGGGGAAGAAGAGAGTACGAAATCAGAAAAAGAAGGAAAAACGTGGTGTTTGAGGTGAGGGCTTATGTATTTAGATGTGCCTGTTGAAATCACTCCTCAGGACATTTGCCATACTTAAAATATTAACCCCACAGTAAAGAACTCTCCAGTTCTTTGCATTATGCATGTAACTTATGAAATGCCAGTCAGATACACACAGTCAACATTGCATCCCCAGGGGTGAAATTTGTCATCATATGATAAGAGAAATACAGAATAATGAGCCTTCATGGTATTGCCTCATGAATTTTTCTGAAAAACACAAAGAAAGGTACTCAAAAGTAGTGATTCTTCTTACGGGGGTGAGATACATGCTCAACAGGCAAAGGCTAGCTAACCCCAGTCAGCAGCAATACGGTTGAGATGAGATTTTTAACCTGGTCATCAATCTTGGAAACTGTTGGCTGTAGAACCAGGTTCAACACATGTGTTTTTGACCAAGAAGAGGGTGGAGCAAATGCTAATCTCCAACCCATCCTAACTCAAAACTAGGTAGGGAAATTGAACATTCTCTGTCTCTTCAATTATTTCACCTTGGAAAGGCTCCAGTGGTTAGTCTAGAACAGTGTTCTTCCAACTTTTTTGTTCCTGTAGCTCCTGAACGATTCTGTAGAAGTTTGTACCCTCAGCATATTTTTAAGCTGATTGCTGAAACTTTTCATCTTAAGTGAAAACAGTTGCAAAGGATGTCATCTTTCAGTATATTATAAATCTTGACCTTTTAAATTGTTACGTCATTAAAAAAAAAAAACTCTAGTAGGTCTATAAGTGATTCCCAGTATCCTTCGTTTTTTAAAATGCATGAATAAGTTCTTCTTAAACAGTTAAAATTTTTATACCTTTTTCTCCTTAAATTTATATTCCCATTTTCTTCTGCTACAGAATTCTATCCTAATGTAATGTATTTTTATGTTTGAAAGTGTCTTATGGATCACTCTGTCATTATTTCTGTTATAAAATATGTATATAAATTGAAACCCAGTGTTTTAGATTTCTTTTGACCTTAAGCCTTTTCATATTTGAATATTTCTGGTTGCTTGAAACAAAGAATTGGAAATTCCCTGATTTAGAAAAGGCATTGCTACCCAAATGCTAAAGACTCAATCCTTTACATGCAGTAGGGTTTTTATTTGTTGCTTTGTTAGTTGCCCTGAGGTCTTTACACCCTGGGGTAATGCAGTTAAGAAAGATCTAAAGATGCATTGTTTCTGTAAAGTGGGTGAAGGGTCTTTGGGAAGGGGAGGTGGTGGAGGACAGCTTCTATTCATCCTGGGTTGGACGTCTCTCTGTGATCCCAGGCAAGTCAATTTTTAGACCAGAGAATATTGGGAAGTTGGGGCTCTGGAAATTGATTCCCTGACAGCTGTGATGGGAAGTATTGGCTTTGCATCTAACGTGTACCCCTGTTCGAAGAATGATTGCCTAGATCACTGAAAGATGAGTTTATGGTCCTGTTGACTGAAAGGAAGAGGAAGACTGAGCCTGCATGGAATGACAGGGAGAGAGAAAAAGATAGTAGGAGTTGGAGGCAGCTGCAGTGATCAACAGCAACTTCTCCTTTCCAGATGTGCAGAGGAATCAGAGCTGATGCTAATCCCCAGGTGTGTTGGCACTGTGGGAACTTGGTCCTGGCTTTGTGCTGAAGTGCTTCTCTAACTACCATTTAAGTGCCTGTAAGGCTGAAGGAGCAGAAACATGGACACTGAACTCAGGGAAGCTCCATGTGGCTCTTTGCAGATATCAAAGGTGTTTCTAGATCTGTGTTTTATTTTTGAAATTAAGTTCTCAAAACCTCCACGATTGATGTTTTATATATATATTTTTTCTAAACTAACTTTGTGTGAATCTTGTTCCCAGAAGATGTGCTTATCTGTGGTTTCATTTTCCCTGACATTCTATATTGTAAGAGGCATACATATGCATACATGCATACATATGCATGCCCCAGGTAGGAGAGACAGTAGTTTAAAGGATGCTAGATTTGGGTCTTAGAAACCTCTGTTCAGTTATAGGAGCTGCCATTTCATAGTTATGTGATCTTGGTCAAGTCTAACCCCTTTGATTTGTAGTTTTCTCGTGCAGAAAAAATATATATTATACTGGTCCATGTATCTCATAGTTTTTGATTAGTTTGTTCAATCAATATTTATTAAGTCCCTGCTGTGTATGAAGCCCTGTTACAAATATGGGGACAATAACATTGAATAAAACAGACACCTCTGTGCTCATGCAACCTGCATTCTTGTGTATCTGCTTACTGTGATAATTAAACGCATAATATATGTGAAATACATGTGTATTGCAAAAGAGTGCACATAGATAAGATTAGAGTAATGGAGGTGCAGACCAGTTGAGAGAGAAGCTTCAGAGTGTATCATTTAGGCAACTGAAGTCCACCAAAAAGTATTTTATTATTTTTGTAAAGCTAAAGATACTGACTTTATCAGGGTGACTTTAGCCTACCTATTTCCCTCAGAGTATTTGAGATCTAGTAATCCACAGGTTATAAAAAGGTGATGTAAGGTTTTTATCAGAGAGAAAGTGTTGTGAACTAACCCAAGATTGGATTTGGGAAAGAACAGGAAGTTAGGAAAGAAGCTTTTAACTTAATCCAGAATCACATGCAAGTCTGACCAAATGCTACCAACCCACTTGAATCTCTTTCTAGTAGATATTCATCACTGCTTTTACTGGGTTGATGATGATTTTCTGAGCACTTATAGTTATATAACTGTTAGGAAAAACATGCCTTGTGTAATGTTCTGCACCAAATGGGTGATGAAGGAAGTCCCTTGAGTATTCTTTTATATACCATATTATTTTACTTTCCTCTAGTTATCACCTCTAATTCGCCATGCCTACAAATTATGGAAGAATAGGAAAGGACCTTTTAGAAGACCATGGACAGTGATAAGCACTTAGACCCACAAGACAAGATTTGGATATCGCTCTTTCGGTGTTCTTGTTTTTCAAGTAAGATGGCCGTTTTGGAAGTCTTAAGACATTTGGTCATCCGTAAAAGGAAAACTGGTTTGACCATTTGATCAACCATATCATAGTTTAAAGAGCATTCGACTCTCTTTTGCTCATTTGGCTGCCTTATTGAAGTGGCAAGTCCTTGTAGGCCAGCTTGTAAACTCGTTTATTTTTGTTTGAGATTCCTGAGGTATCTGTCTTTTTACTCACTGAGCTGCAGTTCTAAGAAAACTCATAAACTTCCTCTGGTCTTCAGCAGGATTATCAATCTTAAGAACACCAGCTATGCTATGCAACTTGAAAAATAACTTTTATTGCTGGTTTATGTATCATTGTGTTATATTTAACAAAATAGAAAATACTAAAATATTTTAAATCTTATGAGATTTAAGCCTTTTAGAAGACATTTCCACATGATGATGCTCCCCCACATCTCAGCCCCTACCCCTACTCCTAGTGGCACAAAAATGTTTACTTGAATTTCAGGTTAAAGGTATCTAACAATTATTTTTGCTATTTGCCAGCTCCTAGCACAATGTCTGACATAGAAGAGATATCCCATAAGCAGTTAATAAATGAATGAGCAAATCTCAGTATTAAACATTTTCAGGTCCAACACATCTGTATTATTAAAGCATCTGCGACCTCTATAAGTTTGAAATAGAATTTCACTTTTGTTTCAGTTGAGCTAGACATGTGCGTAAATACATAACTTGAAACTAAGATGGTATGTCCTAAAATTAGCAGTAGGGAAAATAAAGACTTAGTTGACCATCATGATGAAATAATGATTCTTAGGATCATTAGTTGTTAATATTTTATTTTATTTTTTATTTTTCTTTAATGTTTTTCATTTATTTTTTGAGAGAGAGAGAAAGAGAGCATGAGCAGGGGAAGGGCAGAGAGAGAGGGGAACCGCGGATCCAAAGTGAGCTCTGTGCTAACGGCAGCAAGGCCAGTATGGGGCTTGAACTCAAACCAGAAGATCATGACCTTCACTGAAGTTTAATGCCACCCAGGTGCCCCAGTTATTAATGTTTTAACTAAATTATTTCTAGAAATTTCAACTCAATTTTAGATTCTTTGGCTTCTTGCTAGTTCTTTTGTTCTGGAATTCAGATGCCTCCTCTACATATTAACATGTAGCTATGTCATTGAATTTCTAATCTTATGTGGACTAGAATACCATAAATCTTTGGAATCGGTCAACTCTTATGCTATAATAAAGAATAGGACTGATTGGATAGTCAGCTAACCATTTAACTATTCAGTGTTTCATGTTCCCAGGGTACCAGGGATTTTACTTCTAAGCAAAGTAAGCCACTTGGTTTAAATAGTGTTACGAAACTACAACTGCTAATTTGGTACAGTTGTCATCTTCCTAGAATAGCCCCAAGATTGACTTGAAACCTTAGTGTCTTAATCCCAGACAGTGAGTTTCCTTTTATGCCCTTGTAGGGATACTGCATGGTGGTAGAAGAAGGAAAAAACAATGTTCCCAAGCCTTTTTCCAGTGTTGTGGATGAATTACTTTATAATTAAAGGGCAAGTCATTTTAATTGATTCTGCTAATTCTTAAGCCTAGTTTGAAGTATTTAAATACCAGTTGGGCTTTGATGACTTAATGGTTGTTTAATAAATTCCAAGTTATTGAATTTAAAGTACAATGTGAAGTCTTATGAAGATATTTGTTACTTAGGTTAATATTTAACATCTTCAGTAAGTTATTACGATTAGGCTAGTTACAGTGTAGAAGGGAATATGAACAGTGCTGAAGGATGTTTCCCTGTAAAGATTTAAAATAAGTTATGTTCTGTTTTTCTCCACTCAGTAGAGGAAAACTTCCTTGCTCAGACATTTTTTAAATATGAGTTTTCTATATACCAGTCTTTAAGGTGTTAGAAGTGAGAATAGGCTCTTGATAATTAGTTCACATTGACAGTGTTTTCCTCTTGGCAAGGAACTAGATTCAAATATCTAAAAGTAACTGAAAAAAGGTAAGTGTTTACTTTTCTATTTTTAAATATTCTGTTAACCTTGTAGGTAGTTAGGAAGCACTCACTGGTTATAACATTCTGTCATCCATTCAGAAAAAGGTTAATGAAATGCCTGAGGAAGCCCACGTTGGTAACTTAAGGATATCCATCTGTGAAGGTGTTCTATTCATGACTGACACCCTGAATTGCCTCACTCTTCCTTTAGCATCAATGTATGAGCAAAGGATGGTTGAAATTGAAGAACTAACATCCATTCCATTGTCATTCCTGGTCCTCGGGAAGCTTAGGCTTCAAGGTCTTCACTTTTAGTCTGTTTCAGGTTAATGTTTGAAATAATGCAAGATCCATTTTACCTTGAACCACTGACCCACAAAATCAATCAAGCACCAGACCCAAGTTAAAAACAGTTTAATTAATCTCTAAATAGAGCTCTAGAAGATTCAGAATACCTACTTAAAAATAAGTAAATAACATGAGGCTTTATACAGATATTCTTCGGTTTGGGGTTTTTTTTTTTTTTTTCCTTGTTTTCATGTTTATTTTGGTCCCATTTTTTGGGAGACAGGAGAGCCACTGAGAATAGATAGGATCAGAAGAAATTTTCACAAGCTCCTCATGGCCAGGTATATCAGTTAAGGTTAACTTTAGTTGTGTATAATAGGACCAAAAAAAAAAAAAAAATAGTGATTTATACAATATGGAGATTTCATTCATTTCGTATAAAAGGAGTCTAAAGGTATATACTCCAGGATAGATATGGCACATCCAGAGTCAAGGACCCAGGCTCCTCATGTCTTTGTGCTCTGTCATCCTTCGGAGGTGGTTTTCACTTCATGGCACTTAATGGCTGCTGGAGCTCTAGCTATCATGCCTGCATCTTATACAGCAGGAAAGGTAAAAGGGCTTGAATTCAGACCAGAAGATCATGACCTTAGCTGAAGTTTAATTGCCTTACCACAACTCCTAACACAGCACTTCACTTTCCATCTCATTGGTGAGGACTTACACACTCTTCTGTAGACGGGAAAGTAAGGAACTGGGCACAGTACCCGTGGGTTCTTACTACAGGAGAGCGGAGCATTGGATGGTAGAAGCTGTTTAGCAGTCTCTGCCACTCAGATTTGTGCTTTGATGCTTTTTCTTCACTTTTTTTTTTTCCTTCACAAAACTTAACCGTGCGTTCAGCCCTAATTTCTTGACACCTTCTTGTTCAGGTTTTTCTTTAGCTTAAATAGTATGAACCTCTTGCTCCAACTTTTCTCTTTTCATCCTTGAGCATGAGCTAAAACCTTAAAGCAGTTCTATTTAAAGGCCCTCTATTATATGTGAAAGTACTTTATAAGTAAGCCATGAAAAGTTATGTATTTGTGGGAAATTATTATTATAAGACACTTCTCACTTTCTTTTTTGGCATGCATACTTTTCAGATTTTCTTTCTGATCTGATATACACGATGGGAATAATTGTCCAGTTGTTTAAAGGTGCTTTTCCCCCCTGCTTTATTTTTTTTGACAGAGAGGCTTGGTAGTTGTGTTTTAAAAAGATATTTACTGGTTTTCTGCAGATATCATTATTATTGAGAATTTGGAAAACATAGACCAAAAAAATGACAAAAATGAGTATCAGCTTTAATTCCAGAAGTTATATAACTTGTTATATAACCATTATTAACCTTTTCCTATTTTGCAGGCATGGCATGTAAATGGAGACTGTATCTAAAAGTGGGACCAAGCCATATAAAAAACTTTCTTTTTAAATTTTTTAATGTTTATTTATATTTGAGAGAGAGAGACAGTGTGAGCGGGGGAGGGGCAGAGAGAGAGGGAGACACAATCTGAAACAGGCTTCAGGCTCTGAGCTGTCAGCACAGAGTCTGACATGGGACTCGAACCCACAAACCGAGAGATCATGACTTTAGCCGAAGTCGGACACCTAACTGACTGAGCCACCCAGGCGCCACCCCCCCTTTTTAAAATTTTTTTGATGTTTATTTATATTTGAGAGAGAGAGAGAGAGAGAAAACTATGTTTTTGATTTTACATGAGATCATGAGCATTTTCCTTCATTATTAATATTCTTTGAAAATAAAATTGTGGGTGGGAATCTATTATTACCAATAAACCACTATTTACTTGACCATTTTTTAGTTGTTAAACATTTGGTTGTTTTGAGTCTCATATTTTTGAGGATATCTTTGTAACTGAATTGGTCAGTTTTTAACATTTAGTTATTTGGGGTTCCTGGAAGTGGGATTATTATTCAGAATTTATTATTTTTAGATTGTTGATATGTGTTGCTAAATTGTATCTAGGAAAGTTTGTACATTAGTAGTGACTGAGTAAGCCAATCATTTTGTGCATCACTGAAATCGTAGTTATTTCTTAGTCTTTGCCAATTTAGATCATTTAAGAATTGGCACTTTTTCTAATTTGTATTTCTTTGATTACTATTAGAATAGCATCAATAATTTTATCATATTTCTTTTGTGAGTTTTATGAGTTCTTTGTTCCATTTTTTGGTAGAGTTTTTCAAAGCTGTAATAAAAAATAAAATGCTAGTATTTTTTCCCTTGGTTTTCTGCAGTGTTTATAAGTAATCTCCAGGTTTCATGTGGGGTTTAATCACTTTTTAAAACTTTCCTTCTATTTTTCCTCAGTTGATGTTCATAAAGAGGTATTCCCTCTATTCCTGAAATTGGATAATTATGATTGCTTTTATTTATCAACCTGGATATTGGTTTTAAGTGTTATGTTCATTGTTGCCTTGTGGCCAGTCCTCTGAAAGAAGGAATCCTCTTCCATTGCATAAAATAAAATAATCTCGTGAAAGTCTTGGTAAATCCATGCTGTGTATTCACAACTGTGTTTGAATTCAAGTCATGGAGAGGTTCCCACAGCTACTTCATTGTTGAAAATTCCTGTGCTTTGCATGAAATTGAGCTGACAAATAAGGTTCGTCACTATTTGGTTTTCAGGGTTAAGAATAAGTTGACAAGTTTATAAAAATATTTCATTCTTTTTACAGGTAATCCATAATGAGCCCTGAAGTGCTACATTTGGGCAGTTTGAGAGCCTTTTGAAGCTTAGAACCCAAGTGCTGATGTGAGAGAATAAATACTAGAAATTCACAGACAACTTCCAGATAGGGAGAGAAGCAAACATGATGGCTTGGATGTCATTTCATTTCTCCTGTTGAACATCTGTGTAAATGTCAACTTCATTATAATGTCTAAGAGGAAGGGAACCATACACACACACACACACACACACACACACACACACACTCACACTGAAGTATTACTGAGCAATAAAAAAGAATGAAATCTTGCCATTTGCAAAATGTGGATGGAACTAGAGTATTATGCTAAGTGAAATAAGTCAGTCAGAGAAAGACACATACCATATGATCTCACGCATATGTGGAATTTGAGAAACACAACCAATGAACATAGGGGAAGGGAAACAAAAATAATATAAAAACAGGGAGGGAGACAAACCATAAGAGACTCTTGAATACAAAGAACAAATTGAGGGCTCTGGAGGGGTATTGGGTGGGGGGATGGGCTAAATGGGTAATGGGCATTAAGGAGGGCAGTTGTTGGAATGAGCACTGGGTGTTATATGTAAGTGATGAATCACTAAATTGTATTCATAAATCATTATTACACTATATGTTAACTAATTTGGATTTAATTTAAAATATTGTTTTAAAAAAAGAAGGGAACCACAGATAAGAGGGAAAGTCCAGTTTAATTCTCTGTGTATATGCAGTGATTGATGGGGAATAATATACATATATCCCTTTACTAACTAGGCACAGAGAACTCTCTGAATAGTTCTATCAGTGGGTTGAGGTGACGGTTGCTAAAAGTGAAGTACGAGATGACTTTGAGATTCTTTTCTACTGTCAAAGAAGAAGCCTCAAATTAACTTTACAGTAAATCAGGTAGTTTTTGAATTGTTCTCACCCCTCCCCACAGTCTTCTCTCTCTCTCTCTCTCTCTCTCTCTCTCTCTCTTTTTCTTGACTCAGTTGGGAAGAGATCAATGAATAGACTGTATGCAGTTGAATACTGTGCAGTAGATACTATAAGAGTTTTATGCTAATGAGTAGAGCCCAGGGAGAAGAGGAGGGAAATATATGAACTAAGTCTAACCTATCTAGTTTTTAAATTGTCACAGTGAAACAAAACTTTATTGCCCTTGATTTTGAACTTAATACATTCATTAAAAAGAATTTGAATACATAAAAATATTTAAAAACTAAAGATAATTTGAGGTCCCTCCACCCTGAGATAACCACCATCAGCATTTGGTGACTGTCCTTTTCATGTATCCTCTGTTCACACATAGACACACATTACAATTTTACGTAAGCGCACATTTTAGGTTTGTTTGGTTTTTTTGCCTTCTCCCTTCACTTCAACCCCTATTCCTCCAATCCAACCCTGCCTACTCACATAAACAGTACATATCCTTTCTATTTTCTCCATACTCACATAATCCCACATCAACATTATATACACATACAAAGGCACATACTGAAACAGAAATCTATCATTGCTGTATAAAAATGGGATTACATTATACATGTCTTTTGGCCTTTTGCTTATATCACTCATGAGAATTTTTCTGAATCATGGGATGTAAAACAAATTCATTTTTAACAGCTGCACAATATTCTACAGTGTGGAAATACTCCTATTGATTGGTGTTCAATTTGTTTCTAATTATTGGCCTCTGAATTTCACTAAACCCCCATATGTATAAGTCATTAATTTGCTCATTGTTTCTATAGAAGTCCATGATTTCCATCTTTTATTTCTTCCCCAAAATATCTTTGATACCACTATCTTACTGATTCTCTTAACCTCACATGCAAAGATCAAAATTAACTCTTTATAGAAAACATATGTGGGGGGGCACCTGGGTGGCTCAGTTGGTTCAGTGCCCAACTCTTGATTTCATCACAGGTCGTGATCTCACAGTTGTGAGATCCAGCCCCTCACTGGCCTCTATGCTGACAGCACGGAGCCTGCTTGGGATTCTCTCCTTCTCTCTCTGCCTCTCTCTCTCTCTTTCTCTTTTAGAATAAATAAACATTAAAAATATATATATGAGGGAAAGGGGGTCTTTCATCCCAGTATCACAATTCACAGAACTAGAAATGATATAATAGATGTTGCCAAATTGCTATCCAAAAAGTCTGTAACAATTCTCATTTCCATCATTGATGTGTAAGAATACCATTTCTCCAAATCCATGTCAACATTAGCTATTATAAAGTTTTAAAAAAATATTTGCAAACCTAACAGATACAAAATGAGATCTTGTTGCTATGTTATTTTACATTTCCCTGTTAGTGATTTTGTGCCCTTTTTATATGATTACCGCTTAGAATGCTCTTCTGCAAATTGAAATCATACTTTTTTGCTGGTTTTTGTTGACTCATTCTTGCCAATTTCTAGATGCTGTTTGTATATTATGTAAGTTTTCCTTATATATGTTTCCATATATATATATATATATATATATATATATATATATATATATATATATATATTACATATATTATGTAAGTTTTCCTTACTTACATTTATCTATTGACTTTGTTTATATTCTATTTATCCATTCAGAGTTTTTAATTTTTATATGCACAGACAAGTCTCTTTCTTGTGTTTTCATTCTTGGCTAAGAAAGATCTTCCTGACCTCGAGATTGTATATGTAGTTTCTTAGATATTCTAGGAAGATTTAAAAATTTTTTAGTTAAGTCTTCAATCTGTCTGGAATTAATTTTTGCATATGATGTAAGATTTTTATTTTCTTCTAGCCTGTTGTTGTGCCAGCCCATTTACTCAAAAGTATGCTTAACTACTGAATTGAACTATCTTTGTCAAATTCATTTTGCTCTTTAAAAGTAGAAAAATCCATTTCAATCGCACCTGTCTTTCAGGGAATGCATTGGGCTGTGATCTAAGAATACTTACAGTTGATGAAATCTGAAAACAATCCTTTATTTTTTAAAGAAGAGAAGTTGTGGCTAGGACCACCCCAATCTTGACTTACTCTTCTTTTCCAAAGGCTGTGGGAGGCCTGAAATTTGTTTTTCTAAAGAAAATTTTAATTCATTTTAAAGCCAGCACTACTCTGGTGAGTCTGGGAAATGATAGTAACTTGTTAAATGCCTTCTGGAATATAGTCCAGATGCTTTGGCAATAAGTTTTCTCCAGGGAAGAATTTGTTTTAAAATGATACTTTACTAAGCTGTTGTTCGTGTGTGTGTGTGTGTGTGTGTGTGTGTGTGTGTGTGTGTGTGTGAGAGAGAGAGACAGAGAGACAGAGAGACAGAGAGAGAGGCAGAGAATGTGCCTTTCAGAATTCAAGAAGCATTTGCAAATTGCGCTCAACTTTAGACTAGTTAATTGAAAGTACATTTCTTCCATTATTTTTTGGATGAAGGGCACACTTTTCACCATTCTTTTTTTTTTTTTAATTTTTAAGATTTTATTTTTAATTATATCTATATCCAGCATGGGGCTTGAACCCACAACTCCAAGATCAAGATTTGCACACTCCACCAACTCAGCCAGCCAGGTGCCCCTTTCACACACCATTCTTAATGTACATGTGTGTGTGTGTTGCTTAAGAATTTCATAATGACCTGTGTCTGTTTATTTTTAAAGACAAAGTGGGGTGCCTGGGTGGCTCAGTCGGTTAAGCATCTGATTTTGGCTCAGGTCATCATCTCACAGTTCGTGAGTTCGAGCCTCACGTTGGGCTCTGTGCTGACAGCTCAGAGCCTGGAGCCTGCTTTGGATTCTGTGACTCCCTCTCTCTGCCCCTCCCCTGCTTGCATTCTGTCTCTCTCTCTCAAAAATAAATAAAACATTAAAAAAAAATTTAAAGACTTAAATTTCTCTTACAACGTCCTTACCTCCCACAAA
Organism: Panthera onca; assembly: GCF_046562875.1. Lineage (NCBI taxonomy): Eukaryota > Metazoa > Chordata > Mammalia > Carnivora > Felidae > Panthera > Panthera onca. The sequence continues at coordinate 53,223,306 of NC_138350.1, read as the reverse complement.
ATCTTTGATGGCATTGCCTTCCCAATTCCTCTTAATTTCATATGGCAAGGATTAACATTAAATCTTTTTGGGGAAAACAGGGCAACATGGAACCTGTGTATCTCAATGTCAAAACCCAGACTGCACAATAAAGGAAAAATAAGTCGTGTGAGAAAAGAACTCTTAACAGATTATTCTGTGAAGCCTTTTCTTCTGCATGATCTCTGAGTAAAACTATAACAAAATCGCAGTCGTGAACTCCTTGAGGAACTTTATTAGGTTGGAGCTGGGTATGTGTAGAAGTTTTATCACTTCTCTTTTTTAGATATGTCGTTCTAAGCCATCAGATAGCAGGCTGTCCTGGCTTCTCTTCCCATTGCACATTTCACACGGTCTAGCAGCATCTGGCACAGGGCGTTTGGGATACTCCAGTTTATTTCTAAAGTATTTGCAAGCCCTGCCCTACTACACACACAGGTGCATGCCCTGTGTCCTTCACCTTCCAACCTTTTAGCAAGTTCTGGGCAAGGGAAGAATAATTCCAGCAGCCATTCCATCCTGCTTCAGCTCAAGGATTTTAGAGTTCTTCCCCAGTCTCTGACTTCTCAAGTTATCTCCAGCTTAGAAGAGACTCAGTATATGAGGATATGTCTTATTTTAGAACTTCTTGAATTATATTTACATACATTAACCTCGTGGAAAGAAGGTGAAAAATATTCTGAGTCTGGGTGAAGCCAACTCAGCATTAAAATTTGGCTGGAAGAACACTGAGATTTGGTGATAACTACTTAATCAAAAGCTGTTTAATTTGTCCTGATGTGTTGGGTGGATGTATTTGAAAATGGAAATGGACATATTTCACTAATTCTGAAGTGTGCATTTTAATAGCCCTGAAATTGGGATGCATCTTGTAATTAATGGCATGTCGTAGTTTAATCAGCCATGTTTATTCTTTCTTGATTCTTGTGAAGTAATGACTGTATTACGAGTCATGGCATCCTAAATTACGTGAACTATGGTAGTTCCATGCAGTATATTTGAGTCAGAGGAATTAAAGGGCAAAGCACACATGTGAAACAAGGACTTTTTAGTGGATGTTCCAATACAATGTGGGACATAACCTAAACTGAAAATCAAAGAACGTTCTCTGAGCTGTCATCCATCTCTAATGAGAAAATATCAGGGTTACATTTAATAACAGATAAGGCAAAGTTCTCTGTTCTATACAACTATATAATTTTCCTTCATAGTACATTTTTCAACTTTAAAGAATAACTTGATTTATATATCTCCCACCATCCTCCATGAGGGCAAGCACTGTCTTTCATGTTTATCATTGTGTTCCCAGCACCCAACAGTTTCCAAATGGTCACCTTGGCAACATGTAAGTGTTCAGTAGAGCCTGATTTAAGGACCGTTCTTTGGCACAATCTTTAATACACAGACATACACACACAGATATCCACAGTGTAGTGGGTTGAATGGTGGCTTTCCAAAAAGATGTGTCTGTGTCTAAATAGCTGTAACTTACTCATTGCCTTAGTTGGAAAAGGAGTCTGCAGATGTAATTAAGATTAGAGTGTTAAGATGAGATCATCCTGGATTGCCTGAGTGGGCTCTAAATCCAATGACAAGTGTCTTTCCAAGAGGAGAAAGGCAGAGACTGGAGTGATAACAGCCACAAACTAAGGTTTGCCTGAGCTCACAAGAAGCTGGAAGAGGCAGGGAACAGAATCTCCCCGAGGGCCCTTCAAGGAAGTGCAGCCCTGCCTACAGCTTGATTTTGGATTTCAGGCTTCCAGAACTGTGACAGTATAAATTTCTGTTGTTTTAAGCCACTCGGTTTGTGGGAATTTGTTATGGCAGCCATAGGAAACTACTACATGTATATAAATACACACGTACGTGGAAGGACACACATATGAACACACACACAAGTTTTGCTAGCCTGTAATTTTTAAAAATGACATCTTTTAAAATTAGAAGTTATAAATATATAATCTTCTTTTCTAGATTTTCAAAATAATAGAGTTTACCCTAGGACTCATCAATAGGCTGATGCATAAGGTGGGATTATGGAATGTGGTTTTCATAATGGTGTTCATTTAATAGCTATGGACCCCATGCTTGTTGTCTTATGAGCATAGTACTAAGTGGTGGGAACACAAAGGTGAATAAATGTAGTTCTGATATTTCAGAGGCCTGCTGAGAGCATATTTATTGACAGTTCTTCGACTTAGCAGATTGTCTATTCTTAGACAACTATTAACACGTAATAAGCATAGAAATGCTTCATTCTAAAGGTCAGCTTAATAGTGCCAAGAGCTCTTGAGGAAAGTTTCACAGAAAATGTTAATTGACCAGCGAATTAGTCCCTGAACGAGTAGAGTTTTGGTGGGTTCGGAAGAGGGGGAATGTTCTTTCTAACAGAGGTTAGGAACGTCCTGAGCAGGGGCCGCTGATGGAGGGTGATAGGAGATGAGGCCCCAAAGGCAAGTTGGAAGCAGATTTTGAAGAGCTGTAACATGTTGAAGTTTGACCTTTATCTTGTGGCTAAACTGGTGGCTCTTAGCCTTTTGCCCCGCTTCCAGGACACAGATAGCAGAGGGTGTTAGGACAGAATACAGGCATAACTTGGAGATACTGCAGGTTTGGTTCCAGACCACTGCAATAAAGAGAATATCGCCATAAATGAAGTCAGATGAATATTCTGGTTTCCCAGTGTGTATAAAAGTTCTATTTATACTGTGCTATAGTCTGTTCAGTGTACAATAGCATCATGTCTAAACAAACAATGTGCATACCTTAATCAAAAAGTGCTTTATTGGGGCACCTGGGTGGCTCAGTCGGTTAAGCGTCTGACGTCGGCTCAGGTCATCATCTCCTGGTTCGTGAGTTCGAGCCTCGCCTCGGGCTCTGTGCTGACTGCTCACGGCCTAGAGCCTGCTTCAGTTTCTGTGTCTCCTCTCTCTGCCCCTTCCCTGCTCGTGCTCTGCCTCTCTTTCTCTCTCAAAAATAAATATTTTTTAAGTGCTTTATTGCTAAAAAACGCTGACCATCACCTGAGCTTTCAGTGAGTCATAATCACTGATCACCATAATAAATATAGTAATGAAAACGTTTGAAATATTGTGAAAATTACAAAAATGTGACACAGAGACATGAAGTGAGCATATGCTGTTGGAAAAATGGTGCCAGTAGATGTGCTCCATGCAGAGTTGCCCCAATTTTACTAAATGGTAGTATTGAGCAACACATTCTACAACCAGCTCTGTCACCATATCTCGATTGGAAGATCAGTGTTAGGCAAGCGACTCATCTTTGTTCCCAGAGTACCAAGCACAGTGCCTGTTTACAAAAGTGTTCCTCAAGTGCTTGTTAATAGTAACAGTGGGAAAATGTCGAAGGGCTTTAAATATGGGAAGTGCCCCATCATATTTCATTTCCAGAAGGATCGTTGTGGTGTCATTTTGGAAGACCATTTAGAACAGGAGAAGTTTAGAATCGTAGAATGACAATATTTGGAAGCTATAGGGTTATAATCAAGCAGAAAGATGGCCTCTAGCCAAAACTAGTTAAGTGGGAATAAAGAGGAAGGGGTGAGTTGGAAATATTTCAAAGGTAAGATTTCCAGGAGTTATGTTTGCATATGGGATATGAGGACGAGGGAAACGTTCAGTAGTCCTGAGTTTACTGGCTTGGCTGCTGATGCTCTCATCAGAGATCAGAACAGCAGGTTGCAGGTGGGTGCACTAGTCCTGGTGGGCCAGGTTAGGCTGAGGTAACAACGCTGCGAGGGCAGTAGTTTAAAATGCAAAGGCTTATTTCTTCCATGTGTTATATATTTATGACAGGTTGGGGGTGGGGCTCTGCTCTGTGTCCTCATCCTCACTGGAGGACCCAGCCTAGAAACTCTTGTTTGTGTTTCTATACCTGTTGAGACAGGAGAGAGAACATGGCAGCTCGTGTGTTGACCTCTTAAAGCTTCTGCCCAGAAGTGACGTACCTCATGTCCCTCTCACATTCCATTGTTAGTGGCAAGTCTCATGGCCACACCTAACTTTCGAGAGGGTAGAGATGTGTAGTCTGTCCCTATACCGGAAATGTGACTCCAGTAATCATTGTGGTAGGAGGTGTGGAAAGTCAGCATGCTAATTTGTGGGAATGTTAAACTTGAGGTCTGTATTTCAGGGAGATTCCGTTCAGAAGGAATTGGAAATCTGGGCTTGCACTTGACGGAGTTCAGGGCTAGAGAAGTAGTAGTGGAATATTTCAACGTAAAGGTCATAGAACAAGCCACAGGAGTGAATGACATTGATCAGGAAGGAATGGAAGCTGAGCCGATGATGGTAAAGATCAAGGTTAATAAGCTTGTGGTTATGAATATTGCAACCCTAAGCGGTATTTTTTTATAGCAGTTTGTTACAACTTTTAAATAATTTTAAGTAACTGTTGGCATAGGAGTTGAATTAATCACTTAAACAGAATTTAGCGTTTTCAGACTTCAAAATCGCTGACTTGCACTTAGTAATTTAAAAGGTGCCTTTAGATTTTGCAGTAGGATTTCAGCCAATTTCCTGACCCAGCAGGGAGGAAAAAGTATTGCAAAGGATAGCTATTGTAGTTTGATCTGAAGACCAGTTACAAGTTGATTGATACTAAGATCGCTGAGTACTCAGAAAATTAGAATCCTTATAAAATTTCTAACTGGTTGTGGTGCCTCAGACTGAAAGATGTGGGCTTAACTTTGCTGTAATGATACTCTTTTTATAGTTCCAGTTACTGGCAAAGGAGGTAGTTAAATAGCACTTTTCCCCATTGGCCAGTGTGTCTAGAGACATGCTTTTTTCTGTTCTCCATTCTCTTAAAAGGTTCCTGTGCTTTTCCCTGCCCGGCCTCCACAGGGGTCTACACCTGAATCGCTCCGTCTTTAAACTTTTCCTGTAGACGTATGTGATTACCCAAAATAAACTTCCCTCCTTTCAAAATTATGTACCTCTCAGGAAAATGAAAAATCAAACTTGGTTTAATGCATATCGCCATTATCTCTTTGAAGGAAATTTTGCAGAATTACAATAGTAGTGATGGTAAAGTGGTAATTCTGGTTTTTACACTTGAGGTGAACAAGTATTCATAGAGCTTCCTACTTTTTGATAGCATTAAACTATGAAGGATTAAAAGAAAAGGAAGCTATAGCTTTCACCTTCTTGACCCAGACCCATAAAACTATTAAAAGTAACTGTTCTGGGGGCCCTTGGGTGGCTCAGTCGGTTAAGCGTCTGACTTTGGCTCGGGTCATGATCTCACGGTTTGTGAGTTCGAGCCCCGCAATCAGGCTCTGTGCTGACAGCTTGGAGCCTGCTTCGGATTCTGTGTCTCCCTCTCTCTCTGCCCCTCCCCTGCTCTTGCTCTGTCTCTCTCTGCCTCTCAAAAATAAATAAATGTTTTTAAAAAATTTTTAAAAAAAGGTAACTTCTGTATTCCCCAAATAAGCAAAGCCATTGATTGGTGTTTACTCCTGGATGATGATTATAATTAGCATTTATTGAGGACTAATGATGGTGCTAGTTATTGTACAACACATTATATACATTATCTCATTTAATTTTTGCAAATACTCTGGCATAAGTTCCCTACAGGGAACAGAGGCTGAGAGAATGGGAATAATTAGCTCAAGCTGGAAAGTGAAGCCAGCAGCCAGTTCTAACTTTTAACGGTTCCTCTAGCCTGCCTGTCCCTATTCTCAGACCAACAGGAGGAGTCTTTTCCCACTCACATTGCACATTACAGAATGAGAAACCCTTTTGTCAGTCATCTTTATTAAAATTGAACCACTGGGGCACGTGGGTGGCTCAGTCAGTTAAGCGTCCGACCTCGGCTCAGGTTGTGATCTCGCGGTTTGTGAGTTCAAGCCCCATTTTGGACTCTTTGCTGTCAGCATAGAACCCGCTTAGAATTCTCTGTCCCCGCCTCTTGTCTGCCCATGCCTGCTCGCACATGTGCATGCTCTTTCTTTCTCAAAAATAAATAAAAACATTACAAAAATAAATAAAGAATCACTAATAGGCAAGGTGCCAAGGATAGGCCTGATCGCATTAATTGAAGTAAAGAGAGCCACAGGGGCCCCACAGAACTGTTAATAGAAGAGGAGAACTGAACTGGACACTAGGAATTCCAGAGGTAGGTTTTCTACTTTAAATGTTTGTCATCTTCCTCTCCCATCCTCCCCAATGAGAAATACTTGGGAGTGGCAGGCGCCTGGGTGGCTCAGACAGTTGTGTCCGACTTCAGTTCAGGTCATGATCTCTCAGTTCGTGGGTTTGAGACCCGCGTTGGGCTCTATGCTGGCAGCTCAGAGCCTGGAGCCTGCTTCAGATTCTGTCTCTCCCTCTCTCTCTCTGCCCCTCCTTCCCCCACTCTCAAAAATAAACAAACATTAAAAAATTAAAAAAAAAAAAAAAAAAAAAAGACAGACTTGGGGTGGAATGGAACATGTAAAATGTGTGTTCCTTAATTGCCTTCAGTCATATGTGCATATATGTGGAATTTCTATAAACTCATGTATAGTAATATGCTTCACTTACCTTGGTGTGAGACTTGGCAAAACTCCAGCCTTCCTCCCAGAGAGGCTCTGCTTCTGATGTACATCAGTCACAAAGCCCACACTTGTAGTCCAGTCAATATCCTCAAACTGAAGAGTCGTATATTGTACAATTACGAAGCGAAACAGCAGATGCTGTGGAATCGAAGCAAATGCTGTGGAAACCAAGATAGGCTGGTGCCCTCAGAAATGACAAGAACACAAGAGACATGATCAGGGCGTGTGGTCATACTCAGGCTCCAACACCAGCAGGCGACCTCCTTCTCCCCCAGTGCCATCTCGACGGGACAGCATTTTCACATTGTGTATTGACTGGAACAACTTTAGTGGTGATTCTTGCTTAACTTTTTGGATATCTGAAGAAAACTGCAAATACACATGTGTATAAACACGAAGTTTTTCGTACGATTGTAGAGGGTTTATTGCCCGCCCCTCCTCTTTCCCAAAGCGGGGACTCAGAACCCTGAGCCAGTGTGTTCAGTCACTGCATAGTATGCGGTTGCCCCCTCCCGGTGGGGCAAATAGGCAAGCACAGTACAGCCACTGATGCCATTAGGAAGGGACAGGCACAACCCAACAAAGTATTATTTTATCTTAAAATGTTCAGTTTACTAGACAGCTTTCAGGATGGGATTTTATCCGGCTCGGGGGCGGGGAAGTGCCCTGGAGTGAGAAGTAGTAGAGAAGGCTTCTCAAAAATGGAAACCTATCTGCATTATGCACACAAGTCTGATTTTGCTCTGCCTGAGCCCCCCCCCCCCCCAATACACCCTTCCCTTCACCGACCAAACAGCAATGAGTTTACCTAAGCCTTGGGCCACATCTGGCCTGCTGCCTGTTTAAGTACATGAAGTGTTATTAGAAGACAGCCATGCCCTTGTTATCATATATTGTCTGGTTGTTTCTGCACTTACACAGTAGAGTTGAGTAGTTAGGACACAGGTTGTATGGCTCACAGAGCCTAAAACTGTTACTCCCTGGCACTTGACAGAGAAAGTTGGCAACCCTTGTCCTAAGCCATCTACTCTTCCTCTGTTTTCTTTGAGATTAGTATTGTTTATTTACGTAAATAAAAGAGATGTCTATAGATTTGGGGAAGCTAATGTGGGCATAGATCAGTGTCCTGTACATTCATTTAACAGTGGGCTTAATGTATGATATGTCTTTGAAAATGGGACAAGAGAAATCCCCAAGCAGTCCAATATACAATCCTATATTGGTTGTATCCTTAGCTGTTTGTGAAGTGTCATAATTTCCATCTCAGGCCAGGTTCTCTAGTGCTCTGAGTATACTTATCAGTACAAACGAAATTATTTAGTATAACACTACACAGCATAGAATCAAAAGCAAAACCACCTTAGTAATTACACATGATGAATTTCAGCAACATAAATACTAAACCATATGGTTTCCTGGATTATCCACAGTACCTCTTTTCATTAATATCACTAAGAACCGCATTAGAAATAAAAATAACAGCCTTGGGAATGTGCCTGTGATGTGTAAAGCAAATGGGAGGCACAAACAAGTGTAAGTCCCCTGCCCTTAAAATTTTTTTAATTTAGTACTTTATCTTTTAGTGCTAGCAGTATATCTTTTTTTTTTTTTTTACAACTAGTCCAGTAGATTTGGAAGATTTAAGAAGAGAACTGCATTTTTTACCAATCCTGAGAAGTGGTTATTAAAGTGTTCATTGATTCCTGAAAAACAAATAGAGTTATCTAGACTTCATCACTACATTGATATATGATAAAGAAGAAAAAGTTGCTTTAATGTATATTTCCTCTTAAAAAGGTTACTTTTCTATGAAGACAAGGAAAAGTTTTTGTAATATAGAGAGAAGTATATATCATAATATCAGTAGGACTTAATGACTTAGAAATTTATATGATGAACGTTTTTAAAAATTTTTTTTGATGTTTGTTTGTTTATTTATTTATTTATTTATTTATTTATTTAATGTTCATTTACTTTTGAGAGACAGAGAGACAGAGCATGAGCTAGGGATGGGCAGAGAGAGAGGGAGACACAGAATCCAAAGCAGGCTCCAGGCTCTGAGCTGTCACCACAGAGCCCAGTGTGGGGCTTGAACTCACGAACTGTGAGATCATGACCTGAGCTGAAGTCAGATGCTAAACCGACTGAGCCACCCAGTTGCCCCGATGAACAGTTTTACTTAATAAGCTTTTAAATATGCAAAACTAAAATTTGAAAATAGAGAATTTAGTTGAGTGTTTTGATACAGCTAAATTAACTGATTTCTTATTAGAGTTATACATACTAAATTCCAACCAGGAAAAAAAAAATCTCTTAAATTTGGTAATGCATATTCAAGGATTCTTTGGCTTAAAATGTGGAGGGATAATTTGTATTGCAAATGTAAATGAATGATCAGAAACCCACCCACAGCCTCCTACTGAATGTGAACTCGATGTTGACAGTTAATCTGTGTGAAGCCCTTTTGAGTGTTGTTGGTTTATGCTTGTGGTTGGAACAGCCTATATACTTGTAAAAGCAGCAAAGTTGCCTGGACTCCGTGCTGTCTATGTATACAGTACAATTAGAGCCATTGATATCTTGTGGCAGTTGAGCCTCCTGAGATGATGTATACAGTAAACATCCCTTAATAAGATATTGCTACCCTGTTAACTGTTGGCCGATTGTGCTCGGTAACACTCACCAGGGCTAGGTTTTTCTGTTTTCATTCTGCACTCTATAATGTTTCATCCCCCTAGTGTCTTGAAAATTTAACTCCCACATGAACTTACTTAGCATAATTATAGGAATTGCAAGGGGATCTGAGCAAGTGTTAGTGGAAGCAATAATAATCAACTCAAGAAGCCTGCATAACTCATGTTGAAGAGCTCACGATTATAGCAATATGTGAAACAGAAGCACTGGTACTATGTTAGTTGGCTTCCTGCTGATTTTTGCTTTGTTTTGGAAATTGTTATTCTTTTGGACCCCACTCAGACATGGGTTTCAACCCCTGTTGACCCTGTGTGTAAATTTGGGAAATTAAAGAACATTTCTGATTCTGTTTCCTTATATGAACGATCCTGGTTTGCCTAGGATAGTCCCAGTTTGTACCTCCTGCCGCACCATAACTCTTAATAGTGCCCTCTTCACTCTTAGAAGTGTCTTGTTTGGACAGTATGTTATATGGAAAACCAGTTTCTAGGTGAAAGAGATAATACCTCCCTCCTGGCCTTGTTGTGATGTGTGATGATAATATGAAATTAAGTGAAAATGAAGAGCATGGTTCTTTTGGTTTATAAAAATAAAACCTCTGTTTATAGTAGGTGACAGTGAACTCTAAAATAAAGGTGATTGATTTTATTTTACATATGTTATATGTATATGTTACATATACATATGTTACATATACATATACATATGTTACATATATATGTTATATGTTACATATGTTATATGTTATATGTATATGTTATACATACATTCCATGGGGAAGTTGCTGAGAAAGTGAGAAATGGAAAGTCTGGGAAAAGGAGAGAATATTTGGGTGACAATTTTGAGTGATCATTATGTAGTCATTCTGTATTTTGAAAGGAATTATTGTATTAATGTCATTAGAAATTTTTCGTGCACAGTCCTGTGTATCATTGTTTCAGTATTCCCATCTATTACTGAATTGATTTGAAGGCTGTGGTACCCTTGTGACAAAGCATCATTTAAAACTTAGAGCCGTTCTTTTTTTTTTTTTTTTTTTAATTTTTTAATGTTTATTTACTTTTGAGAGAGAGAGACAGAGACAGAGCACGAGCCGGGGAGGGGCAGAGAGAGGGAGTCACAGAATCCGAAGCAGGCTTCAGGCTCTGAGCTGTCAGCACAGACCCTGACTCGGGGCCTGAACCCACGAACTGTGAGATCATGACCTGAGCTGAAGTCAGATGCTTAACGAACTGAGCCACCCAGGCTCCCCTTAGAGCAGTTCTTTCGATGAGCCCCATACATTTTACCTCAACAGTATATTTCCCAGGCTACATGGTTTTGCTACTGAAATAATTTGTGAGAGTAATTTCTGTCATCTGCTATGGTCTTAATATATTTTTTGTTAGACAAATGAGAATATGATTTGATTCTGGAATTATTATATATGCTAATTAAATGTTTGGGATTTACCACAGAGGAGGGCATTTTTAGGAGATGGATGTCATTTGTTATGCTATAGTAAGATGATTGTGCATTAGAATCCTACAAAACAGACTAAATTGTATTTGTGCACAGAACTTGGACAGTTTTAACTAGGAGTCTGTATCTTTAGCCATTCAGCTTGACTTAGTTATCTGTTGTCGTGAAATTTCTGGTTTATATTCAAAGGCAATAAATTATTGATTCATGAGTTCTAAATATTACCATATGCAATCATTTGGACAAAACTTTTTATTGATACCATTCTTTTTCCTTTTCTTCCTTGTTTTTCAAATAGCAATGTGAGTGATGTACTAGGGGAATATATACAATTAACTCTTAAACAACACAGGCTTGAACTGCTCATGTCCACTTATGTGGATTTTTATTTTATTCATTTTATTTTTTACAAATACAATATAGTACTGCAAATGTATTTTCTCTTCCTTAAGATTTTCTAGTAACTCGTAAGAATACAACAAGATATAACGTACATAATATGTGTTAATAGATTGTTTATGTTGTCAGTAAGCCTTTTGGTCAGTAGTAGGCTATTGGTAGTTAAGTTTTGGGTGAGTCAAAAGTTGTACGCAGATTTTCGACTGTGCGGGAGTCAGTGTCCCAAGCCCTGTGTTATTCCAGGACTAACTGTAACTCCATTTGAGGAGCAGACTGCTATTAAGCATTTCTGATGTATTATTTTACACATAAATAATAGGTATGCTGGGGCGCCTGGGTGGCGCAGTCGGTTAAGCGTCCGACTTCAGCCAGGTCACGATCTCGCGGTCCGTGAGTTCGAGCCCCGCGTCAGGCTCTGGGCTGATGGCTCGGAGCCTGGAGCCTGTTTCCGATTCTGTGTCTCCCTCTCTCTCTGCCCCTCCCCCGTTCATGCTCTGTGTCTCTCTGTCCCAAAAATAAATAAAAAACGTTGAAAAAAAAATTAAAAAAAAAAAAAAAAATAATAGGTATGCTGCTTCTGAATGCATCCTCTTTGGTTCCTGAAAGATGCTCAGGGAAATCTATAATACGGTTTTTGGCCTTGTGTGTGTGATCCTGAGTGAAAGCTATATATCTTTTCAGAAAATTCTTTACTGCATCCTTTTTACTAACGTGTATAGATTTTTCCACCTGCGTCCATTAGTCTGTATAGATGGTGATGCCATTCTCCAAAATGAAAAGTAAGAAAACAGCCTTGGGGTGGGTAGTGGAGAAGACCAGATGATAAGGTCAGGGATTGGACGTGCTGATCCTGAGTTGTTGGGGAGACCTCCAGGTGGAGATGTCCTCCAAACTGTTGCTTGTGTCCGTGCATGGGCACAGATGTTCCAGGATGGCATAAAGGGAGGAATTGGGAATGGAGGTTGGGGATATGCTTCCAGGAGGAATTGTTGCCCCTGCTGAGTCTTGAAAGCCATAGGAATTAGCTCCCTGAAGAGGGCTGTTTCTCTGTCTCTTGAACACCTCTTACCTGGATGTGGCCTTCTGTTAGTCTTCAGAAGTTATACCCTTTTAGATGTTTGTTCCATATGAACATATACATTCGGTATAGATTTTTTTGAACAAGTCCATCTAGGTAAAAGGATATAGGGAATTTTTCCCTTGCCAGTGCTAGGTTAATTTGTCAGGGCAGGTTGGAAAGACCTGGGGTGGCAGCTGGCAGCTATTGGGTGGTTGGGCTTTCCAGGGGTGGCTTGGTTCAGCTGATTTTACTGTTTCCTTTTTGATCTTTTTTTTGGTTTTGGAAGTATTAATTCTCTTGACAATTATGCCTCGTGTGATGACTGTACCTTAATTAGGATAGAATGAGAAATCTCTAGTGACTCCCAACGAGGCAGTGGGATTGTTGCTGTGTTTTGAGACCTGGCATGATCAGAGATCACCTGGTTGAAACTGGGGAGGGCCTTCTAGAGCACAGGTCAAGCAGTTGACACATATAGAAACTAAGGCTGAAAGAGCCACTGGCATTTAGCAAGCCTGGGGACATACACGAAGCAGGATTTGAGGCCCTTACCTCGGAGGCCTATGCTATTTGCACAGCGTAGATGACTTGTAAAAAAATTTACTAACAGCTTTATCGAGGAATAATTCACAAACCATAAAACTCACTCCTTTAAAGTGTACAATTCAGTAGTTTTTAGTATGTTCATGGAATTATATAACCATCGCCACTATCTAATTCCAGAACACTTTTATTGCTACCCGGAAGAAACCTTGTATCCATTAGCAGTCACTTCTCACCTTCCTTTCCCTAGCCTCCGGGAACTACCCCTCTACTTTCTGTCTGTATGGATTTGCCTGTCTTAGACTTTTGGTACAAATGGAATCATATAATATGTGGCCTTTTGTGACTGGCTTCTTTCACACAGCATCATGTCTTCAAGGTTCATTCATGTTTTAGTGTGCATCAGTACTATTCATGTTCATGCCTGAATAACTGTCCATTGTTTGGGTCCATCTCATTATATGTGTCCATTCATCCGTTGACAGACGTTTGTGTTGTTTCCACCTTTGGCTTTTATGGATACTGCTGATAATGAACATTCATGTACAATTTTTTGTGTTTGTGTGTTCTTTTCTCTTGGATATATGCCTGGGAGTGGAATTGTTGGGTCATGTGCTAACTCTGCGTTTAATCATTTAAGCAACTGCCAGACTCTTTCCCAAAATGTGTGTATTATTTTACATCCCCACCAACAATGTATGAAGGTTCTAATTTCTGCACATTCTTATTGTCTGTCTTTTTGATTTTAGCCATTCTAGAGTGTGAAGTGATACCTCATTGTGGTTTTGCTTTGCATTTCCCTCACGACTAATGATGTTGAGTATCTCTTTGGTCATTTGTGTATATTCTTTGGAGAAATTGTTTATTGAAATTACTTGCCCCTTTTTATTTGGGTTATATTTGTCTTTTTGTGGTTTAATTGTGAAAGTTCTTTGTGTATTGGGGATACATGCCCTCTTCAGATATGTTTTGAAAATATTTTCTAGCATTATGTGAGTCATCTTTTCACTTTCTTGATGCTGTCCTTTGGAGCACAGAAGTTTTAAGTTTTGATGATTTCTAGTTTATCTGTTTATTTTGTCATTTACACTTTTGGCGTCACATATAAAAAACTATTGCTTAATCCAGGGTCACAGAGATTTACTCCTTTGTGTTTTTCTAAGAGTTTTATAGTTTTACATTAGGGTCTTTCCACATTGAGTTGATTTTTGTATAGATTACTTTTAAATGGTGGCTTATCCATGTTTTCCAGCTCTTTTATTTTTAAAATATTTCTGGCGTTTCAGTCCACCTGAAATTACATAAAAAGTTTTCAGAAAAACTCCAGTTTCCACTCTTTTGTGTCTTACGTTGATCATTTGGGGGAGTCAGCTTACTGACATACAGTGATTAATTTCAGTTTTTTTAAGCCTAATGCTATTGTGAGCTGAAGAATACCCATGTTCTCTTTTACAGTAGCAAATACAAGACAGTATAGTACTGAAGACTCTTGCTCTGTTAACCTGAACAGTTGGTCTCTGTTCTAGAACAATATCTTCATTTTCTGAGAACATTTGTTTGGGATCTTTTAATGAAAGCATCTCTCTTCCCATCAGCCTCTTATCTGCACAATGAACAAAGCTACTGAGTGGAGGGCAAAAGCTTAAGACATGCAGGTGACTTGGAAACTGCCACATCCCATATGCTCTAAGTGCAGGAAATTTACATCCATACCCAAGTTGAGCTTGGGAAACTTCACCGTCTATTCTGCTCCTCAAATAATATGCCTCAAAAGTTTTTTATAGAGTCAGCTGTTATTTTTATTTTTCATTAAACCAAGATGCCTTTTAGTTCTGTGATACTGCTTATTAGTTCAGCCATTCAGTGATACTGCTCTTTTTATAAAGGACATGTTTTAAATTTCAGGGTGTCAGTATCTCTTAAAATGGACTTTATATTTCAAAGAGCTTCAGCTTCCTTGAAATATCACACATTGAATGAAAAGCTGAAATGGAATTTTTGCACTGAATTCATGTTAATTGGTTTGTATTCTTTACTTATTATTTTGGTGTACTTAGCTTTTCAAGTTGTTAAAAAATTGTGTTGTAATAAATAGCTTTCTTTCACACATTATGGCAATGAATATAAAAATGGAAAGCTCTCGCGTTGTCTGATACCGTCATACTTGTGATATAAAGGGTAATGGGTACCATACAAATCGTAGAATAGTTTACTTAGTATGAAATAGAACAACAGATTTTCAATACTGATTTTTACTTTTGAATGATAGATCAATAATAATAATAATAATAATAATTTTCAGGTAACCGTTCAGTAACTTAGTATTTGGCAAAGCTGCTTGAGCCACTTCAGAGGGACCTCTTCTGCCGAAAGAAATTACCGTTTGCGCCTGCCTGGAGAACTGGTCGAAGCAGTGTTCAGCCACATGGGGTTGTGCTCTGGGGCTGGTTGTGAATTGCTTCCAGTGCTATTACAGTGACCTTTCCGAGGAACTTGGTAGGCTGCACCAGGGACAGGAAGTTTGCTGTATTTTGGAATGCAAGCAAAAATATTGGCACATTGTCTCTCCAGATGACTTTAAGAGCACTTTTCTTTCTGTATGGGGTTGGGAGGGTGGGGCTGTGCATGGAGAGGTTTGCCATGTGGGTTGGCTTGTGTTCGAAGAAGGAACCCTTTCAGATCTGGATGTGATTATAGAAACAGAAATAAAACTGCAGCGGGGGCTGCTTTTGTTTCTGGATATAAGGGAAGGCTCTGTCTGTTTAAGAATTGCTTGTGTCTGGGTGAGCAGTCGTTACATAGAGAACGTGATCACGGAAGAAACCTAAGTCATGTGCTTGAGTACAACAGGTAGCAGCATTTTTTCATCTGCACCTTCTAGTTTTTGGAAAAGCTGTCTTTTCTTGACTGATGGCCAGGGGGAGTAGCTAACATTTATTGAGTGCTTAATCTGTACCGAGTGGTATGCTTTCTTTAGATGGTTTATTTAATCCTTACAGCACCAGCACCAGGTGAAGGACTGTTGTCAGCCCCGTCTTCCAGAGGAGAATGGGAAAGGAAGGTTGTCCATGGACTTCGGCTGCCGGGCCCAGATACTTTGGTGAACTTTGGGAAAAAGTTTTAGGTACTCTTAGTTACAAAAGATACTGCTTTCCGTATATTGACTCATATGATTTGAGAACTTGTACCTGCACTTCTGGGCTTCCTCAGAGGATCTTTTCCCCTCTCAAAATATAGGAGCTGGCATCCTGAAGTCCCTTAAGTCTCTGAGACACCTTCCCCTAGTTATGGTTTATCGTTCTGTGTTTTATTATATCTTAGAAAAGCATCAGTTGTCAGAGGCACTATTATTTTATATATAGCTAAGAAAGGAAGGAAGGAAGGGAGGAAGGAAGGAAAGAAGGAAGGAAGGAAGGAAGGAAGGAAAGAAGGAAGGAAGGAAAGAAGGAAGGAAGGAAAGAAGGAAGGAAGGAAGGAAGGAAGGAAGGAAGGAAGGAAGGAAAGAAGGAAGGAAGGAAGGAAGGAAGGAAGAAAGGAAGGAAGGAAGGAAGGAAAGAAGGAAGGAAGGAAAAAAGGAAGGAAGGAAGGAAGGAAGGAAGGAAGCAGGTGTCCAGTAAACTCTAGCAGTGCTTTTTACCACCTAAAATTCTATTTTATACTTGTTAATATGCGCCTTGAGACTTCCTTAGATGTAGACTTTCACTCTTGGGCCATATAAACAAGAAAATATATGGGAATTAAATTCAGGTGTTTCTAAGTCTTCTTTGCCTTCCACGTTGAACTCTCCCCCTTTATTTTTTCCATCCATAAATGCCCATGTTTTTTCCATATCGTATGGCCCTCTGCGCCAGCAAGAGCATTGGTGAGGTTTGATAGCGTTCCTTAGGAATGTTCTACCGTTGTCTCCAGGACTGTCTTCCAAACTACAAGTTCTAATAGGTATGCACAAGAAATGAGAATGTATCACAGCCACCAACTGGCCAGCAGTGACTGTGAGATTTAGCCCAACTTTGGAGATTGATTGTAAAATTAAAATATAGTATTGCAGTATTAGAAGAAGATGCAAAATCAAAAGCTTAGCTATCTTAACTTCATCATGTTTAATGGGGTTCATTTTGTCTCTTGAATGTGCGTGTTTTAATTATTAGTCATGATAAGTATAAGGGCGATGTGCTACGTATTAATATTAAGTAAGTATAAGTGTTAAGTATTAAGGCAAGTATTAAGCATGTTGGCTGGGAATTCAAACTGGGATCTGGAACTAAAATATCATGATGTAGAGAGGTGCCAGAAGCCCATTATAGCCAAGCAGAAGCTGTGTGATCTTAAGGAAGTTGCTTAACTTCTCCATGCCTCATTTTTTTTTAATCTGTAAAAGACCCATAAGGATGATAGTTTCTACCTCAGAGTGTTTCTTTTTTCTTTTTTCTTTTTTTACTTTAGAGAGAGTACATGAGCAGGAGAGAGGGGCAGAGAGAGAGAGAGAGAGAGAGAGAGAGAGAATCTCAAGCAGGCTCCACACTCAGTGGAACCAAAATCAAGAGTCACATGCTTAATGGACTGAGCCACCCAGGCACCCCAGCCTCCTCAGAGTTTTTTTGGTTTAATAAGTTGATTTCTGTAGTACCTTTAAAACATCGCTCTATATATTGATAAGTGCTATTTTGTGTTAAATAAATTAGTGAACAAACAAATAAATGACTGATATAATCAGGAAGTTGGGAACCAGGTATAAGCAGAGGCCAGCCAACAGAGAGAATGGAGCAGATGTGCAGAAACTGCAGGCGAGGGCCCATGCTGGCCATGAGGGCCTCCTTCCCTACTGGAGGAGCCTAACAATGGGAATCCCATGGTAGGGTTGGGGACGAGGGTGTGGGAGGCAGTACTTACACCTTAGTTTACACAGCACATTCCCTGAGTGTAAAGGTCACCTGTGTGTCAGAAATGTAGGTGGGTGGCTGACGGAGACTGTAGGGGAGCAATGGAAACCCCGGGTGTTTCTCTCATTCAATCATCTCAACCACTGACTGGGAACATTCTTATCAAAAATAACCCCTCCGGGGCGCCTGGGTGGCTCGGTTGATTGAGTGACCGACTTCAGCTCAGGTCATGATCTCACCATTCCTTGGTGGGTTCAAGCCCCGTGTCGGGCTCTGTGCTGACAGCTCAGGGCCTGGAGCCTGCTTCAGATTCTGTGTCTCCCTCTTTCTCTGCCCCTCCCCTGCTCACTCTCTGTCTCTGTCTCTCTCTCTCAAAAAGAATAAATAAACTTTAAAAATTAAAAAAAAAAAACAACCCTCCAATTAAAGTCTTGTTTTTTAATTGAAGATAGCTTGGTCATTCGTGACTTTGCAACCAAAGGATTTTTACTGCTTTTCCAATATCTTCTGGTTCAGAAATCTGGCCCAGGATCAGGGCCAACCACAGGTTTGTAAACCTACTGAGCCCTCGCAGCTGAAGAGGTTTTATAGGACTGGGGAAACCTGATGCATCGCCTTATCAGAAGTAAATTTACCTGAACAGTCATGGAATTTCTCCTTTCGTGGTTTTCCTTCTTTGGGTTCTTGATCTGTGAGCCAATTCCGTGCTTATCTGCTATCAGCCTAGGGCAGAACCAAGGCTCTTATTTCATATAATTCTACATTCTTCTTCCGTGTCCTGCTGGAGGAAGAACTCTACTCCTCTACAACTCCTCATGTTCAATAACAGAAGTTGTCACCATGGGGCAAAGAAAGTGGGCTTTAGGATTCTGTGGACTTGCTTTCCAGTGCCTGGCAATCTTCCAGAGCCTGTTTTGTTGTCTCTCAAATAGGAGTACTGGTGTTTCCTCCAGAGAACTGTAGAAGGATTCTCGGCAGTCCTGTAGCTTAAACTCGCCGTCTTGCAAATAATAGTGTCTGTTCCATAAAGTTGCCAAAAGTTAGTCACATTTAGATATCCCACCTTTGTGTAAAGCAGGGTTGAGTGCGGGATTAGGGATCAGCTGGGGGCATTTCCCACACAATATATCCTCGCCACCCCCACCCCACCAAGAGTCCTTACATAATGGGAGTGTGTTGGGTGGGAGACAAAAGTCAGAGCCATGCTTTTTCCCTTTCTGTCCTCCATCCTGAAGCTCAAGCTTGGGGGACATCGTGCCTCCAGATTAGTCACTTTGTGAAGCTTAACACTTATTTTATTGATAATTTCTTAAAATTTTTTTAATTTTTTAATTTTTTTCCAGTATATGAAATTTATTGTCAAATTGGTTTCCATACAACACCCAGTGCTCATCCCAAAAGGTGCCCTCCTCAATACCCATCACCCACCCTCCCTTCCCTCCCACCCCCCATCAACCCTCAGTTTGTTCGCAGTTTTTAAGAGTCTCTTATGCTTTGGCTCTCTCCCACTCTAACCTCTTTTTTTCTTTTTTTTTCCTTCCCCTCCCCCACGGGTTTCTGTTAAGTTTCTCAGGATCCACATAAGAGTGAACACATATGGTATCTGTCTTTCTCTGTATGGCTTATTTCACTTAGCATCACACTCTCCAGTTCCATCCACGTTGCTACAAAGGGCCATATTTCGTTCTTTCTCATTGCCCTGTAGTACTCCATTGTGTATATAAACCACAATTTCTTTATCCATTCATCAGTTGATGGACATTTAGGCTCTTTCCATAATTTGACTATTGTTGAGAGTGCTGCTATAAACGTTGGGGTACAAGTGCCCCTATGCATCAGTACTCCTGTATCCCTTGGGTAAATTCCTAGCAGTGCTATTGCTGGGTCATAGGGTAGGTCTATTTTTAATTTTCTGAGGAAACTCCACACTGTTTTCCAGAGTGGCTGCACCAATATGCATTCCCACCAACAGTGCAAGAGGGTTCCCATTTGTCCACATCCTCACCAGCATCTATAGTCTCCTGATTTGTTCATTTTGGCCACTCTGACTGGCGTGAGGTGATATCTGAGTGTGGTCTTGATTTGTATTTCCCTGATGAGGAGCGACGTTGAGCATCTTTTCATGTGCCTGTTGGCCATCCGGATGTCTTCTTTAGAGAAGTGTCTGTTCATGTCTTAAATTTTTTTTTAATGTTTATTTACTTTTGAGAGAAAGAGCAGGGGGAGGGGCAGAGAGAGAGAGAGAGAGAGAGAGAAAGAGACTCTGAAGCAGGCTCTAGGCTCTGCGCTGTCAGCACAGTGCCCAACACGGGACCTGAACTCACGAACCATGAGATCATGACCTGAGCCGAAGTTGGCCACTTAACTCACTGAGCCACCCAGGCGCCCCAGTGATAATTACTTCTAGATTCTTACTGGTAGCCATATAGATCCCAAAAGCCATCTTGTAAGATGTCACCGTTCTGGTTTTCACTTCACAGATAAGAAAACTAAGATTCAGTAGTTAGATAATTGCCCAAAGATAAAAGATAATTTCCATTTTAAACGTACAAATCCTTCACAGTCAGTTCCTTGTCATGTTTCAGTGTCACTTATCAGGATGAGGATTTGATGGGCTTTTGTTCCTGATACTCTTTTGTTCCAGGTCCAGTAAAGAATGGAGGGCTGTCACTGTTTCAGACCCCCTTTCTCAGCTGAAGGTCAGGCTCCCTGAGGGGAAGAGTGAGTTTGTTAAGGGGTTCAGCTGCCTCTAGGGCAGAAGGGGCCTCTTGGAGGAGCACTAGCCAGCAGTCATCAGGGAGCCAAGCAGGGGGCCAAAGTGAGGAGAGTGTGAGGGCATAGCTAGACCATGGAAGGAAGTTCACGGATGGAGCCCTTAAATGCACAGGGCAGGTGGCCATCCCAAGACTGCTGGCTTGCACGTGAGCCTAGACCAGAGCAAACAGACTTTCTGTGCCAGATAAAGCATGTTTATTTTTGTCTCTTATTTCATTGTATGTTATAGGCCTTCTTCCTTATTTTTTTCTGTATGTAGAAATGGCAGCTGAAGTTCATTCCTTTCCAAGCAAGAAAGAAAGAATATAGAAATAGGGGACGGAAGGGGTCGGTACATGTTCCTCACATTTTTGGTAGAAGCAGCAGTTTGTTCAATAAACTGTTCTATTCTAGGCTTTAAGACTGCTGAATTTTGGTTGTTTCGATCTATTGGACCTTAGTTTACTATTTTAAAGAGACCAATCCAGTCAATTTTAGATGAAGCATGAAGGTAATAAACACTGCGTAAAAGTAAGTTCAGTTTGCCTAGTTTAAGAATGTGAAGAGCACAGGAAATGAATAAAAGTGCATTCCCAAATTTAAAACTGAAATGTTCTTTAAAACATCTGTTTGATTATTTGTATTTAATTTTTAAGATGGAAGCAAATATAGCAACTGAAGTATCATTCTTTTTCCTACTTTCCTGTGTAACCCCCACCCCCACCCCCATTTGCTGTCTGACTATCAGTAAATCTGTCCTCACCACAGAGGTGGGATGGCCTCGACTTTTCTGGAACATTCCACCTGGCAACCTGTTTGAAGGTGTGATCATCACGGACCTTCGTGATCTCTGATGCTCGCTCTCTTCTTGGCCTATAACTACTGGAAAGTCTATTTTCACCAGCATCTTTGATTGTGGAGTTTTAGACCCAAAGAGCTTGGTAACCTGTGGAATGCTTGCAGACAGGCAAATTGCTTCCTCCTTCTTCCTTTCCCTATAGAACTCACATCTGTCAGTTTTTATCCCTTTCTCTCACTCAACTCTTTTCCAAGCCTGCCAGTAGAGTATAGCATGGACTTTGATGCTAGGAGGAAGTGCCAGGACCGTCCCAACCTGTCCCCTTCATATGATGGAGGAGACAGCAAGAAGAGGCTGGTGCAAGAGGTTGCATACTCACCTCGAGGTCACTGGCTGAGCAGTAGTTGAAATATAACTAAAGCCCATGTCTCCCGCCTCTGTCTGGTGCTATTTTAACCAGAACGGATTGCTTTGGTTGGTTCAACGTGTTTGTTGCCCAGCTGTCACTTTTGTCATTTGAATGATTGTATATCATTATAATGGTTTAAAGCCCACGTGTGAAATGAAGAAGCACGTGATATGGTTACTTTTCTTTCAAAGGCTTGCTACATGCAGATGCAGGGTTGAGATATACACGGTATTTCTGGTTAATTCCATGAGGATCTTCAAAGTAGGCTTCACATCTGTTGGCTCAAAAGACATCTTGCTTAAAGGCCCACAGCTAGGATTTGAAACTGTTTCTCTGTCTTCCAAATCTCTGCCCTTTCAGTACCCCACAGTTACATATTCAGCCTAATAAAAGTCCTCACATGTGAGATTTCATCAATTATAAATCTGAAAGTGTCTCATCAGAATAATGGGTTTTTCTTAAACTGTTATCATCCTGCTCTGCTTTAATTTAAAACTAAATTTCAAGGGAAGCTGTTGAAATGTGTTAAGGTGATGCATTTAAATGGTCCTAATAATGAAAGCAGTTTGAAGTTCCAGAAATCACACTGGACTTTAGCTGCTTCATCAGGTTAACTGGTTGGATAAGAAATGACATGGATATTTGGCTGAAAAAAAAAAAAAAAGAGAGAGACCTTGCTTTAATTTTATAAACCTTTACTCAGAATTTATGTTCCAGCTTTTAATTTGAAGTATTATGTTAGAAAGATGTAAGTAAATATATGGCATATTCTTACTGGGGTATAAAACAATCAAAGTTACACACACACACACACACACACACACGCACGCACGCATACGCTGAATGAATAGGAAAGCAGAGCCACAGGAACTGCGAGAGTGCAAAGCTATACTGGCTCCGTGTTCCATGTTGCTCTACTTCCTTGACCTTCAGAGGTTCTCTGGAGAACAGCTCTTCTGTAGGCTTGTTCTGCACGGCATCTCTGACATCCCTTCCCATCCCCCAAACCTGTGGCTTTCATGTGGGTGGGGCGAATCTAAAACCTCTTCCACTCCTAGCATCCTTCTTTTATCAGTTAACACTTGACTCGTTCTGTCTTGATTCTTTTATGATCCTCAGCTCCTTTGGTGCCTTTCCTTCTCAGCCGCTGAAGACGTGCCCTTTATCGGAAGAGCCTTACTACGTTTTCATTAGATGCAGTACATTCAGAGAAAGGGCCATTGAAATTTATCAGACCTGAGACCAAAACTTGGTTCTGCCACTTCCCTAGCCACAAGACCTCAGTGACATTTTTTTTTTTTTAAAGTGTGAAACAGGGCCAGCAATACCTTCCTCACAAGGTAGTAAGAAAGATTGTCTAAACTCATGCATGAAAAGCACGTAAAACTGGGCTTGGTACACCCTAGGAATTCGGACTTGACACTCCTCACTCATCCCTGTCTTTCTCTCCCTTCCAGGTTCCCTTGTGAAGTTGGGCACATTAACTCTTTCTTTTTAAATTTTTTTTTAATGTTTATTTATTTTTGAGAGAGAGAGAGAGACAGAGCATGAGCAGGGGAGGGAAAGAGAGAGACAGAGACACAGAATCTGAAGCAGGCTCCAGGCTCTGAACAGTCAGCACAGAGCCCAACACCGGGCTCGAACCCACGAACTGTGACATCATGACTTAGGCTGAAGTAGGATGCTTAACCAACTGAGCCATTCAGGCGCCCCAAGGGCACATTAACTCTTAAATGCTTTCATGAAGTTGTACATCTATAACAACATCTGTCTCTTTAAATGTACTGCTTCTCATTATGTAGCAACATGTTAAACAGTTTTTTAGTCTGTGTCACCATTATCTTTAAAAAAAATTTTTTTTAATGTTTATTTTTGAGAGATACAGAGACAGCATGTGAGCGGCGGGGAGGGGCAGAGAGAGAGAGAGAGACACAGAATCTGAAGCAGGCTCCAGGCTCTGAGCTATCAGCACGGAGCCCGACGTGGGGCTTGAACTCACGAACTGTCAGATCATGATCTGAGCTGAAGTCGGATGCCCAACTGACTGAGCCACCCAAGCACTCCTGTGTTACCATTATCTTTAATTACTCCCATTATAACTACACTGATTTCTCCTCATATATTAAAAAAAATCCATTATTGGTTAAATAGACTTTGTGGGATATCCTGTAAGCCTGTGAAATGTTTCTACAAATGTTAGAAACAAAACTGCTGCCTTGTTTTTTAACTTTGTGTTTTCAAGTAAGTTTAGATTCATAGGAATTACAAAAATAGTATTGTGGGTTCCCATATACCCTTAGCTCATCTTCCCCTAATTATTATAGTGCAGTTACCAAAACTACAGAATTAACATTAGTTCAATACTATTAATTAAACTACAGCCTTCATTTGGATTTCACCTGGTTTTTTTTCACTGTTGTCCTTTTTCCATTCCAAGATTTAATCTAGGATCCAACATTACATTCAGTTGGGTGGCTGGGTGCCTCAGTTGGTTAAGTATCTGACTTTGGCTCAAGTCGTGATCTCATGGTTCGTGAGTTCAAGCCTGGAGTCTGCTTCAGATTCTGTGTCTCCCTCTCTCTGCTCCTCCCCCACTCGCACTCTGTCTCTCTCTCTCTCTCTCTCAAAAATAAATAAACTTTAAAAAAAATTTTTTTTAAAACATTACATTCAGTTGTTCTGTCCCCTTGGCTTCTCTGATTTGTGACAGTTTCTTGGTCTTTCTTTGTCTTTCATGACCTTAACACTTTTGAAGACTACTGGTCATTTATTGTGTAGCATGCTTCTCAGTTTGGGTTTGTCTGATATTTTCTTTTGATTAGATTGATTAGTTGTGTGTATTGCGGAGATGGTGTTCTCAATATGTTATGTCAGAGGTACATGATGTGGATATAGCTAATTACAGGTGATGCTAACCTTCATCACTTGGGGAAAGTGGTGTTTCCCAGGGTTCTGCATTATAAAGTTACTATCGTTCCCTGTGTAATGAATAAATATTTGGGTGGAAATGCTTTGAGACTGTGCATATATCTTCTTTCTCTTTTTGCCCACTCATTTTTTTTTAATTGAAGTATAGTTCACATACAGTGTAGTGTTAGTTTCAGGTGGACAGCATAGTGATTGGACAATTCTGTGCATCACTCAGTAATCTGTCACCAAACAACGCTATTATAATGTTATTGAGTGTATGCCCTATGTTGTACTTTTTATCTCTGTGACTTACTTATTTTGTAACTGGAAGTGTATACCTCTTAATCCCCTTTACCCATTTTGCCCTTGCCCCCATCCACCTTCTTTTAGCAACCATAGTTTGGGTTTCTGTATTTGACTCTGTTTGTTGTTGTTGTTTTTTTTTAATGTTTATTTATTTTTGAGAGAGAAAGAGAAAAAGAGTGCACGCATAAATGGGGAAAGGGCAGAAAGAAAAGGGGGATAGAGGATCCGAAGAAGGCTCTGTGCTGACTGACAGCAGTGAGCCTGATGTGGGGCTTGAACTCACAAACCGTGAGATCATGACCTGAGCTCAAGTCAGACGCTCAACCAACTGAGCCACCCAGGTGCCCCTTGATTCTGTTTTTTTGTTTGTTTGTTCTTCTGTTTTGTTTTTTAGATTCCACATGTTAGTGAAATCATATGGTGTTTTTTTCTGTCTGACATTTCACTTAGCATAATACTATTTAGGTCCACCCATGTTGTTGCAAATGGCAAGATTTCATTCTGTTTTATGGCTGAGTAATATTCCACTGTAAATACACACACACACACACACACACACACACACACACACACACACACTACACCTTCTTTAACCAGTCATCTATTAATGGACACTTGGTTTGCTTCCATCTCATGGTTACTGTAAATAATGCTGCTGTAAACATAGAGGTGCATGTATCTTTCTGAATTAGTGTTTCCATTTTGTTTGGGTAAATATCCATTGGTGGAATTACTGGGTTGTAGAACATTTTTATTTTTAATTTTTTGAGGACTCTCCATATTGTTTTTTTTTTCCAAAGTGGTTGCACCAGTTTATATTCCCACCAATAGTGCAAGAAGGTTCCCTTTTCTCCACATTACGCACTCATTTTAGATCTGTGGATCTTGCGAGCAGCAATGTTACAGTGGTGTTTTAATGGTGGTTTCCTATTTCCCTCATCACTTCTACATTTATGAGTTAGAATTCTTCTGTAAGGATTCTTCTTCTCTCATTTATTTATATACGGCCATTAATTTATATCAGCGTGGAATCAGATACTTGTTTTATCCTTTGTGTTATGATCCCGTATTGTTGCTATTTACTTTGTTGCCCGAATTTTTCTAACTTTGGCCATAGGGAGTTCTCATGTTGGCTTCTGTGTCCTTCAGTGTGCCTCCATGGTTTTTTTTTTTTAAGGCATTTCTTACTTTCTGACACTACAAGATGCTTCAGACTCATTTTCTATTTTCTCTGCCTCAGCCTTGGAATCCAGTTCTCCAAGGAGCCCTAGTTCATTTTAATGAAGGTATGTGTATTGCTGCTGGAAGTGTCGCTGCTTCCACGTCTCTCAGCAGATAGAGTTTAGAAATATTTGTATGTAAACAAATGTGTGCACACATACATCTCTACATACTTCCATATCTATCTTTATATGACCTGGGGAGTCCATTTGTATAACCTCTGCTTGATCTCCAGAACAAGGTTCATTTTAACCTCCCTCTTTTGCTTATTTGTGACTTGTTTTTCCAATATAGAAACTACCTCTCATGATCAAGAACCAGTTGACCATATCTGTCTATTTTGGGGTTCTCTGTTCTGTTCTACTCATCTTTGTATCTGTCCATTCACCAATACCACAGTCATGATTGATAGTAAGTCTTGCATCAGGTAGTGAGACTCCCAATATATTTTTTTACTTCAAATTGTTTTGTCTGTTCTAATTCCTTTGTCTTCCCCTATAAATATTAGAATCAGCTTGTCTGTATTTACCAAACAAAAACCAAACTTTTGCCAGGATTTTGATTGTAATTGTAAGTCTATAAATCATTTTGGGGGGAATTGATATTCTTAACTATAATGAGTCTTGCAATCCAAGAACCTGCTGTGTCTCTCCATTTATTTACGTCTTCTTTTTATTTCCTTCAAAGGTTTTGTAGCTTTCAACATAGAGATCCTGTACATGTTTTATTAGATTTATATTTAAGTGGGTTTTTTTGGGGGGGGAGCTATTGAAAGTGATATTATATTTTAAAATTTCTGTTTCCAATGTGTCCATTGCTACAATACAGAAATGTGATTGACTTTTGAGTTAACTTAATATTCTTCAACCTTTCTTATTCTAAGAACCTTTGTGGATTCTTTATCTGTGTAGATATTTGTTCTCTGCAATTAGGAGCAATTTTATTTCTTCCTTTCCAATCTGTATGCTTTTTATTTCTTTTTCATACCTTAATTGCAGTGGTTAGGACTTCCAATATTATGTTGAATAAAAGTAGGTAGAATTGATTCCTCACCTTCTACTCAATGGATTTTAGAGGGAAACCATGTATTCTTTCACTATGATGTATGATGTTAGCTCTGGATTTTCTTTATAGATGTCCTTTATCAGGTTAGAAAGATTGTCTTCTTTTCCTAGTTTGCTGAAAGTTTTTATCATGAATGAGTGCTGAATCTTGTGAAATGCTTTTTTTATATCAGTTAAAATAATCGTGTGGGTTGTATATTTTTACAGTCTATTGATATGCTGAATTATATTAGTTGACTTCAAATATTTTTTTAACCTTTTTAAAGTTTATTTATTTATTTTGAAAGAGAGAGAAACAGAGCAAGCTGGGGAGGGGCAGAGAGAAAAGGAGAGAGAGAATCCCAAGCAGGCTCCACACCGGCAGCATGGAGCCTGATGCGGAGCTCAAACTCACAAACCGTGAGATCATGACCTGAGCCAAAACCAAGAGTTGGATGCTTAACCCACTGAACCACCCAGGTGCCCTATTGTTGATTTCAAATATTAACCTAGGCATGAATTCCCAGCATAAACTCCAGTTGGAAGTAGTGTGTTTCTGTTAATGTTAATGTTTTATTGAGGATTTTAAATTCTAGGTCGATGAAGGATATTGGTGTAATTCTCTTTTCCTGTACTCTCTTTGTCTTGTTCTGGTATCATGGTAATTCTGGCCCCATAGAATGAGTTAGGAAGTATCCTTCTCCTCTGTTTTCTCAAAGGAATTATAGAATTGGAGTTATTTCTTCTTTAAATGTTTGGTAGAATTTGCCAATGAAACTATCCGGGCTTTGGGATTTATTTTCGGGAAAGATTTTTCTCACTACAAGTTTAATTTATTTAACAGAAGACTAATCAGGTCATCTGTTTTCCTTCACTAGTTTGTGATTTTTGAGAAATTAGTCCATTTCATCTAAATTGTTAAATTTACACGTGTAGAATTGTTTTTTGTTTTTTTTTTTTTAATTTTTTTTTTTAACGTTTTTATTTATTTTTGAGACAGAGAGAGACAGAGCATGAACAGGGGAGGGGCAGAGAGAGAAGGAGACACAGAATCTGAAACAGGCTCCAGGCTCTGAGCTGTCAGCCCAGAGCCCGACGCGGGGCTCAAACTCACGGACCGCGAGATCGTGAACTGAGCTGAAGTCGGACGCTTAACCGACTGAGCCACCCAGGCGCCCCTAGAATTGTTTTTAAGTGTTACTTTTTCCGTTTCATGCCTGCTGGGTCTTATTGATACGTCCTTGTCTGATACTGATAATTTTTGTCTTTTTTCTAGTCAGTCTGGCTAGAATTTATCAATTTTATTGATCTTTCTCAAAGAACTAGGTTTAGGTTTCATTGGTTTCTCCCCCCTCTGTTTCTGTTTTTAATTTCACTGATTTCTGCTCTAATTTCCTTCCTCTTTTTAACATTTTAAAATTTTCTGTTCTTATTTCCTTCCTTCTGATTGTTTTGGGTTTATCTCACTCTGCTTTTTAATTATCATTACTAATCACTTCTGTAGTAGCAGCTCAACATACAATGAGATTTTCAAAACACATTGTTATAATTTTTTGCTCACTTAGCCATCAGACGTATTTTACAAAAATTAAAAGGAGAACAATAGTTATTATAATTACCTAATTTTTACCATTTTTGTTGCTCTCCTTCATTCCTGATGTTCCAGGTTTCCTTCTGGTGCCATTTCCCTTCTGTTTAGAACTTTATTTACCTTTTTTTTTTTTTCTTAAGAGTAAATCTGCTGGCAACAAATTTTCTCTTAGTTTTTCTGAGAATGTCTTTATTTCATCTTCATTTGTCAAGAGTATTTTCGCTGGATGTAGAATTCATTGGGTGGCAGTTCTTTTAGGACTTGAAAAATATTGCTCTCTTTCTGGTCTCCATGATTTCTAATGAAAAGTAAGTAACCATTTTAGCCATTGTGTTTTTAGGTAGTGTGTCATTATAATTGATCTGCTTTCAGGATTTCTGTCTCTCTTAAGTGTTTGGCAGTTTGTATGTGTCAGGGCATGGATTTTTTTGAGCTTATCCTGTGTGGTATTTGCTGAGGTTTTGGAATCTGTAAATTTATATCTACAAGATTTTGAAACTTTTCAGCCATTTTTCAAACATTTCTTTTTCGGCATCATTCTCTTTCTCCTCTCCTTCTGAGACTGATGACATAAGTTATTAGACATTTTGGTATTGACAATGTGTTCTTTTTTTTTTCAGTCTTTTTTTTCCCTTTTCTGTTGGATAGTTTTTATTAATTTATCTACAGATTTACATGATTTTTTTTTCTGTCATCTCCATTCTGCTATTGAATCTACCAGTTAATATTTGATTTTAGTTACTGTGTTTTCAGTTCCAAGGTTTCTGTTTGTTCCATCTTTCTATTTTTTTAGGGGGAGAGCAGAGACTTTTTACCTATTTGTTTAATGAGTGTTCACTGTTACTTCTTAAACGATAGTTTTAACAGCTGCTTTAAAAGTCTTTGTCTCATAATTCCAATATTTTAATTGGTGTCTGTCTTCTCCCTTGGAAGTTGAAATTTTCCTGGTTGTTTGTATGCCAAGTAATTTTGGTTTTAATCTGGACTTGTTAGGTGTTCTGTTCTGAAATTCAGGGTCTTGTTTAAATTTTAAGCAGAAAATGGATTTTTGTTTTGCTCTGTGTTAGCAGGCATTCAACACATTGGGTTCAGGTAACAGGTTTCAACCTGCCTTTGTGGGCTGTGGTTCCAATGTCAGTTCAGTTTTCACAGCCTTTGCTGTGATAATTGGATCTGACCTCTTATGCCCCACCCCTTAGCCGGTTCATTTCTCAAGGCGTTGGTAGTTTGTTGAAATTCAGATCACGTGCAGCTGGGAGGTGAGCCCGTGAGTTCTTTACAACTTTATGGAATGGCTCTCTTGAGCCCCCTTCCCTCTGTGATCCCACTGCCATGTTCTGGCTCCTGGGGGCACTCTTCCAGTCTACTAGCCCAAAAATTCCAAACTCTAGTTTTTCCTGTCTGCCCTGCACTTCTCAGGATTGCACCTGTACCCAGTTGCCCATGTTGCAAGAGGATAGAGAAACAAAAAAGCAGCAAGGATTTGCCCATCCTCTTGGGACCACCACTTCTCTGGTGGGAGAAGATTCCACTCCTCAGAATTTCAGGGATCCGCCCAGCTCCTGCTACCACTGCCACTGCCGTTAGTCTGCTTGAAGCCTCGGTGTTCTGCTGTGTCAAAATCATGTCCCCTTCTCCAGCCCGCCTGTTGATCACTTATTTTTCAAAGTCCTTAGAATCCTGTTCTGTGTATTCTGTCCAAGATTTGTAATTGGATTCAGCGGAGATACAGAGTGGCATTTCTTACTCTGTCTTACCTGGAATCCAGGAAGGCTGTGGCTCTTCTGAGAGTCCCAGTGAGGCTAAGGCCCCCTTGCTTGTTCAACCCGTGTGTGTGTGTGTGTGTGTGTGTGTGTGTGTGTGTGTGTGTAGAAGCGAGAAAGAGGAGTTTCTAAGCCCACATTCCTGTGAGAAACAGATTTTGCCATTAGAGTACAATATTTGCGTATAGGTCTTTTTTTATTTAACATTATAATACCAAGTCAGGAACACTGCCTCCAAAGCTACCTGGGTCAGCTCCTTACATGCCTTCACTGTATTTATATATACCATTCTTTTGTAATATAGTCAGATTCATTTGTTAAGACAACATTTTAAAGGTTGGATTTCACATTTTTAAGAGACCCTGAAATACCAGCACACTCCAACATGGCTGTCTTGGGTCTGTTTCCTGGGTGTGAAGGCATGCAAAGTTATACCTCAGTGTTCCTTGTTTCTTCCAGTTACTACCCTCCTCTCGAGTTTGACCTCACTCAGCAGCAACTGTTATCCCTTCTGATGGGAGTACTGTAGTACTGGTATGTAAACAGTATTCTAGGACTCGATTGGTGATTACGCTGTGACATTTGACCTATGATGTTTTTGCCAACAGAAGAGCACCAGGCGTTTTAAAATTTCATATGACATCCTCTGTACTTCAGAGTTCAGATGAAGATAGACTGGGACACGGGTTTTGAAATGAAATTCTTGCTTTACCATGTTCCTCAGTTGGATGTTACTGGAGCGTCCATGGCAAACCATGATTTTGGGTCTTTTATGAATATTTTAACCAATCCTGGTATGCAGAAAGTGGCCAAGTATGTATCTGTTTTTTTTTTTCTTGCTTTCTTCCATGCATACTGTAGGCCAACAGCAGTAAAAATTAAAGAATATCATTCTTCCCTCGCACCAAAAAAGGGTGAACTGGAAAGGATGTTCGTTGAGAATTAAGGTTGACCTCTGGTTGCATCAGTGTTTTTCATTAAAGATGTAACTTGTCCTTTATCAGCATAGATTAAAATGTTATCAAGAACCCAGGCTGGAAACACAGCTGGCGAGCTGAAGCACTCTCTGGCTTCTCTCAACTCCTATCTTTACGGCTTGAATTCACTTTTAGAATTTGACAATACTGTGTTGCAAGGTTCAAACATATCATGGCAACACCAGAATTCAGAATGGCATGCGACCTCTCCTTTTGAGGTGACTGTCTACCTTTGATGAAAGGATTTGTTTTGTTAGGAAGAAAGGTTTAGGCTTGGTCATTGAGTGCTGGTAACAGTGATTCTGGGCAGGTGAACATTATTATCCAGAATGCTGAAGTTGTTATTTATATGATGGTTCTCATGATAGAAACAATCCTAAGTGGTTGATCATTGGTCTCAAAATCACTAAATGACTTGGAATATCACTGGGGAGGTCCAAGAGGAATAAATTTCTCATAGCTAGTATAGAATGATACATTGTTTTAATTAACTTCATTGTTACTGTGTACATAAAGCTTAATGGTGAATACAAATTTGAACTGGGGCATTTCCCTTTATTCTTTCATGGAGATCGTTAATGGCAATATGGTCACTAGATTCGAGATCCCCAAACTTGACCTTGTTCTGTTTTTCCCCTCTAATGAAAGGAAGTGATCATTGCAGTCTTCATTTTTTGAGAGTTATTTTTTTCAGGGGATGGGGCAGTGCACAAAGAGACAAAATTTATTGTATAAATGGTTTTGAAAATGTAAAATTTTGCCAGGCTTTGCAAATGATAAAACAAACTCAACGTGTTTAATCAAAGAAGAATACAAGAGTCTCATGGAATCCAAAGGTAGGAATGCAGGAAAGGGCTGAATTGAAAAGATGGGAAATGTTCTGATTGGTTCATGTTGAGTGATGTATCCACCCGTGAGCCAATCAGTTGTATCTGGGAAGTTGGGCATGGAGTCCAAATGTCACCTCTAGGGTTCTTCCTCTGTGGAGGAAGAGTGACATTTAAAGGTGAGGGGTTAAACTAGACAACTCCCCCAAAGTGATCTATTATAAAACCATGTTTAAATTTGCCTCCTTATTATAATTAAAACCTCTAATGGTGTGTGGCCTTTAGGAATGTTACAAAATTCATCAAATTGCAAGTATGATAAGTTTTTCAACCATTTTCATTCGCAAGCTGTCATACTGTTCTAACAATTTTCCTCCCGGTGACTGCTCTGTATCTCAGAGATCACTGCATTTCTAATGATATTATATTTTTTAAAGGGATGATTTCCTTTTCCTCTTACATAATCCATCACCATTTTTAGAACTCTTTAATATACTTTCCCTCCATATATAGTCATAATCTTTCATGTAACTTTTTTAATTGTACTGGACTCCTTTCCTTCCCTTTCCTCATGCTGTTGTGTGTTGAAATTTTTTTAAGACCTAAGAAATTTAATTTTCAAATTTAGAAAATATAACTTTCATGTATCAGTAAATGATGTGGCATTTTTGAAAGGTCACATTTTTTATGGTTGGAAAGAAAATCGGAAATATTTGTGAGTCATTTTAGTTGTCTAAGTGAGTTTAATGCCAGTTTTTCTGTAAGGTTAGATGCTTAATTTAAATGCAGAGTATCACTTACTTCCATATGCCTGACTTTAATTTTTGTGACATGACAGAATATAATACTACAGCCCTTTGGAGTAGAAATTTCCATGTGTGGTTATGAGTGGAAAGCATGCTGCTTCTATCAGTTTTTCTGTTTATTCTTCTGGTGGTATTGGTGTTACACCCAGACCACAGCTACCTTCCATATCACCAACTGAGGACTGAGCTCTTGATTTCCATGTCCAACACTGGAAGGCAGGCACTATTGATTCTCTCTCCAGCTCTGTCATTTATGAACAAGGTGACCCTGGGCTAATTATTTCACTAATTTCAGCTGTAGTCTTTCTCATCTGTATATTCAGAGAAAAGAGCTTATAGAGCTACTGGTCTTTAAAAACGATACTTATCATAGTTCCTGGAAAATAATCATTGCTCACAACATGGTAATTAGTACTAATTTTTAATAAAGGAGATGTTTCTGAACCAATGAAAAGCCCCTATCCTGCTTTATTTGATACCTACTTTGTTGCTTTGCAGAGGCAATTGTATATGGCTCTCCAAAACTTGTAGTTCCCAGGAACTCTCCTGGGAAGTTGGGTAAGTGAGGGTAACAGACTTAGAAGTGAACTGATTGAATAAGTGGCAAGATCAATAGCTATTCAGGTATTATTGAATTGAGTTGATTAAATTGTGAAAGCTCTAAGTAGAATTAAAAGATAAATTCCTTATAAAAAAAAGAAAATAGTGATGCATTTATCCACTACGTAGGAGGAAGTCAAGAGAACAAACTTGCATACAATAAAGTGAAGTAGAGGTTGAAGTGAGAATTGCAGTCGTGTGTGTTCTACCTTAGGTCCTGGGACTCACATTTCAATATCAATAAAAGAATACAGTGTGGTCTTTTTTTTTTTTTTTTTTTTTTTTACAATCTTTAAGAATAGTAAAATAATCCTGCTTTTGCCCCTTGTGGGCCAAGCCATTAGTAGAACATTTTATTTTCTCTTTTGGACTCCACCATTAAAGAACGGAAACTGGAAAGGATCCAGAGAAGAGCAATGGAAGGAACCAAAGGACTATTAAAAATTAAGGCCCATGAGGAAGGGGTAAAGGAGTTGTGAATCTTTCGTTTGAAGAGAAGTTCAAGAGGCCACTTAGTAACTGTCTTCGAATATGTGAAGGGTTGTACTGACGAGGATGCTGAGCAGTTGTGTCCTTTCTCACTGCGAACTGAAGGGAAATGGTTCACAGAGACTTAGAAGTACTTCTTGCAAAGGAGAGCAAGGCGCGAAATCTGTGGTCAGACCTGCTGTTCTATACATCTTTGACTGGACTCGACAGCCCGGGGTTCTTGGCTCGCTGTGTCCTTATGAAGTCGGCTACATGCCTTCCCTGAACATCTCTGACTTAAAATCTCAGCCCTAAAGTAGCACTTTACATGGTACTCTCTTATATTTCTTGGATACAATGGATGGATGGATGGATGGATGGATGGATGGATGGATGGATGAGTGT
Source organism: Panthera onca (assembly GCF_046562875.1). NCBI lineage: Eukaryota > Metazoa > Chordata > Mammalia > Carnivora > Felidae > Panthera > Panthera onca. Next base: position 53,188,813 of record NC_138350.1, on the reverse strand, counting down.
TAGTCTCTCTCTTTTGCTTCCCCAACTCTCTTCTTTCTTCTCCAAATTATAAGGTAGTACAGAACACAAAACAAACTCTTGTAGCCACTGAAAGAGACTGTTAGCCCTGAGCAATTAGCAGACTACTCAGGCAGATTTTTCTCCCCCCAGTGTTTAATCAGAATCATCATCACTTGGAATCATCCTCGCTTCAAACAGAAGAAAATTCCATTTAAAAATAGAAATTCTTTTCTTGGGGAAGTTTTCACAGTTGTTAATGGGAAAAGTCTCCAAAAAAAATGTTGTGCCATGATATAGTGTAGTAAATTGGTATAGTAACTGTTTCCTATCACTAAATATGGGGAAAGTTCTCTTTTTAAAAAAAGGTAGGAGCTGCCGAGTTGATAGAGTTTAAAAACGAAATATATAGAAACTCCTAAGCACATTTGTAGTGGAATATGTAAGTGAGTAGTAACTAATTAACGTATGCCAATCCAGTAGGGTAAAAATAGGGGAGTGGAGGAGCTGAGTGATCATTTGGTTGACACTTCACTCAATCACAAACACTAAATTGGGACTGGTACAGAATTTTAAGTGCCTTTTTCTTGGGCCTTACTGTTGTGATCTTTCTTTAGAACAGTTCTGATATACCCTTTGGAAGGCTGGCCTGTGTGGACGTTGTCTGTGCCAAATTACGACACAGAACAAGGGACTGTTCTGTTTCATTTACTGAGAATAGTGCTTAATAAGTACTATTTGACAACATGCTGAATTAAGGGAATGTTATAAGGATGTTTCACAAAGGAAAGTGGGTAAAACATCTGATGTTTACAAGTTCTATTTATATGTAACTTGATAGCAGTATAAAGGCATGCTTAAAACTTTATTTTTAAAATTTTAGTCGATATGTATGAATATGTATTCTGAGAGAAAATAATGTTATCTGGTTTCAAATACATATATCGTGGATGCTATTTCAGAATCGAATTTTTTGCCTTGTTGGTTTGAAATGTATCAGGCCCTGGTAATTTGATTTGTATTAACCAAATTCATGCAATGCTGATATGTAACATGGGACGCATTCACAATTACTTCCTTTTCTCGGCTTTGATCTTATCCCAGTATCTTATCTTAGTTTATAATCTTAAGTAACTATGTTTTCCCCCCCTAAAAATGGAATCCAAGTGGAAGTTATACTGTGTGTTTATAGGTTTATGTATCTATACATAGGCAAATATAATAAAGGTCAGTGAGATTTAATGTCCAAAGGGAAAAATAACTGGCGAAAATTTTTATAGTACTATTTCAAAGTCACAAGCTAAGTATATATCTCAAGTTTAATTTGTCATAGATTTTAGCGTATGAAACCTATGAAGTTAGCATATGAATGTTCCATGGGACATCCAAACATAGTTCTACTTAATAATAGACAAATATAATCTATAGTCAGGTACAACCTATAAAATAATTAACGTGTTGAAATGTAAAATAGTATAATTTATGATTTTTATTCTAGTTAGGCTTCTCACTTAAATATGCTTTAAAGAAAAGATAGGGTTTAGATGATTTCCTAATGCCCCTTGCATTGATACCCTGATGATTCTAGTCTTCACTGACATCGAAATTGTGTGAGACCTTTAGTCTGTCTGAATATAAGTAGCAATCTGTGTTACACAGTTTTGACTATTTATATACTTGTGGCTTTATTTTAAAAAGATACTTGTATAATACTCTCACTGCCGGTAGAGCCTAGGGAAAAACCTGAATTTTTGCATATTCAGGTAATACCTACCTTTCCTTTCTTACTTAGGAGCTAGTGCAGTTCTAAGGAGCAGAGCAAGTGCCAGAGTAAAAAAAAGAGAGGATATAAGGCATAAGGATAAACGATAATGAACTCATGATGAGTTTTCAGTGCTAAAAAACAAATGCAGTGTAAACTAATACCTAACCTTTCATTTTATTAATATATAGCAATTGTGTGGCATTTATGATTCATGGAATGCACTCATCGATGTTCTAATTTAATCCTCACAACAATTTATGAAACAGACACCATTGTTCGCATTTGAGTATGAAAACTACCTTCAAGATTAATGTGAGTTAACTAGGATCACACAACTTGTGCTGTGGCAGGATTCACACTCTGCATTCAGACCTCTTTTTTTTTTTAATTTTTATTTAATTTATTTCTTAAATTTACATCCAAGTTAGCATATAGTGCAACAATGATTTCAGGAGTAGATTCCTTAGTGCCCCTTACCCATTTAACCCATCCCCCCTCCCACACCCCCTCCAGTAACCCTCAGTTCGTTCTCCATATTTAAGAGTCTCATAATTTTATCCCATCCCTGTTTTTATATTACTTTTGCTTCCCTTCCCTTATGTTCATCTGTTTTGTATCTTAAAGTCCTCATATGAGTGAAGTCATATGATGTTTGTCTTTCTCTGACTGACTAATTTTGCTTAGCATAAAATCCTCTAGTTCCATCCATGTAGTTGCAAATGGCAAGATTTCATACTTTTTGATTGCCGAGTAATACTCTATTGTATATATATACCACATCTTCTTTATCCGTTCATACACTGATGGACATTTGGGCTCTTTCCATACTTGGACTATTGTTGATAGTGCTGCTATAAACAATGGGGTGCATGTGCCCCTTCAAAACAGCACACCTCTATTGCTTGGGAAAATACCTAGCTGGGTGTAGAGTGGTTCTATTTTTAATTTTTTGAGGAACCTCCATATTGTTTTCTAGAGTGGCTGCACCAGCTTGCATTCCCACCATCAGTGTGAACGAGATCCTCTGTCTCCACATCCTCACCAATAATCTGTCATTGCCTGAGTTGTTAATGTTAGCCATTCTGACAGGTGTGAGGTGGTATCTCATTGTGGTTTTGATTTGTATTTCCCTGATGATGAGTGACGTTGAGCATTTTTTCATGTGTCGGTTGGCCATCTGGATGTCTTCCTTGGAAAAGTGTCTGTTCATGTCTTTTGTCCATTTCTTCACTGGATTATTTGTTTTTTGGATGTTGAGTTTGGTAAGTTCTTTATAGATTTTGGATACTAACCCTTTATCTGATACGTCATTTGCAAATATCTTCTCCCATTCTGTCGGTTGCCTTTTAGTTTTACAGATTGTTTCCTTCACTGTGCAGAAGCTTTTTATTTTGATGAGGTCCCAATACTTCATTTTTGCTTTTGTTTTCCTTGCCTCCAGAGATGTGTTGAGTAAGAAGTTGCTGTCACCAAAGTCAAAGAGGTTTTTGCCTGCTTTGTCCTCGAGGATTTTGATGACTTCCTGTCTTACATTTAGGTCTTTCATCCATTTTGAGTTTATTTTTGTGTATGGTGTAAGAAAGTGGTCCCAGGTTCATTTTTCTGCATGTCGCTGTCCAGTTTTCCCAGTACCACTTGCAGAAGAGACTGTCTTTATTCCATTGAATATTCTTTCCTGCTTTGTCAAAGATTAGTTGGCCATACATTTGTGGGTCCATTTCTGGATTCCCTATTCTGTTCCATTGATCTGAGTGAACCAGCTGTCTGTCTTTCTGTTGTTTCACAGAATTCGTCTAAGCTGGGTTTGCTTTAAAACTATGCTGAGCCACACAATTTAGGTGAACTGCATACGTGTTTGTGTGAAATCCGAGCATCACATTTGTAGAATAGGCAACACAGTTTTCCTTTACATCTGGCAAGAGGGGTAGAGTGGCCTAAGACTAAAACAGGAAGTCTGCTTCTACTCTTATGTTGATACCTGATTGGGAACCCTGTGTACATTTCCTCAATTAGAAATTGAAGGCGGGGCGCCTGGGTGGCTCAGTCGGTTGAGCGCCGACTTCGGCTCAGGTCATGATCTCGCGGTCTGTGAGTTCGAGCCCCGCATCGGGCCCCTGTGCTAGCAGCTCAGAGCCCGGAGCCTGTTTCAATTCTGTGTCTCCCTCTCTCTGACTCTCCCCCATTCATGCTCTGTCTCTCTCTGTCTCAAAAATAAATAAACGTTAAAAAAAAAAAAAAAAAAATTAAAAAAAAAAAAAAAAGAAATTGAAGGCAATTGGCTATTAGGTTCTCCAGACTCCTTTTAGTTCTAAAATTCTTTGATTTCAATTTTAATTATTACTCTTCCACTCAAAATTGTTGTTTTAAAAAAGTGGTTTGCCTCACATGATTAGTCTCTATTTTTGCACTAAGTTTCTCCTAACAGTCTGTGCCAGGAATTGATAAGCTTTGAGATTTGGATAGTGTAGCAGCAGAATCCCTTTGTTGTGACTCTGAGAAAACTTTTTATATGCCAAAATCTGTTCTGTAAGAAATAGTGTCACATGGTTAAGACACTCATCCTGAATTTGAAGAGTGGAAAATGACAACAGAATGCCAGTTACACAGGAGTTCATTCAGCAAATGTAAACTGAGCATCAGTATTAAGTACTTGGGCTGCCAAGACCTTGAGCTCCCAGCTTAGCATGGAAGCCAGACACACAAATATTGAAATGTCACTGTAATTAGAAGGACCCTGGGAAAGATGTGTGCAGAGTGCCAAGAGAGTAACAGAAGCAGTTGCCTCTGTGGAATGGAAAATAGGAGAGATGCACCAGGAAAGACTTCAAGACTTTTTGTACCCATGGCACTTTTCGTTACATGATCAATCATAGAATTTTCAATATGATACATACACGCAGATCCATACATTAACCGATTTTTTAAACACCTCCTTATATTCCTAATTACTATAATAATCTTAGTTACTGCTAACAACCTACTCCAACTGCTCATCGGCTGGGAAGTAGTAGGAATTATGTCCTTCCTACTTATCAGATGATGGAACGGCCATTTTATGTACAAGGAAGCATATACCGAGGAACGGACAGAAACCTTCAGGAGATTGCTGCAGAGAATCTCTGGTAGTTCTGTTTATGTCACCTATTAGAGGCAGATGACACGCCGAAGTAATGTGTATCTAGCTTGGGAAAGTCTGTATGGACTTGAGACCATCCTAAGCATTAAGGAGACATTTTAAGAAAGTAAGGAAGAGCAGCTCCCTTGCAAAGAGGCAGAGGAGGCAGTGTTAGACTCTTAAATTTCTAGTTTGAACACCATGGAGAAAGGACGTTGTAGGCAACAAGAGTGAGGACAAAACCACGAAGAGCCAAGATAGAGAGTAAAGGGGATTGTGCTGTTCTTCATCTGTCGGCCCTTCTTTGGCCATCAGACTTTCCTGGTGTAGTTGCTTTGGAAGCCCAGGGAGGGTTTCATACTGTATCCTATGGAGTTTGGTCTTTTTCTGTGAGCAGTGAAGAGCCATTAAGGTTTCCAAGCAGAATAATAATGACAGCAGATTTGCTTCTGTAAGACTCTAATGGCAACAGAATGGAAGCTAAATTACAGGGCCCAGGATCTTGGCAGAGACCCTCACAATACTACTACTGAGGACTGTGGGAACCTATATTAAGCCCAGAGCAGAAGGGATGTAGAGAAGGGGATGGAGCTGAGAGTCACTGAGTTCCAATAATGACAACAATGATATTAGCTGAGATTTATTGAGGGTACCAGATGTCTGGCATAAGTTCCTTATATTTACTAACTCATTGAATCCTCACAACAGCCCCGTGAAGTGGGCACTATTATTATTATCTGCATTTATAGATGAGAGAACTGAAGCAAAGAGACATTAAATAACCTGGTGCCAGTGAGGGCAGTTTGGGAATGTGAACCAAGGCAATCTATTTCGAGTCCACACTTTGTAATCGCCATATTGTCTTGCCTCTGAATCAGTAAACATCTGTAAGATGTGGTGAAGTGTTGGATGTAGGTGATGAAGGGAGAAGAGCCATCGATGATGACTGCTAGGTGGACCAGGAGGTTGGAGATACCACTCACTGAGATAGGAGGACAAGAGGCATCTTGTGGAATGATAATTTTGGGAAAATACCAAGTTTCCAGGTTCTTGTGGGGCATTCAGCTGGTAGCATCCAGAAGGCATTTGGATATACCACTGATCCTTGAACAACCTGAGGGTTATGGGCACTGATCCCTCACCGTGCAGTCAAAACACCTTGTATAACTTTTGAGTCCTCAAAAACTTAACTACTAATAGCCCACTGTTGACTGGAAGCCTTACCAATAACATAGTTGACTAGCACGTACTCTGTGTGTTATATGTATTATTTACTGTATTTTTATAATAAAGTAACCTAAAGAAAAAATGTTATTCAAATCACAAAGCTAAGTCAGTGAAGCATCTGACTTTGGCCCAGGTCATGATCTCATGGTTTGTGAGTTTGAGCCTCCCATTGGGGTCTCTGCTGTCAGCGCAGAGCCCACTTCAGATCTTCTCCCTCTCTCTCTCTCTCTCTCTCTCTCTCTGCCCTCCCCTGCTCATGCTCTCTCTCTCTCTCTCTCAAAAATAAATAAAAACATTAAAAAAAAAAGAAAATCATAACGAAAATACATTTATAGTACCATACTGTTAAAAAATCCACCTATATATGGGCCCGCACAGCTCAAACCTGTGTTCTTCAAGGGTCATCTCTGACCCTATCAGTTAACCCTTCAAGGGTCGACTCTGGACTTGGAGCTCAGGATGGGTCTGTGCTTGGCAGTGATGTATAACGCTAACTACAACTAGTTTTATTAGGACAAACTAGTGAATTGGCGAAGCCGAATTTGTTTTTAGTGACCCTTTCATCATCATCCTCTATCTGAAGGGCTGGGTAGAACTTTATGCCCATTCTGCATCTCTGTATAGGTACATGCAGCACATATATTGGGGAAGGAACTCCTTTATCAGCGTGAGTGGGAATAGTCCAAGGAACCTCAAAGTTGTTGGATTTTTTGTAATGAAGACAGCTCCACAGCATATAACATCCACGTTTACAAAACGGGAGTGATTAAATACTAGCATCTCTCTTGCATCCAACTTTGCATTCCATTTTATTTACAATTAAAATAGAAATGTTTGGGGCGCCTGGGTGGCTCAGTCGGTTAGGCGGCCGACTTTGGCTCAGGTCATGATCTTGCGGTCCGTGAGTTCTAGCCCCACGTCGAGCTCTGTGCTGACAGCTCAGAGCCTGGAGCCTGCTTCATATTCTGTGTCTCCCTCTCTCTGACCCTCCCCTATTCATGCTCTGTCTCTCCCTGTCTCAAAAATAAATAAACGTTAAAAAAAAATTTTTTTTTAAAAATAAAATAAAATAGAAATGTTCTCTGCCTATCTTTTCCAAGAGTGTGGTTGCCTGATGGTCCTTTGAATTGGATGAACAAGATGGTGGTTTCAACCCTAGCCAGGGTGACATGATCAGGAACATGGGATCCAAAGAACAGAGGAGTCACTGGGAGCCCATGCCCACTGGTAGCAGGAGGCATCATCCTAAGAGGTAGGGAGGCCCAGGAGTTTAAATGGAAGTACATGTTTCCCCTCTTGTCAGTAATAAGCACTTCCTTTTCAGAAAAAAGAACTCCCTCTCTTCTTTCCCCCCTCTAATCTAGGGTTTAAAAATACAGCCAAAGAAGCATAGCAAAGAAGTGTGGAGACCTAAACATCATACACAGAGTATTAATTTTGAAACTATTTAAACCTCTGACAGTTATGTTCAGTTAACTTTAAAAAGCCAAGTAGGGGCACCTGGGTGGCTCAGTCGGTTGGGCATCCGGCTTTGGCTCAGGTCATGATCTCACGGTCTATGAGTTTGAGCCCCGGGTCAGGCTCTGTGCTGACAGCTCAGAGCCTGGAGCCTGCTTCAGATTCTGTGTCTTCCTCTCTCTCTGCCCCTTCCCCACTCACACTCTGTCTCTCTCTCAAAATAAAAAAAATTAAAAAAATAAAACATAAAAAACAATAATAAAATAAATTAAAAAAGATTAAAAGCCAAGTAAAATTGTTGGAAATTACTTAAAACTCTGTTCTTACATATAGACTGATAAGTTTTTGCTATATTCTTTTTTTCAATGAAACTTATCTGATTGTAAGATTCTATTTATCTCAAGTCTAAGTGAACTGTGTGCTTGTGGCCTACTTGAGATGTTAAAAATAAAGCTGAATTGCACTCTTATTTGGCTCCTCCACTCACTTGGGGCAAGGTAACAACTGTTTTCATACCTGTTATCTCAAAGTGTAAGTTTTGATTGCTCTTAGCTATAAAATCTGTTTGGAATTTAATGTTTAAACACAAAGTCTGCCCATAACACTCAACTTAAATTCTGTATCTGTTCTCTCCTGGAATAACTGGCTTCCTTTCTATATTCCCTTCTGTGGTAGACACGATTCTAAGATGGCCCCTTGATTGCCACCTCCTGGTGTTATACTAGTTTATGTCATGTTATGTGGCAAAGGGCATTTGCAGATGTAATTAAGGTCCCTAATCAGTTGACTTGATTATCAAGTTATCAAGTTGGCTTGATTATTAGTTTGGGTGAACCCAAACTAATCAGACAAGCCCTTGAAAACTGAGAGTTTTTTTCTGGCTGGTTACAGAAGTGAGGTCAGAGATAATTCAAAGCATGAAAGGGATTCAAATGTGAGACAGGTTCTCCATTGCTCAGAAAAGGAGGGGACCACAGGCAAGGACCTGCGAGCACCCTTAGAAATTGAGGTCAGTCTCCAGTCAAAAACCAACAAGAACACAACTTCAGTTTTACAACTGCAACTGAATTCTGCCAACAACATGAATGAGCTTAGATGAGGACCCTGGGCTCCAGATGAGAACCTGGACAGCCAACAGTTGATTTCAGCTTAAGCAGAGAACCCAGCCATGCAATGCAAGATTTCTGTGCCATTTTTAAGCTGCTAAATTTGTGGTAATTTGTTATGTAGCAATAGAAAACTAATACTTCTCCCTTGCTCCATTTCTCTCTACTGATGCTAATTATTAGTCTTCAGAGTTGCAGCGTTACCGTCTCTCAAGCTTGCATTGGTATGTTTTCCATTTGTTCTCCTAATAGCCATTGAATTAAGGAGACTCCAATTTCTTTTCTCCTTTTCTCTTTTAAAACCTGAGCCCAGTCTTACTGGTTCTGTCTTACTGGGATTCTTGGTATAGATTTCATCCTCTGGGAAGGAAGTAGGGAAGGCTTTAATCTCTTCATGTTTATACTGTTCAAGTATCATGCTTAAAGTTTCTGTTCCTTTTCATTTTAATGACGTAATTCTTGGTGATGTTATACCGTAGATGTTTCTCGTGTTATCCATTGGACTGGGTCTGTTCCCATTTCACATATAGAAAGTAACCGAAAGAGCTGTATGTGGCTCTGCCATAGCAGAGGTGGAATTGGGACCTAGAATAGAAGGAGATGTGTGGAATGTGCCGGTGGGTGTTTGTAGTACACAGCAACAAGGGACAGTTGACTGGTCATGGATATTGGAATCTCACCAGTGAAGTCTGTAAGCATGCCAAGAAGAAAGCATCTCAATGTGACAGTCTCACGTTGGGGAAAAGAACAGATTATATGTGTGTGATAGTTCTATTTTAGTCTCTTTGGTTACATTTGGATCCTCTACCTAGTATTTCTCTTGCATCTAGAAAAAAACATTGAAATGGAAGGAAATAGTCTCTCGTTTTAATAAGTCATGAAATCACATTCTGGATGCTGGTCTACTGGATAATTTGTAAAAAAACAACAACAACAACAAAAACAAAAAAGTTTTGTTTTTTTAAATTTCTTAGACCTGAAGGGAGAAGGGGATGGAGTAGCAGGCTTTTTTTATTCATTTTTAATGTATCCACGTTATTGAGGTAAATTTCTTTAATTAGGTTTGCCCTTATCTGTGAAAAATCTAATATATTTACATACGCTGCAATGGATTCCAATTATCTGTCTATCTGGGCAAGCTTATAACACTTTGACTCATTTTGGTCACTTTCACATAGTGGCTCGCTATCAGGCCTTGGTCAGGGACACCCTGTCCCTGCCCCCTGCCCATGTGTTGAGGCTGTTCTATCCCTTACTTGTCAATGTCTGGGAAAACCTTTTTAAGATGTTATTAAATTTGCACAATTTAAACTTTGCAAACACAGACCTTTTTTATCTATAACTGCCAACATAATTCTGGTCCACTAAAATTTTTTATTTTTAAAAAGTATAGGTAATACACTTGAACTCTTGCAACTGTATCTTGCCTCTGTTCAAGTCAGCTAAATATTCCATGTCTCACATTATGTATTTAGATGGCCCTGTATACAGAGGATTCGATGTCAAGGTAGTTTTCTTTGTTACATTTTCCCATGGAAAATTATATTAATAATTTATCTGTAAGCAGTATAGTTGGTTAGGGGATGTAGGTAACCACAGTACCAATTTAATTGATGACGTCTTCAGGTCAGTGTCTATAAACTACTGGTGTTTGGGGTTTTGAGGTTTTCTTGACATTTTTTGAAAGAACAGATTTTTAAAATTTTGTTTTCCAGTTCTATTTTGAGAAGTTGCACCTTGCTTATCAGACATGCTTTGCATTTGTTTTAAGCCTACTATATCTTTATAGACCTGTCTATAAAATTTGGTGATCTGATTTTTCTTAAGTCTTTGTTTACGTCTAGTATTTTAATGGGAGTGTTCTTTCATACTGAGGTTTTTTCTGTTTGTGTATTGAAGTGATAGAGGCAAAGTATGGTGTGGCTCTTGCCTTCAGGGCAACTTACCTGGAAAAACTAAAACCTCGGGTGTTATCTGTATTTTTCTTATTAACTCTCTTTGATTTGTACAGAGAATATTAAAATTCACTGTTTTTGTGTACTGATACTAGAAACATGATGAGAATATCAGCAGTGGCATATGTGTAAATCTTTGTTTCCCTTTTTCCAAAATCCTGTTTGGTTTTTTGTTCTAAGGCTGTGCGGGATTTTTGGAAATCCCTTAATATGAGAAAGTTCTAAAAATTGCCAAATACGTCATTCAAATTTTTTTCTTAAGAATATATCTTCTGTAGTGCCTGAGTGACTCAGTCAGTTAGGAAGTCTGACTATGGTTTCTGCTCAGGTCATGATCTCATGGTTCATGAGTTCGAGCCCCACGTCAGGTTCCATGCTGTGCACAAGGTTTCATAAATAAACTTTTAAAAAAAGAATATATCTTCTGGTGTAACTTCTATGACAGTGAATCATTTTTAAGTTTGATTCTTTAATATTGTATGTTTTATTTGTCACATAATAAAATTCAAGGGGATCTAAATCAAATTTGAAACTAAAAATGACAATGAAAACCCCATTAAGTTGACCTATGGCTCAGTTTATCCTCTGAACTAAAATTGTTAGCTTTAACATTATATTTACATGGTGAATACCATCCCTTTATTTTGTTGAAGTAGAAGTGAAGCATAAAGTACAAATGATTGTACATCGTGGAGTATTTTCCCACTGGACAAAGAAACTGTATTGTGTACCTGAGTCAGGCTAATAAGGGAAAGGACACTTACTGAAGAAGAAAATAAAACCAAAGTCATATTCTTCCTGAGCCTTTTATCTACAGGGTACTATCCCGAATTCTTTATATTTATTCCCCTTCAATCATTTCAACTTACTTAGTATTATTGCTATCATCGTAAATGTGAGAACACCGTTGCTCAGAGAAATTAGGTAATTTGCTCATGGTCATACGGTTCGTGAGTATTAGAACCACAATTACCTAAATCTGGTTCCAAACTTGAGGCTATCTTTGAGATTTCACACTGCCTCCCACTTAACATATTATAAATTCATTTAAATAAGTGGAAGCAGAAGGCTGGGGACAGTGAAGGGGAGAAACGTGCCTGGTGATTTGGCCTTTGCCCTCTCAGGTAGCTTGATGTCTGGGGAGATCCCGAAACAATGCTTGCCTTGCTTGTCTGGTTCTCTCAGTGCCTTTTTTTGGTGTGAACGTCTCCTCACACAGCGCGATAAGTACATACATCACACCAACCAAATGCATCATCCTACATTCACTGTCCAACACTGGAGGACACACTGGATGTGTGAGACTTATTGAGAGAGGAATGTCAGTTATTGTCTTTTATGGATTGCCCAACAGTAGTTCTCCTGTGTCGGCTTTCTGATGTAAATCTGAGTCCCCTTCCTCGCCTGCCAGAAATGTGATTCCATGGTATGTGCCCAGGCACCATGCTAGATTTCATGTATTTTAAACGTTTGAGGAAATACTACAATTGCTCACCTGTTTTTCCAAACATCACTTGGCATAGAATTCTTATCTTTCAAATGTTAGGTTCGTTTCACCATTTCAGAGCATAACATTTCAGATTTGACCTAAGTAGGCATACTTCTGTTTCATACAGCAGGGGTCTATTATTCCTGGTCAATCTGTTGAAAAAGGAATCCTTTGTCCAAGGGTTCACTGGAAAAAAAGGTAATAATATATCCCTAATCTCTCTTTCTCATTTTAAACATCTTTCTCTTTTGTTTCATGCATTCCTTTTTTGCTTAGATTTCCTCATGAAGTTCTTTGACATCATTAGCACTTAGTACTTTGTCTAAATTAATCTCTAGTTCCTTTTCTTCTTGTTGGGATTTCATAGTAAACCATAAAGCATAAAATACAACAACTCCTTCACTTGCTTAGAACCCAAGACTACAGTCTTTGGGCCTTCGAATAGAATATTCATCTAAAGATGGGATCTTAGGCAATGTAGATTTCTGGATGTTTGTGTAGGGTAGGAAGACATCAATAGGAGATACTAAAAAAAATAGTCTTTTCTAAATACTCTGCTTTCCTCGAAGTGTTTAAATGTTAAATAAAATCTGAGTGCTTAATTTATACTTACGCGTATTTGATGTGAATGCTCACCATTTTCTACCCAAGACTGTTCATTCATAAAGCACTTATTATAGACCTGGTCTATGCCCATCAGTCCTTTGGAATGTAAACATGATCTAGTTGGGGAGACGAGAAGGTGACCTAGTTGTTCCATGCATAGCACTCAGGTGAAGACAGGTGTTATGGGGATTTATTTATTTTTTAAAAAACCAGCTCTGGCCAGTTTTATTAAAGAAAACTTTTGCATGATTCGCTTTTCACCAGTCTGTTCTGGCATGCTTCTAATGATATCTGAATCACCTGGATCAATGATAGCATACTCTATATGTGTGCATACTCTTCAGTATTTCCCACGTGCTGTGCCCTGTTCAGTGTTACACTGTAGTAATCGACACCAGTCTTGGCCGACATGGTGTAGTATTCTATTTAAGATTTCCTCAAGGCTGGATGGTTGTTGGTGAGGACACCAGTTTTGCTTTGCCATGTTTGCTCATTTTCAAAGTCTGTGCTATCCACTTTTCATAATGAGTTGGAGGCTAGAGCTGATCGACTCTAGAAACTTTTTCGCCTTCTTTGTGGTCACCATACCATGTGCCTTCCTGCCTTAGGTTCCAAACAGCGTCAACCAAAAGCAGCTGCCAAAATGGCTGAGAGCGAGAAAGGAAAGAGTTGCTAAGGGGATTTAAATACTTAGCATTTGTTTTATCTTTCTGAACTTTTGATACTTTTAGTCAGTAAAGGAGCTGGAAACCACTTTTGGATTAGTCAACGTGGTATGACAGCACATATTTGTTTTAACTTAATCAGAATATTTTCCCAAAATAAAAATATCCTGGAGGCTTCAAAGGAAAGAAAACCTCTCTGATTGAGTTGGCATATTATTGTAGATTATGATTCAAAGAATTAAGTTGCTTTCTTTTACATTCGTACACATTTTCAGAAGACAAGCAGCTACTTAGCAGAAATAACTAGAGTTTCTGTGCTGCAGGTTCATAGCCAACGTGAGATGCAAGGGAAGGAGTTGAGAGGTAGTTACTGGATCTTTATTCGTAGTAATGGTCAACTGGATACAAAACTGGCAGGCTGTGGAGTGATTTCCTTTCTGTGGTACTCTCCTTGTGATATCACTGAAGTACTTAATGCTGATACTAATTCTCCTATTGATGGTTAATTTCAGGGAAGTGGTTTCATCTGTATTCCTCATAACCTTTTTTTTTTTTTGCCATTAATCTAAAAACACATTATTTTTCTCTCTGCATTCGGATGCTCACCTTAGAGCCATGTCCCTGATTTGGTTTCATAAATAATTTAAAGCCAAAGCTCATAATCTATGTTAATGTAACCATCCAAATGTGAGTTAATATATCATTCCTATCTGTAATTAGATACAAATAAAGAGGCCTATTAAATGGGTGATAATGTTTTTAGTGTTTTTTAAAATTTTTTTTTAACATTTATTTATTATTGAGAGACAGAGAGACACAGAGCATGAGCAGGGGAGGGGTAGAGAGAGGGGAAGACACAGAATCTGAAGTAGGCTGCAGGCTCTGAGCCGTCAGCACAGAGCCCGATGCGGGGCTTGAACTCACGAACTGTGAGATCATGACCTGAGCCGAAGTCAGTCACCTAACCAACTGAGCCACCCAGGTGCCCCTTTTTAGTGATTTTTGAGTAATAATTATGAAGTAAACTTGAGTGGTTGGTAATATAGCCCCTACAATCACAGAGTTAGGAAGCTTGAAAGAAATTATCCGAAGCATAATATTGAGGAATGCTATTCCTCTAAACTCTGTGGCATTATTTTGAAGTTAAAACAACAACAAGAAAAGATACCAGACATTGTTCAGATTTTACAACCAGGAGCCAGGCTTAAACAGTACTTCCTTATATAGCCACCTTTAATACTATTGGTTTTTTCTAAAAAATCAAAAATTCTTTTCTTTTTTGAAACTAGTCCATATATTTTGATTGAATAATGCAGGCACCACAATTCTTACTTTATTCTAATACCCCTGTATCAATTTGGGCTTGGGTTTGGCTGTAAATCACAGAGACCCAAAAACAAAAACCATAGGTTGGCATGTTGCCCAGGGTGGCAGGGACCCAGGTTTCTTTTCAATTGTTGCCATGTCATGGATTCAGTTCTGGTCCTAAGTTCCCTTCAAAGTCCCAAATGGTCGTACCATTCCAGCTCCAGTAATCACATCCACAGTCCATCTATCAGGAAGAATAAAGGGAAGAGAAGGGCACATCCTCTCCAAACATACATCATGGTTGCCACCTCAGTGTCGTGCTGGAGATTCTAGCCAGAGTCATTACGTAAGCAAAAGAAAAAAACATAGCATCCAGATTGGAAAGGAAGAAGTAAACTTTCTTTGCAGATGACATGAACTTGTATATAGAAAACCCTAAGGAATCTACAATAAATAAATAAACAAACAAAAGCTATTAGAACTAATGAACAAGTTCAGTAAGATTTCAGGTTATAAAGGATTAATATACAGAAATTAATTGTGCTTCTTGACACTAGCAATGAATACTCCAAAAATGAAATTTAAAAAGTTCTATTTGTAATACCATCAAAAAGAATGAAATACTTAGGGATAAATTTAACAAAAGAAATGCATGCCTTGCACACTGAAAACTACAAAACCTCATTGAAATAAAGATCTAAATAAATGCAAAGACATTCCATGTTCATGGATCAAAAGAGTTAATATTGTTAAGATGATAATCCTCCCCAAATTGATAGGTTGGACACAGTTACTATCAAAATATCCCAGCGTGGTTTTTTAGGGCCAAAAATTTGACAGGCTGATCCATTAAGTTCATATGGAAATACAAAGGACCCAGAAAAGCCACAACAGTCTTGAAGAACAAAGTTGGAAGACTCACATTCCCAATTTTAAAACTTATTACAAAGCTACAGTAATTAAGACATTCTGGTACTGGCATGAGGATAGAAATACCCTTACATTTAAGATGAAATAAACCCTTACATTTAAAAATAAACCCTTACACTTACGGTCAATTGATTTTTCGACAAGGAGACAAGACAGTTCAATGAAGAAAGTTTTCAATTGGTGCTCAGACAGCCGGGTATCCACATTCGAAGGAATGAAGATGGATGCCTACTCACAACATGCACAAAAATTAACTCAAAATGGGTCACAAACGTAAATATGTAAGAACTAAAGCCCATAAAATATAGGCATAAATCTTCATGACCTTAGGTTAAGGCAACACTTTTTCACATCAGACACCAAAAACACAAATGACCAAAAAAAAAAAAAAAAAAAAAAAGACTTCAAAAATTTTTTAATGTTGTGGTCCAAAGGACACTAGCAAGAAAGTGAAAGGACAGTCCCTGTAATGAAAGAAAATGTTGGCAAATCATGTATCTGATAAGGGACTTGTATGCAGATTATACAGAAAACTATTAAGAATTCAACAGTAAAGATAAATAAACAAATTTAAACTTGGGCAAAGGATTTGAATAAACATTTTTTCCAAAAAAGATAGAGGAGTGGCCAATAAGCACGTGAAAAGAGGCTCAGCATCGCTCATCATTTGGTAAACACAAATCAAAAGGACAGTGAGACATATGTCACAACCACTAAGATGGCTATAATAAAAAGATGGGTAATACCATTAAGTGTGGGAGAGTATGTGGAGAAATTGGAACCCTCATTCTTTGCTGGTGAGAATGTAAAATGGTGCAGCCAATTTGGAAAACAGTCTGGGAGTTCTCAAAAAAGTTAAATATAGAGTTACCACGTGACCTAACAGTTCTACCACTAGGTATATTTCCAAGAGAAATGAAAACACGTCCACACAAAAACTTGTACACCCATGTCCATATCAGCAGCATGCTCTAACTACCAAAACTGTAAACTGTCCAAATGTCCATCATCTGATGAGTGGATAAATAAAATATGATACATCCATACAATCAAATACTATTTGGCCAAAAAGGAATGAAGTGTTGATATATGCTACAACATAGATGTACCTTGGAAACATTATGCTAAGAAGCTGGGCACAAAAGGTCACGTTTTATAATTCCATTTATATGAAATGTCCAGAATGGGTAAATTTATAGACAAAGAATAGATTAGTGGTTGCCTCAGGCTGGGCTGGGGGAGTAGGAAATGACGTAATGGATATAAGGTTTCTTTTGGGGTGATAGACATAGTCTATAATTAGATTGTGGTGTTCGCACAACTCTGTGAATACACTGAAGCCATTGAATTATAAATTTTAGTTAGTGAATTTTCTGGTATATGAAAGCTATTTTTAAAAAATACATCTTGGAAGTTGCACATTTCCACTATATCCTATTGACTATTACTTAGTTAACAGTGTTATAACCTACTTGCTATGCAGGTGGGAACATTATTCTGTATTCTGGGCAGCCATGTGCCCAGCTAATATAAGGGGATTATTACCAAGGACAAGGAGTGAGTGAAATATTGGTGGATATCTAGTAATTTCTGCCACTTTCTAATTAGAGTTGAATCGTGACAGAAAAACTGCTACAAGTTCTTCTCATTAAGTCAACATTCTTGATGAAAAGCTTCCTAGTAGCCTGAAATAATAACCTGGGTTTTTAAAAAATTTTTTTAATGTTTACTTATTTTTGAGAGAGAGATAGCACGCAAGGAGGGAAGGGACAGAGAGAGAGGGAGACACAGAATCCGAAGCAGGCTCCAGACTCTGAGCTGTCAGCACAGAGCCCAACATGGGATTTGAACCAGAGCCGAAGTCAGATGCTCAATCGACAGAGCCACCCAGGCGCCCCAATAATAACCTGGTTTTTTAAAAAGGCTTAAATACAAAATGAAGTCTGAGAAAATAGAATTGCCCTTATTCTTTATGGTGAAATGAAGACAAAGAGGAAAATACCTTTAATTTCATCTGCTAGCTCAATGTGTCAATTTGTGGGAACTTAATAGTTAAATAACCATGTCAAATAATCATCAGTGATGCTTTTACTGATAACAGCTGGGTGTATGACCCTGGGCTGGTAAGAAAACAAGAAAAGTCCTTGCCACCCAAAAATGTCACAGTCTAATTGGAGAAATACAATGTGTATCCATAAAATGCTAAATAACACAGGCTACTTTTTAATTACTGCAAAATGCAAAAACTATATAAAAAAGCAGACAATACATGCTATGCAAGTGTCATAGCCTGAGAAAATCCTGTAACGTTAGGTATCTGAGGATAATAATAGTAATTGCACTTTTGGAGAGCTTACTATGTGGCTAATGCTTTGTAGCACCTGATAAGTTTTATCTTGCCCCCTTCTCACAATAGGTGCAAGAAAGGAGTCCCCGGTGGGTGATGTCTCCCCAGGGCCTGTGCACTTAACTGCCTTGGTTGTGCTCTGAACCTGGGCTGCACAATAGGATACCCAAGGAAACTTGAGGACATGCAGGTCTCTGGACTTCACTGAGAGATTCTGATTTCAGTGGTCGATGTGTTGCCCTTCCCCTCCCAGCCACTAGAGTTTTTACAGGTCCCCAGAAGATTACAAGGGCTATGTGGCCCAGGGTCAGAGCCAAAGTCTTCCTCAGGGCTGTAGGTTCCTCCCGTGACACATAGAGGCAGGACTAGAGAAGCAGACATGCTCTCAATTGAGAAGTGTTTAGAACTGGACAGCAGCTAAGCTCAAGTAAATGCTGTTGTCTACTGTTCCCACCCCACATCCATCCACAAGGCTTTTCTCTGTTCCACAAGATGCATCTTAGCGGTCATAAGATGCCATCGCCCAGAAAAGGACTGTCCTGTTGAAGCGGATGAATGTGGAGATGCAGGTGTGTGCCCGTCATCGGAGGATCGTTCTGTTGTTCAGTATTTGGAGTAGGGGACAGTTATAGGTGGCTAAAATTGTTCATTGTGCCTGCCCAGGGGTACGACACCCATTGTCCTTTGTGTTCTTGGTGTCTGTGCCAGCTTTATTTTTGTTTACTCTTTTCTATGAGTTTTGAGAAGCTCTTATCAAGTGACTTCAGATACCTGTATTTG
Source organism: Panthera onca (assembly GCF_046562875.1). NCBI lineage: Eukaryota > Metazoa > Chordata > Mammalia > Carnivora > Felidae > Panthera > Panthera onca. The sequence continues at coordinate 53,170,065 of NC_138350.1, read as the reverse complement.
ATTAATACCTATGCCTGATCCTTCCTGTCCTGTCCTTCTCTTTCTTATAAATACTTCAGCCATTAAGCTAAAAACAGTTTCTTTTCTTCCTAGAGCTTTCTTTTCCACAGATTTCAAAATTATTACCTGTGCTTTAGTAATAAAGCACATAAAATAACCACATCCTCCCTGACCCTTTTATATTTTCTGTCTCTTGATTAGTTACTAATTAGTTAATTCTTTTAGGATTTTCCTTCCCTTCTATTACTTTCTCATTGGAACACCTTACTGCTTTTTCATTGCAGACAACATTTTAATTTCATGGTTTCATGATTGTTCTTTAACTGTCTTAGAGCAATTTGCTATGACATCATCTCTTCTTCCTCCTTTACCTCCCCACCCCCACCCCCCATATCCTTTTTTTACTTACCATGTCATGTCATTTGGATTGTAGTTCTTTGGGACAAAGAACTCTTTTTTTAATTTTTTTTTAATGTTTATTTTTGAGAGAGAGAGACAGAGTGTGAGCAGGGGAGGGGCAGAGAGAGGGAGTCACAGAATCCGAAGCAGGCTTCAGGCTCTGAGCTGTCAGCACAGAGCCCGACGTGGGGCTCGAACTCATGAACCGTGAGATCATGACCTGAGCCGAAGTCGGATGCTTAACCGACTGAGCCACCCAGGTGCCCCTGGGACAAAGAAACATTATCATAGTGCCATGTTCTCTTCTCACAGTAAATATTGCTGGTTTGGAAAAAACACCTAAGACTTTACATACTGACAGTGTTTGAGGATGCTAAGTAAGCAGCATTAAATTATATCCCTCAGCTTATGGGATAAGATGTAACTAAAAGAATGAGGAAAGGAATTTTTAGTCTACATCCAAGCCACCTTGGCAAATTCAAGTTTTGTATTTCTGAAGAGGACTTAGAAGGAATAGCCTCTGTAACAAAACCTTTGTGATCACTATAATCGGGAGTCTTTGCTGGTGTCGAAGGTCATGCATGTAGATGTTTTAGTTAACGTAATCTAACCACTGAAACGAAAAAGGAAAACTACAACACATCACTGCCACGACATCCCAGTCGAAGTTTATTTCTCACATCCCGGCTCAGGGTGCGGTGAGGGCACGGGCAGGTGGTTGGCTCCACTGTGTGTCGATTCAGGAGCCCATACTGCCGGCAGCTCTGCTATCTTCAGCTCGCTCCGAGGTCTTCCTTGTAATCAGTATTCAGCCCTTGCCTGAGAAAAGAGCATAGAGGATGGTTTGTAGGCATTTTTCACGGGTAGGGACAGAAAGTAGAAAATGTCATTTCTGCTCACACAGGGACGTGGCACCCCTTAACTACAGGAGGAGTCAGAAGAAGAGGAAACCTGGCTGGTACTCAGCCCCTGCTGTTGAAGGTATTTTTTTTTTTAATGGAATGGGGACGGGGGATTGGAGGAAAGTGGTCAGAAGGTACACACTTCCAGTTATAAGAAAAATCAGTGCTAGGGATGTCATTAACAACAGGGAAGTTGTTAACACAGGAAGAAATGTTTTTTCTTTTTATGGTATCTACATGAGATGATGGATGTTAATGGTCATTTCACAATTTACGTACATCAGACATCAGTCTGTACACTTTAAACTTACATAGTGATGTGTGTCAATTATTTTTCAATAAAACTTTAAAAAAAGAGTTTAAGTTGCAAGAGAAATGCAGTGGTTTGAGTGTATGACTGACTCAGTAGGGTTCCTGTCTACATGAAAAGGATTATAAGATCAAGTAAACACCTAATTAAAATTAAACAACACTGTACGGGGCGCGCCTGGGTGGCTCAGTCGGTTAAGCGTCTGACTTCGGCTCAGGTCATGATCTCACGGTCCGTGAGTTTGAGCCCCACGTTGGACTCTGTGCTGACATCTCGGAGCCCGGAGCCTCTTCAGATTCTCTGTCTCTCTCCCTCTTTCTCTCTGCCCCTCCCCCACTTGCACTCTGTCTCCATCTCTCTCAAAAATAAACACACAAAAAATGAAACAACACTATTTGTTAACAATGAGGAGGTAAAGTGCTGTGTTGTCACTTGACCAGCTTTTCTTTTAACATTAGTAAAATAAAACAATGCACCACTGCTAAATTAGATTTGTAGTAAATAGTAACAGATACCATAAAACATATTAATTTACCCATTGTTGATAGATTTAGCTACAACATAAGGAGCAGTTTCTATCCAAACAGATAAAAACGATCCCAAGTTCAGTAAATCTGATTCTCATTACACGTGTATTAACAAATCAGATTATTTCAATGGGGCTTCATTAATCAGTCAACAAATACATGAATATCCACCACAGACACGATTCTCCTCACATGCTGAGAAGAGACCATGCTAAATGAAGATAAAGCCATAGTTTAAAAAGAAAGATAATCAGCAATATAAGATTATATGTTTGCCATGCAAATTGGAAAGTCGGGTATTCTGAGAGTTGAAAGGATTAAAAGTGCATGCCTTCTGTGGAGATACAGCCCCAAATTGCTGACCAAACGTGTTACTCTGGTGTGAGATGCCAACACTAAGAAAAAGAGAGACAAATGTGGAAAATTAAAAAAAAAACACTTTAATATAAGAGCTGCCAAAATCACAACACAACTTAGAGAATTGTGTAAAATCACACATTTGTTCTTTGTGCCATGAGGATAGCAAAACACCAAACCAACGTGGGTATGTGTCTGTGTTGTTCTCAGCCCAACTTTAACAGAAAATCCATCAGCAGTAAATTGACAGATTTAATATTAAAACATTATACATTGTCATCCAAGTACACTGTGCTTCATATTTAAAAATAAAAAAGCATTTAATAGAAATTTGGATTCTACTGTTATAGACATTATACAACTGTTTGACTTGATTGAGATATATTCTATGTAATTCATATATAAAGGCACTATAGTCATATACTGATTCAGTATATTCAAATATAATCAATTTAATTACAAGTTAAACAATGCTAGAATAGGTACAAGCTGCATAAAAACATAAGATTCAGTGTCTATGGGAAAATATTCTAAAATTTTTTTTTAATGTTCTTTATTTTTGAGAGCAAGAGAGACAGAGTGTGAGTGGGCGAGAGACAGAGAGAGAGGGAGATACAGAATCTGAAGCAGGCTCCAGGCTCTGAGCTGTCAGCGCAGAGCCTGATGCAGGGGTCAGACCTGTGAACCATGAGATCATCACCTGAGCAAAAGTTGGACACTTAACTGACTGAGCCACCCAGACGCCCTGTGGGGGAAAATACTCTAAATAAATGTAAACATTATATCTGAATATTTAAAAAGCAAAATAGAACCGTGGGGCAGCGAATCTGGGCCACTCCATGGCATTGCTGTGGATGCTAGTAAGACCAGGAAGTTTAGAGAGGATCTTGTCTATCAGTCTTTATAGTCTTGAATTATCCTTGTACTTTGTCCTTATAACCGTGATTCTCAAAATTGACGAAATGTATATAGACCAATTTCAAAAGGAAAAAAAAATGCCTATAATTCCTGTATAGTTAAATTATTTTTATTATGCCATTTAAACATACATAAACATTAAAATGTCAGAAGTTTATAAATTCGGCATAGAATATTAGCAAAATTACAAAATTGCCGCATTTTAAATGGAAAATATTAGGATTCGTATCAGGAATGCCTTCATGAAGGTGGCATTTGAGCTGGTCTTTCAAAAATGAGTATGATGACTAGTGAGTAAATGAGGATTGGAGATAAGGCTCGGACCAAGGAAAGAAAGCGAGGGGGCCCAGGTGAGTGAGACTGCACTGTGTGTGTGGCACAGAGAACAGGTCCTTTGGGCTCTAGTGTATGGTGTGGGGATATAGGTCTTCTATTCTGATGATCTCCCAATATTTTGATGATCTACAATCATGAGGACCTTGAGTATTGAGCCAAGGAATTCAGGCCTCGTTCTGTATGAATGAGAACCACTAAAGGCAGATGTCAGTAGAAGAATCAGTCTGATGAGCCGTGCTGTATTCTTGGAAGTTTAATCTACAGCAATATTTAAATGAATTGAAAGAGTGAAAAACGGTGATTGAAAGCCCAGCCAAGAGGTCAACTCCATGAGAGCAGGTACTTAGCTCAATACTGTATCTCCAGGTTCTAGAACATAGCTGGTGCTCAGTACGTGTTTGTTGGATGAATGTAGGATGGCTGAATGAATCAGCATGGGGACATCCAGGTAGAAAAGTGTAGAAGATAAAGCCTGGACAAAGAGCGCTGCATACAAGTTGGTAACTGAGAGCATGCATTTGCGAGTTGTCCGTAACTAATTGAGTCCGTGCGGGGTGTGTAAGATTGTGAAGGAAAGAGAAATGGTGAACTTGATTAACTCCTACAATTATAGCTAATGTGTAAAAGGGCGGGGGGGGAGGGGGGGGGGTGAACCATGAAGGTAACAAGGAGAAATCAGAAAGGTGCATCAGGAGATTATAAAGGCCACCAGCCACAGGAGGAGAATTTATGCATTTCCAGCTTATAAATACTTATTTATAATTTTTTATTTGGTTTTTTTTTAAAGCATACTTAGAAGGATTCATGGATTCTAGTTTTCCTAGCATTAAAAATAATTTAAATAGGTGTGTAAGACTTAATGTTGAGGGGATCAAGGTCAAACCAGGCAAATAGAGCATATCCCAGAAGCATGCTAGATGTGGGGAAGTTTCAGGATGGCAGTAACATATTTTGGAATTTAACACACATTGCTTTTAGACTTCTTGTCACTACATCTTTGAGCTAAATATATAAGTTTTAGAATGTTATATATAGTAGTTAAGCAACAGGCTAATTATGTCACAAAAATGTTTACTTTATGAATTCATTTAATGTAGTGCCTCTATTAGTGGCCTCCCCTAGGACATTTTAAGTGATTATATTAAGTTTTACTTCTAGACAATTTTTGTGAAACTTATTTTTCCTGAAGCAGGCAGTTGTTAAAAAAAACAAAAAAGACATAAGCTCAAAAACAGGCCCTGGTTTCTTACTACTTTATAGCTTCGAAAATCATTCTGAATCCTCTTGACAGACTGTTTACTAGCAGCCAGCAGTAGGATTTAACATTAAATTTTCATTTTGATTAACTTGACTGCAATTGTTTCTTGGCTGCCTCTTTAGAGCCCACTGTGGAATAAAATTAAAACTGTTGTATGATATAACCGTTTAGTTGCGGAAAACGACATTTCTTTTTTCCCCGAATGGTGGTGTGTTTTCCCTCTGAGTTTCCTGCATACACCCCGTGGCTCTGTTTTCTCCCTTCTCCGATACAGCTTTTATAGTATTGCCAGGTTAATTTTCCTAAAGCGGAGCTTTGGCCGTTCTCTTATCCCAACCCCTTCTCTGACTCCCCACTGCCCACCTCCTTTCTGAGCCCAGCTCATCCATGAAGGAAGGACGAGCCCCAAAACTATATATTCCTCTTGACATTTTCTTGGTCTTCTCTGCTAAAGTCCCCGTCTCCACTCCAGATTTCTTATTTCTCTTGCGTAGCACCCAGCCTGTCCTACCTTACATAAAATTACGTGTGAATACATCTCGCCAAGAGAATGTCAGCTTCTCGAATGCAGACACCACGCTGTCTTTACATCTTTGCCCACTCTTCCAGTGCTTTGTGCGTGAAAGAGCCTCCATAAATAAATGTTTGACAGTCATCTGATCGTACACATTAAATATGTGCAGTTCTTTGTATGTTAGTTATTCCTCAAGCTGTGTTTAGAAAAAGCTAAACAAATAAGCAGAGACATGTTTGTTGGGTAAATGAATATCTCAAAATGATAACCGTGCAAAACTCTTCTTTCTTATATACCATAGTCCTGATTCTCTTACCCTTCACTTTTTCCATTTCCCATAGCACCTTTCACTTTCTAATGAATTCATAATTTAATTATTCATTTTTGTTGCTGATACCGTCTCGCTTCTTCCTTGGATTGTAAGCATCCTGGATGGCAGGGATCTCTGTTTGTTCACAAATGTTTCCCAGGTGCTGGGAACAGTGCCTGTCATACTGATTCAGTGAATGAGTGAGACTTGGAGCTGAGGGTCAGTTTCTCCCTGTTGTTTGGATTATCGTTGGCCGTTTTCAAGGCAAAAGTCCATGTGGTGTGGAAAGAACAGGGAGAGAGGTAGAGGAACCCCAAAGTCCGTTTCTGCTACGGAGTGATAGGCAAGTTTCCTGACTTGCTCTGAAGGTCATTTCCTCACCTGTAAGGGGATAACACGACCTGAATTAGAGTGTTAATTCTAGGGAGAAAAAGCTTACAGTAAATGAGATTAATAGCCGATGTTTCCTAACCACTCCTAACATAATGTGATAGATTTGGTGCTACACATTTTCCATGTCTGTCACTGTGTATCTTCACAACCACTCTGAAGTCGGAGGGTTTCTACCCAAGACCACAGAGTGGTGAGGAGCAGAGCTTTGACTGGACCAGATCTGTTGGGCTTCAAGGCCTGTGCTTATAATGCCTGCCTGATGTCTGTGTGCCCTTCCCACCTGCCTGCCTCTTGGTGGGGAGCCTTAAGGGTGGCTCCTATGGAGCAGCAATTCCAGATCTTTCTTTCCTGCCCTACTATGCTTGAGGGGGACACAACGGGCTCATAAGTACCAGCAGTCTCCTCGAGAGCTGTCTTTATGAACCTGGTGCCCCAAAGTGAGAGGGGCAGGGGAATCTGGTTTGGAAAGTTCCCCCTGGTGAATTGGACCTTCTCGTTCCTACTAGGATACCTCTGTTTCCAGATCTGTTTCTTCTTCTCCCATCCCATTTGTATCTCCTGCAACAACAATAGAGTATTCTTGTATGAAGACTTTTTTTTAAAGACTGTGGCCTTACTGGATTGGAAACAAATTTGATGGCTTATGATTGTGGTAACCAAATTGATCATTACAGCCTCCTCTACTTTTTTTTTTATTATAGAAGCAGTGAAACTTTTAAGAATTTTTAAGTGAGCTATAAATTCCATTTCAAAACATACAATTATATCACTGACTCTTGATTATTACAATATAATAAGCATCAAAAATAAAAAAGGCTAATTATTTTCTGTATAAAGAAATTAGCCTTTTCAGGCATTATCTGAGCACTTAGAATTACTAAACCAGGATTCATGAGACAGATCATTTCAGCGTCTTAAAAAATGTCTTTTAAGTTTCAGGGGATGGATTTTTCTTTTGAAATAACTTGTCATTGGTTCAAATGCTAAAAATGTACCTCAGAAGATATCGAAATGAAAAATAATTTCATTTGCATTCTATAAAGCTTCATTATTTTTAATTGATTGGGAAGTTTGGTAGGGGGCCAGAGAGAACTGGCAAAACACACAAAATTTAAAAGGAGATTCTGGCATCTAATTTCAACCAGTATTTCAACAGAGAGATAGGTTTATTATGTATTTTGGTGGTTGTATTTTAACGATTAAGAGCATAAGCTTTAGAATCAGTCTGACCTAGCCCCGAATCCTCACTTTTCTGCTTATTAAATCTGTGAGCTTAGACATATCACTTAACATTCTGAATCTTGATTTTTTTCCCACCTGTAGAGAGGGGACAATATCTACCTCATAATATTATTGTATCACATGAAATAATATGTGCAAAGCATCTAAATAGTGCCTAACACTTTGTTGGCACTTAATAACTTTTAGTATCCTTGCAAACAGTCATTGAGATAAAATGAGGTTTTGAAAATATCTTTGCAGATAAGTGGGAAACATTTTTATGGAATCCTGTGTACAATTGTCAGCTTGTTGTGGAATGCCTTCTTACTGCTAATTCAGAAGCAAACTTATGTCATATTAGGATGAACTGCCAAGTTCCACAGTAGTGCAGTTTTAACCCATGAAATTTCACTG